>NC_138548.1:131001426-131358926 GCF_964273705.1 Natrix helvetica | reverse complement strand
CTCACATTTTGCACATTGGGAGACAGATTAAATTGCCATTTTTTGAAATCCGGGCAGTTCCCCTCCTCTGAGTACTGAAAAGAAATAGGGTGGCATGATACATACTGGTCATAGTCATTATATCTTCATGCATGCTTGGATTTACCCTTTGGATCACATCTCATGTAAATTTGAATAGGAGGTAGGTCAGGCACATCATGTGTTAGTGGACCATAATTATTAGACATGAATAGAAGTCCACTTTAGACAAAAGAGGCAGCCGTTCATTTGTCAAGTCCAAAGAACTTAGAAAAACATGTGAAGTTACTTTTGATTGGTTCTTTATTGATGGTTGTCTACAAAAAGAATCATGCTGTCAGATGTGAGAGACCAGGTCCACAGGTTAACATCCTGTTGAATTGCTTTATTGGTAAAAAAAAACAACCAATGTGTGGGAATCTTTTCAATTCATGATCAGCACCTGCTTGGATTAAATAAGGTTCAACATAATTCAAGGGAGTTGGACTGTTTGTGTACAGATTCTAAGCTTATCCTTTAATTTCATTCCTAGTGTCAGGGTTCTGATGGATGCCCTAATTAAATCATGAGCCTCGAGGCAAGCTTCAAAAGAAATCCAGTCATTTATTAGGAACTTCATGTTGGCACTTTCCCAAGTGAAGCAAGCTCTGACCCCACTAATTTATGGCCCCAATCATGACCCTGTTTCTACCCTCCCCTCAGGGCGTGTCATCAATCACATTCCCCAACGGGGAAATTTCATGAGTTATAGAGATCACTCCCCTCCGGCCACTGTAAGTAACCCTGGGATACAGCCTTGAGAGGGATAAGTCTGGAACGTGCATCTGTCTTTTGGTGCCGTATTTACTGCAGCATTATAGATAAGAAAAATAAAAGTAGATTTCTGCAGAAAACCCATTATCAAAAATAATTGACATGAAAAAATATGTAGCACTTCCAAGCCAATTGCACAATTGTGTGGCTTGGTAAAGGTATTTTGCAACTTGAAATGTAAGTGAAGTGTTAACATCCCTTCAAAAAATAAAGAATATAAAACTGAATTTTATTACCCTCAAATCTGAAAGTAATTGGAGAAAACAAGGAGTGCCAAAGAGATTGGAAACTGTGTATTAATAGACATTGTCTTATTAAAAGATAACTTAAAATTTCATTGACGTATACTAGACAAATCTAATAAATTCTCAGGACTAGAGTTTAATGGAGGACTTGCAGAATCTAACACTTGGCAGTATACCGTAATTAAGGAACACTGGTTCCACCATATTGATAATGATTGCTCCTAATTTGTTCCTTTAGCACTGACTTGGCTTCCATAAGGGTTAATTAGCCAGTACTCAGGATAAAAGCTAAGACTGCATGACTTCTGCATACAAATTTGATGCAAAAGAGATGCGTGTTTCAATAGCTATTTTCTTATTAAAAGATAACCTAAAATTTCACTTAGGTGTACTGGACAAATCTAACAAGTTGTCTGTATGATTATACTGAACATTATGAATGGGCAGTTAAAGAAAGATAAAAGGCGACTCAATCCTGGGAAAGGGAAGGCATGAAAAAGAGCCTCAAAAATAACCCCTCTACATCCCTCACATGCATTAAAAATAAACAAATCCTGAGAGCATATCTAAACTTTCCCCTAACTTTGGTTTGAACCTATATGTATAACCATCCTTGAAGGACACTTCCATACAGTGAAGCTTTCCCCTATCTCCTTCCCACGACCACAACCACTTAATTGACCAGCTCTGATGTGGTTTCTTTAACCTCTCAATACATGCCTTGCTCTTTTCACGATATGGCTGTGACCATGTGATAATGCAGCAGTTCATATTAGCTTCTTTCAGCTTCTGTGGGTATATCCTATCCTCTCCAGTTGCTGCCAACTTTTCTCCGTGGTTATTTTAGTTTTTGCTGCTTCCTGGCATGAAACCAGGAGAAGAGCAGCAGCACCAACATTGCTAGAAACACCCATGAACCAGGGTATCTGTAAAGGTTTAGATATATTCTGATCTACTCCTTTATCTACTAAAACCAAGGCTGCTAGAGAAACAACCTCTCTATATCACTAAGAAAGTAGTAGGCCAGGAGCTTTGTAAGTGCTAGATCACATTACAAAAAGTTGCCGGAGCTGGATGTCAGGTCCCATAGATCTCTATCAGGACCTTGCCATACTGGTGGGAGGGGGGATAATTGGGGATATACATGCATGGGGTTTTCTTTGTTCCTTTTCTCTGCTTTGATGTACCTTTGGGGATGCTGTGAGGGGGTAAGAATGTGCCTTGGGCCATCTGTTTTGTCTCACTACCGGAGGAGCAAGATTGTGGCACCCAGGAACTGCCTGTTATCACCTTTTCATCCCAAACTTTTTTCGACATCTTTGCACCTTGGGGTTGGCTCAAAGGTGAACTGGGAGGAAAGGAGCTGCTTACGCAAACATTCCAGTGCACAAAATTCAGATTATGCCTATGCACACTCTACTATCACTGTCTTCCAATAAAAATTTATTTTGAAATGCCATTCATTTCAAGAGTTCTGCTTTCATGAGGAGACTGTTCTGATCCAGCTCCCCAAACACGACAAACCCTCTGATGTGAACTCAGAAGATTCCTTTATTCGGAATGCTGGCAGCCTCGGCAAAAAGTTTATCTCACAGGCTAACAAGTCCAGATGGCAGATGAATAGTTGTCTGCTACACCTATACATCTCCGTCCTCGGCTCTTTATCGCCAGAGCTAGGGTGGGGCCTCATTAGCAGTAGTGACTCTTCCTTTCCCAGGATCAGCCCACAGCTTTCCACTGCTCTCCCCTTCTATGCCTTCTGCACAGCTGTGCATCAGGCACTGAACCCAATTGTTCCTCCTCTTCATCAACCATCTCCAGACCTGGGAGCTTTTTACTCTCCATCTGAAGGCTGATGGATGGCGTGGGCTCTGCCTCTGTCTCCCTCTCTCTGCCAGCTCCATTCCCTCTTTCCCCTCAGAGCTCCCAGGTTGCCTTGATGCTGACCCTAACTCCCATGCCTTCTCCTCCTCCTCTTATTTGGCTGCTGGAGCGACCGGTGGCTGACAGGCTACAACAGAGACTGGAAACCTTACACTGGAACCTTACACTGGAAAATATCTATTTGCTTTAGCAATAACAGCACAGCAGTTGCTATTGAAAAAAGTGTTGGTGTAGTTTAGCTCCTTCAGTAATAATATTAGCACCACAATTGTAGACCAAACCTCTAAAGTAAACCAGAAAGGTTCTGGTAGAAGGCAATTGTCAAGACTTACTTCCCTCTTCACTATATTATGGGGAGCGATTGGTAGATATATTTTTTTCTGCCAGCTGGAAAATCCATCAATTATGAATCTTAAAGAATTGCACAGCTCATATTTTCTAGCCTTGTTACTAAGTAGGGACTGGCTATGTAGGCAGAGCACACTTATATAGTATACTTTTTATCGGCTCATGAAACTGGCTATGAATATGTTCCCTTTGTGTTTCAAATTCTTACCAAAAAAATAACTGGACCAAAATTATCTCCACTTATATTTCAGGAACATTTATAATTAGGTTTAAATTAGCTAGGGAAATCCAGTTTGAGCAGTATAACCAAATGCAGAGAGTAGAATCTGTGACCATGTTCATATATCAATAGCACTTAGATTTATATACCACTTCACAGTGCTTTTACAGTCCCGTCTAAGCGGTTTACAGAATCAGCCTGTTGCCCCAACAATCTGGGTCCTCATTTTACCAACTTCAGAAGGATGGAAGGCTGAGTCAACTTTGAGCCAATGAGATTTGAACTGCCGAACTGCTGGCAACAGGCAGTGAGCAGAAGTAGCCTGCAGTCATTCTAACCATGGCTCATATAGCTGAACTGCACTCTTTGTGAGCTTTTTACCCAGTACATAGGCCAACCACCCAGTGTTTTGTTATCTTCCTACCTTTTGCTCATACTATTTCTATGCTTTCATTGTGAAAATATAAAGGCTAAAGTATGAGGAAGCATTCTAATCATAATATGATTCTTTTTTTTAAAAAAAAAAGTCCTTTTACTCATAGACCATTTGTGTTTGTGCAGAGTAAATATGTAGCTAGATGTTGATATGATCAATTGAAATTACAGTGAGAATTGAAAAAAAAAGTAATATTAAAAAGAAGTCTTGTTAAAAGGTTATGTGATACTTTTCACTTGATATCCATTCCACTTATCTGAAAGTAGAATAAAATATGCATTATTGTTGCTTGGATACTGAAGAAAAGTGGCTCTCTACTCTCAAACCATTGCCCTGTATTTTAGTATCAATTTGGGCTCCCTTCTGAATTATATGTTCCCTGCAAGCTGCTTTTCTAAAAGTATTTTTTGAAGCTAAGAACAGAGTTAAGGTGATTTCCCCCCATTTCTATGCCAAATATAGAAGTTTAGAGAAATGTAAAGCAAAAAAGTTATTTGTTTCCCCATCAGTATTCTGCTTAAAGTTCCTTGTTTTATTGGTGTCTTCCCAATTAGATGTTTACCAAACTACTGTGAACATGGAGGAAAATGTTCCCAATCTTGGACAACATTCTTCTGTGATTGTAATGAAACTGGTTACACTGGAACAACCTGCCATAACTGTAAGTAGATTGCATTGTTGGGTGCCTATGAACATTTGGGAATATTTACAAATTGGAGAAAACTAGATTTATTGTACCCTTTTAAAAACTATTTGTAAATGGGTACATGGGATGGAACAAATTTCAGTTTGATTAAGAAACTACAGAGGAAGTGAAATAGGCAGACCTCTTCTGATGACAAGGGAAGAAATGTATAAACTGACATTCCTCACAGCGGAAAGAAGTAAACTCTAAAGACATTTAGCAGTTTGGATTCATATGACAATTATCTGGTGTCAAAATAAATCCATTTTAATAAGTAGGGAATAGTGCTTTTGTAGTCTTGCAACTAGATAGATCTGGATCATGTTGATTATCTGAACTTATTTTAATTATGCTTTCAATTGCTATGATTGCTTTGGTTGTCTTGAACTATTCCAGAATAGGGAAAATGTGGCCTGTGGATTCTCCTAGACCAGTGTTTCTCAAACTTGGCGACTTTAAGTCCTGTGGACTTCAACTCCCAGAATTCCCCAGCCAGCTGGCTGGGGGATTCTGGGAGTTGAAGTCCACAGGACTTAAAGTCGCCAAGTTTGAGAAACACTGTCCTAGACCAATCAGTGATATTCTAATAACCCTGACCTCTTGAATTGGCTGGTTGAATGATCTTGATTGCATATTTTTACTTTAATCCATATCCAGAAACTGATTCTGGGGCCTCCTGTTCAACACGTAGGCCTGTGATGGCGATCCTATGGCACACGTGTCAGATGTGGCATGCAGAGCCCTCTCTGTGGGCACACATGCCATCACCAGCTGCTTTTCTGGATTCCATCACACACATGCGCACCGGACAACTACTCTCTTCTGGATTCTGGCTTGTTCATGTGTGCCAGCCAGCTGGTCTTTACACAAAGACCAGATGTCCAGCGGCTTGCGGGTGCCGGAACCCAGAAGAGCAGCTGGCTGCCATGTGCATGTGAACCAGCCAGCTGCTCTCTTTCAGGTTCTGGCACTCTGGCGTGTGCACACACTCCAGTTTTGGGCACTCAGTGCCGAAAAGATTAACCATCACTGACCTAGGCCGTTGATCCATAATGTCTTAGGATTCCATATTTTATCACTTGTTGTTTAATATTTATATGAAGCCAGTGGCAAAGCTCATTAAGAGTTTTGGAGTGCACTGCTATTTGTATATCAGTGACAGAAAACTCTACTCTTCCCCATTATCTTATTTCAGAAATGGGCTGACATGAAATCCAAATATGAATAGAAATCTTGTTTTGAGGCCAGTTTTCAATGAAACTACACTTTCTGCAAAAGAACTGGTCTATAGCCTGGGAACTGTCTTTGATCTCCAGCTGTCATTGGGTTTTCAACTTATGATTGTGCTAAGGATAACTACACTTGTATATTTGGTGCTGCTCTTTCTGAAATAATCAGATTGGCAACAATTGTCTGCACCTTGGTTGCATTCTATCTTGCGACAACAGTAAATTTTATATAGGCCTATACCCTCGAATAGGGTATATTTGGAACATACATCTGATACCAAATGTGTTGGCTAGTCTGTTAACCAGTGCAAGGTGTAGAGAACACATGATTGTATGTGGCTGAATTATGTGCAGTATTGTAGTTCCTAAATAACACGGTGATTGAATGAATAGATGAGGAATGATGAATAGGAACTTTCCCAGTTTACAGAGAAGTATTATAGGAGAATCTCTTTCATAAACTTGTTGGTATGTACACAGGAGAGGATCAGAGGTAGTATTCTGCTGGTTCTGACCAGTTCACCAGAACCAGTAGTGGAAATTGCAGGTGGCCTCACCCACCTGTCCCAATTCTACAGCATCCCATTTAGGCCCTTTTTTAAGGCAAAGCACATGCGTGAAAAGCAGAGCACATGCACAGACGTGGCACATGTGAGCGAAGAGAGAGTGCGCACACTCACATTTGCAAACCGGTAGGGAAGGTAAATGAATACCACACAGTGCGTGGAAGCGCGGAAGCCTTAAGGAGCTTGGGTAAGGAGCTTGGGCAGGCGGATGGACCCTCTGGAGCACCGTACCAGAACGGTATCTGGTGCTCCGGGCAGCCTCCGGTATGCCCGTACCGGGGCGTACCACCTGCAACCCACCACTGATACCACCCCCGGAGAGGACTATCACCTGAGTTGTCTCTTCTGTTTGGGGAAGACATACTTCTTCTTAAAATAGTCTAAATCTGGAAATGATAAAGCAATGCTATAGTGACATCACTTGAATGTCAGGCACAAGGGACAAGAACACTCTGTGAACAGGTCGAAGAAGTTACCACATTGCTCATCACCGATATTAAAAGACTCTCACCAGATTGGCTGCATTTCCTTGGGAACAAACAGAAAAGGCTTTCCTAGTCTGTTTCCTCCCTAGAGTGATTTCACATTGGGACACCACTTAACTCCCCCTTCCCATTCAGATGGTGATTCCACCACACTGCAGGATGACAAGGCCAGAATCTTGAGCACATTTTCCATCGTGTGTTAAGTATGGAAGCAGACATGTCATACCTACGATAAAATATAGTTATGCTCATTTTTAATAATTGTGGCATTCAGAATATACAGAGAAAGGGACTCATGATTTATTTTTATTTTTGTTTATTTATTATCTCCAAAGATTTCTTGCAACCTATACATTGCCCAAACCTGATGTCCATGATGTTTGTTCATTTGTTTGTTTCTCAGTTTTTCTCTACCTTCAATAGATGTTTCTTTGTTTCTACTATTTTAGTGTTGTAAAGAAATATCCTAGCCCTTACATGTTAAATGTTTCCAGCATATACAAATATCTAGCCAGGAGATATTTAATAAAAATTATTACAATTTTGATATCTGACTCATTACATGCTAAATGGTGTGGATACAAGAAATATTTCTTAACAAGCTTTCTGTAATGCCAGAGGGACAGAAAAAATAAAAAAGATAGTAAGCAAGAAATCTCTGGCAATTTCCAGCATAATATATACAGAATATTAAAGTTAAACCATAAATGGAAACTTCATCCCACAGGAAACGTCAAAATTTGAGCATCCATGTTGGCCTCATGTTTAAATGAAATACTTAAATGCAGGGATATTCAGATAGACTGAACATCATGCTTTGCTAAATGTCCTTTAAAACATTAAAATACTTTGGATTTCTTAAAGGACATTCTGAATGTGCCCTATATTTCAACCCTAACACTACATTTATAAATTTGAATATGAATAAAGAAAGTGTTATGATTTCCATCCAACAGAAATGTTAATTTGTTGAATGAGAATTACATCAACTATATCCCTAAACATTCTGATTATTAAAATTAAACTATTTCTAAAAGAACAGCTTTTTCATGTGTTTTTTTTAATAACATGTTACTTATTGGGTGTTTAGCAATGTAACAGTGAAAACAAGTATTTTTTTCTGACTATTATTTCATGAATACATGTCATTCTAATGAGGCATTAGATAACTATGAAAAGAAGACCCTGGAAGAATAGACAAACAAACATCTGCTTGAATTATCTTTTTAGAGATTATATGATGTCTTTAAAATTATTTAATTTTAATAATGACAATTATAATTTAATATTTATAACATTATATTATATTAGGTTGTTGCTACACATATTCCCATTAATCACCTGCAATCTGATGATTTGAAAAAGGGATGAAACAATGAAATGCAGACTTCAGTTTTTATGTTCACATTACCTGGGATCATTTAGCTTTTGCCTGATTTGTAGAGTCAAAAGAACAAGTTTTCTGCTTTTTGAGTTTTGCCATCAGAGGATAGGTTTCATGTGTCATTTGGAGGTGATCACTAGCTCTTTTAACGATAGAGAGGTACCATTCATCTTGAAAAAAAGTGATGATGCGGTTCTGTTGAAGAAGAAAGAAAGAGTGCAGAGAAGAGCAACAAAGATGATTAGGGGACTGGAGACTAAAACATATGAAGAACGGTTGCAGGAACTGGGTATGTTTAGCTTAAGAGAAAGAAGGACTAGGGGAGACATGATAGCATTATTCCAATATCTCAGAGGTTGCCACAAAGAAGAGGGAATCAAACTATTCTCCAAAGCACCTGAGGGTAGAACAAGAAGCAATGGGTGGAAACTAATCAAGGAGAGAAGCAATTTAGAACTGAGGAGGAATTTCCTGACAGTGAGAACAATTAATCAGTGGAACAGCTTGCCTCCAGAAGTTGTGAATGCCCCAACACTGGAAGTCTTTAAGAAGATGTTGGATAGCCATTTGTCTGAAACGGTATAGGGTTTCCTGCCTAGGCAGGGGGTTGGACTAGAAGACCTCCAGGGTCCCTTCCAACTCTACTATTGTATTATTGTATTGTAAGTCATCATTCAATTTAGGCAACATCCTAGATGCAATGTATACTTTCCATTCAGGATTCAGACCTGGTCATGAAATCAAATTTGCATTAATTGGTCAATCTGAATGGAGAGGATGAATCATTCCTAGCCTTGTTGACCTCTCATTTAATACTAAAAGGTATCCTTTTGAACTCTTCAATTATAGTGTTCTAGTTGTATTTCACCTGAATGAGCAGGTCTATGATTATAGCAATAGCACTTAGACTTATATATTGCTTCACAGTACTTCACAGCCCTCTCTAAGCAGTTTACAGAGTCAGCATATTGCCTCCAACAATTTAGGTCCTTCCGACTTCGGAAGGATGGAAGGCTGAGTCAGTTTGAGCCTGGTGAGATTTGAACTGCTAAATTGCAGGCAGCCGGCAGGCAGCAGAAGTAGCCTGCAGTACTAGTATCTAACTAGTGGTGGGATTTAGCCAGTTTTTACCACTTCGGGAGATCCGGTTGTTAACTTTCTGAGCAGTTTGGTGAACTGGTTGTTGAAATAAATTATATATATATTTATTATATAATATATATATATATATATATATATATATATATATATATATATATATATATATATATATATATATATATATATATATATATATATATATATTGGATCAAATGCAGTTTCCAGTTGAACTTCGAAGACAGACCCAAATAGAGTATGGGCTGCATTATATATATATATATATATATATATATATATATATATATATATATATATATATATATATATGTGTGTGTATATATATATATATATATATATATATATATATATATATATATATATATATATATGTGTGTATATATATATATATATATATATATATATATATATATATATATATATATATATATATATATATATATATATATACACACACATATATATATATATATATATATAATAATGCAGCCCATACTCTATTTGGGTCTGTCTTCGAAGTTCAACTGGAAACTGCATTTGGTCCAAAATAAAAAGAACACGGCTGTTAAGAGGTATAAACCCTTTTAGCAGCCTTCTGCTAGCATTATGCTCACCATAGCGTTTGCCAATAAATTTGTAAGACTAATTCAAAATATTGGTTCTGACCTAAAAAGCTCTTCCTGTAACCCTGTGGAACCATCTTTACAAACAGATTTTAGCTACCTTAACATTATAATAAGTAAAAAATGGTTGAGAATCCAAAGGCAGTACTTTCCTGTTGCTGCCCCAATGATTTGCAATACCCTATTTCCTAAAATAAAGCATCTCTTGTTGTATTGATCTTTCAGAGGTCTGTGAAATTTATTCCATTTAAGTTTGCACTTCGTGAGTGACAAGGCCATTTTTTTTTTTAGTTGTAACTGGCTTATAGGGTGGATTAATTTTATGGATTTAATTGTTCAACTGTAGTAATCCAACTTGAATCTATGGAATGGGAAGTAGTCAATGTAATAAATAAATAAATAAATAAAGGCCCAAAACTTTTTTTTTCTCTAGCAGGTTTTTAATAGGATTCCTTCTATCCAGGCACTGTGTTCTAGAACATGTGTCATCTAAGAATACATGGATACTTTCAGATGGGGGCTTAGATCTGTTCATACAGTGAATTAAGCCACCCATCATACAGTTGATGCCACCACTGGAGACATATAGTTGTATAAGGTAATAATTTCCTTCTGTTCATTTAAAAAAAACAAATTGGGAGATTTGAAGTATATACATTTATCACTTGTAGTTATTGATAGCCATACTTCCCCAAACAGAACCAGTGTGCAACTGGAAGAACAAGGGCTTTTGCCCTGATCTATCTTAGACAACAGTTGCACCTTGTCTTTGATCAGCAAATATTGCTGTCAGTCACTCATGTCTTAGCAGATAAAGCTATGGAGATGATCCTGGAGAAGGCATGCAGAAGCTGTTAGGAGATCAATAGGTGCTGAAGGAACGTGCATTAAATCTTTGAGGCAAGAAAGTCTTAGAAAATAATTCAGACTGTCTTCTCCCAATTAACAGGATTAGAAGATGAAGAAGGAAAAACAGAAGCAGAATTGGAAGGGTGTGTTACTATAGTATACCTCAATAAAAGTATAGGTCTGTTTTTCCTGGGGAGTGAGTTTCCTAATTTGGTGTGCCTTGTAATGCTTATAGTTAGACATGCACACCCACCCACACACACACACACACACACCATCACAATTATGGTAATTCACTCAACATGAAACTACCCTTGAAGATCCCTGCCCTGGAAGCTACAGCTGGTGCAGAATGTGGCTATGGAAGCAGTACCCCTGTTTCTTGAGCTTTATTCCTCTTCCTGCAGTCTGTTTCTTGAGCTGCATTGGTTACCAGTGGACTTCTAGTTGCAATTTAAGATGTTAGTTAGTTACCACCTATCAATCTATACATACTTTGGGCCCGCTAATTTATAACACAGTTTGACTCCAATTATTGCTGCCCATCCTAATAGATTAAGCAAGGTGGACATGCACTGGGTCCCACTGATTAAACTATGGTATCTCATGGGACTCTAGAAGTGGGATTTTTTTGCTGCTGCTTCTATGTTCTAGAACAGGGGTAAAAACTCGCATTGTCATGGCAGTGTCACGTGACATATCAGGACTTCCCCCCCCCCTTCGCTAAACTGAGTATGGGCATGATCAGTGCATAATGCATCTGGCCTGTGGGCCGCAAGTTTGACAGCCTTGCTTGGGAATGTCATTTTCCTGAGGTTCATCTGATCTTGAACTCTTGAGAGAATCTGTGAACCTCTGATGTTTCGATCTGTCAATCAATATCAGATATCCCAGTTGGAAATAACAAAAGACCGATGTGTACATCCACATTTTTTTCTGTGTAAACTTTCATGTAAACTGGAACCTGCACACAATCTTGAACCAACATCCTTCCCCAACAGAACAAATGGGGCCTAGAATATTGATAATCAATTCGGAACTACCTCCAGTCTATTTCTTCAGATTGGCTGTAAATTTAGTACAATGCCACCAAACTCTAGCATTTTCAGTATTAATTTTAATTTTAGGTTTCTTGGATCTGAACCAGGAATCATATTTGGAAATGCCTGCCCAAGGGAACTATTAATGCATTGTAAAATTTTGTGTCATCAACAAATTATTCAGACCACCTTTTCAGATATCTCAGGATTTCAGCACCCTTGTGTGGGATTTGATGACTGATGCAATATTTTAAACAAGCATTTTTATGTAATTTGGTAATTTGATGAGCTGCATTTTGAAATCAATGACTCTTGCTATTGACTCCTGTTATACACAGTGCTATTTTTTGTACATTACAAATAAATCCTGTTGAGTTTGTGAGTCTTCCCATGTTTGTGATTTGTTTTGCAATCTCAATAACATTTTCCCCAACTAAGCTTTTTCCCCCTGTATTCTTCTATTACTTTTTTCCCTTGAATAATTTTTAGATTTCTCACACTGACAACTGCTGCTGAGCCAGCTGTACTTTGCTAGTTTTGTTCTCCATCACCTTTTATTCACAATCAATACAGCACATGTGGAATTTTTTGAAGCTCAGCTTGAAGCACAAAGCTACAGTCTTGCCTATATAAAAATCAGCAAGCAGCCATCTCACTGAATGGATAACTGGTAATAAAATAAATAGATTCCATGATCTGAAAAGAAGGGAGGAAGAAAGTGACAGCCTCTGAAAACATCAAATATTATTCTGCCAAAATGTGCAGGTTTTTAATAACATGTTTTTTTTTTAGGATAGACATCTTTTTTGCCTTCTTTTTGTTTCAGTTTCTCTAGCGTGAATTGGAAAATTGTTAGAATTATTATCATCATCATTGATACTACTACCATCATCTTCATTACCAGCCCTTTTACTAAACTTCTCTGGGCAAATTACAAGGCTTTTTAAAAATTTGGAATAAAATAAAAGAAAATAATGAAAGCCATAAGTCACTGCAGAACAGAATAAATTAAAATTAAACAAAGCACAACACTGTACTGAGGCTTGAGGAAGGGAAATGTCTTTAAACCAAGTTCCAAACATACCTTTGTGGCAGGGGTGGCATTCGCTTACCTTCGCTACCAGGTCGTAAATGTGAGCATGCACGCATGTGCAGAGTATCAATAACGGGATGTGATGACATCCAAATGGGTGGGCAGAACCTCCTGTCGACACTGCTACCGGTTTGCCCAAACCAGATAGAACTGGCTGAATAGCACCAATGCTTTGTGGGGAATATGACCCTTACATTGAACCACACTACTGAGAAATTTTTCCTCAATTTGCTTTCTTTTGTAGTATATCTGCAGGAGGGTATCTGAAGGCACTAGAAGCACCAGAGCAACTAGTTGTATGGGGGATATTCTTAAGCTACTTGGATTTAGGTTTAGTGTATTGTCAAAAGCTGAGAGCCATGGTGGTGCAGTGGTTAGAATGCAGAACTTCAGACTACATCTGCTGACGGCTAGCTGCCAGCAGTTTGGCAGTTCGAGTCTCAGCAGCTCAAACTTGACTCAGTCTTCCGAGGTTGATAAAATGAGTAGCCATAATTGTTGGGAGTAATATGTTGAGTAATATATCTGCAAACCCGTTTAAACCCCTCTGAAGTGGTATATAAGTCTAAGTGCTATTGCTATTATCACACAGTATATTCAAACTGAAATATTTCTAGCATCATAAATATTTGAAAATTTAAAGCCAAGCTGTTCAAATATTGTGTGTGTGTGTGTGTGTGTGTGTGTGTGTGAGAGAGAGAGAGAGAGAGAGAGGGGGGGGGAGGGAGAGAATGTGTGTGTATTTTCTCTCCCTCCTTCCTTGATTGATTGGAGCCATAATATTTCAACATTTATACTGAATGGCAAAATCTTAATTTCTCAGAAAGTCCCAGCAGCTGTGATTTTCTAGGGTTGCAAATGTCCTGTTATGGAAAACCACCAAAAGTAGCATGAGAGAGATTATCTCAGAAGGAAGGCCTTCATGCAGAAGAAATTTAGAACATCCATCTTCATTTCCATCCTACCAGGCCATAGGCAGCAAGGTGATCAGATGAGTTTAAGTGATCCTGTTGCTTGAGTCCAACCAGAGCGTCTCACAAATACACTTCAAATGCCTGTTAACAATAAGAGACTTATATTTTATTTTCAATATTTACAGCACATGCTTTCCAGTAACAGAGTTTATGTGGGCAGCTTAATAATAAAAAATGAAATTATCTAATTTTATTCACATTTCCTGGGCACAGACACAAATTAAAATGTTCCAAAAGTACCTGGTTTTGCTTTCTTTTCTTTTCTTTTCTTTTCTTTTTTCCCCTTTAGAATAAACCCAGGGGAAAACATTTACTTTTAGAAATCTGTCCTTCTAGTACTGAGAGTGTTGTTGTTGTTATTGTTATTGCTTAGTGGCCTTTTAAATATACTTATAAAACTGATCATTTTCTGGCATCACCCATCAAGACTTCTCTCTTGAGAAATCTGGTGAAAAAATGTGATATAAGTACCCTTTGTGTATATATTTGCAGAAAAGAAATGTTAGGTGTACTTTGTTTTGTTAGTCAGATTGACATTGTTTTCTCTTTGGAAAGATATAATGCCACTGAAATAACTTCTTATGAACACTCTACTAGAGGTTCAAAAATTCAGGATCATTAAAAGCTATCATATATATCATATGATAGCTTTTAATGATCCTGAATTTTTGTATTCTCATACAATGCATATATATATATATATGCATTGTATGAGAAAATATGTAATTTTCTTAAGGAGAAAACCAACCATCTGTTATCCTAACACACTGCAGCAGGGATTTTATTAGTCTGTCAACTATGAAGCCTGTCAAAGTCATTTTTAAAAAATATATAGCACAGATTCAATTTCTTTTTGCCATTTAACATGACAATTGTATTACAAGGGTGAGCATTTTGATTTCATTTCCTCGCTCTTAATGTTTTTGCTGTTAAAGCACTGAGAGAAGTAGAATTATTTCCTTTTCTTGTTTATTACCTGTTTTTGGCTATTAAAATAATATTTCAGTAACATTACTGATGGAAATGATGCAGTGACTCAGTGATTAAGATGCTGAGCTTGTCAATCAGAAAGGTCAGCAGTTCGGCAGTTCAAATCCCTAGTGCTGCCTAATGGAGTGAGCTCCCGTTACATGTCCTAGCTTCCCAGCCAACCTAGCAATTCGAAAGCATGTAAAAATGCAAGTAGAAAAATAGGGACTACCTTTGGTGGGAAGGTAACAGTGTTCCGTGTGTCTTCGGCGTTTAGTCATGCTGGCCACATGACCACGGAGATGTCTTCGGACAGTGGTGGCTCTTTGGCTTTGAAACAGAGATGAGCACCGCCCCCTAAAGTTGGGGATGACTAACACATATGTGCGAGGGAAACCTTTATCTTTACCTTTAACATTTTTGATTAAAAACCCCTTGATTTTTCCTATCAGATCACAGGGTTGAAAACTAGAAACATCTGACTGGTAAATTTTCCATCTGAGCAAGTTAACCATCATTTGTAATAAACTTTCATACAAATATGTTTGTAGTTTTGATCTGTTGGGAACCAGCTTTACTCTCTCAGCACCTCTCTTTGATTCAGGAAGAAATCTATAATGCTTTTTCAAGGTGACCCTTAGTTCTGGTTTCTAGGCTCAGCTGCTGAAATGTGCAATTTTGCAGGGAGCTACAACATTATCAAAGAAGAGTTCCTTCTTTTGAAGGAATCTTTTGAAGACAGCTTTTGGAGCTGAAAGCATGGCATAAAAGTCACATTGCAACAGTGGTGGGTTCCTGATCCCTTTGCAACTGGTACGGTGCAACAGGGATGGGAGCCCACCACATGAACATGTGCAGTACGCACACACACAAACATATAGTGTGTGCATGCATACATACTGCCCGTGACACTCTGCAACGCCTCCGTGATGCTCCAGCTGCTCAGCCCACTGCGCGTGCGCAGAAGCCCTGAAAACTTCAAATAAGGAGCGAGGGTGGGCGGGTGGGCCCTCCAGAGCACTGTACTGGAACGGTACGGGCATACTGGCAAGCATCGGTATGCCCGTACTGGGGCGTACCGGTTGTAACCCACCACTGCATTGCAAGTGAATCATCATTGCTCATTTTTGTGTACGTTTCTAGATGCCATCCATATAAGATTACATTGAAATGGATCAACACAAGAACAGAATTGGCAATTTCAGCTTGTTATGAGAGAAATCCATAATTTTAAAAATAGTGGAAATTGTTTTGGTGTTTCTCTGATGGAAAGAGAAAATTTGCCAGGGAATCGATGGCTGCTTAGTTAGATTACTCTTTTCCCACCACTCAGTTTGTCTGTTCTCCATCAATCCTTAACAGAAAACAACAATGGCCTGAAGTTTGCTGAGTTGCCAATCTCTCTCCTGCTGGTTTTATCGCTTTTATACTGAATTATTTAAGTCACCTGACTTCCATTCAAGGAATGGGTGGAAATGTCTAACAGATTTTATAGGTACCGTAATATTATAGTGACATGGTAGAAAAAAAGTTGCACTTTAGAAGTTGTTTATGTTGTGGTTACATACAAGGGAGAAAGTCATTTTGTTTCCTATTCCAAACAGTCCCTGTAAGAATTGATGAAATGGTGCAAAATGAGTGGCAAAGATAAATAAACTATTTCTTCTAGTAAAACAAATAAAGATTAAACTAAATATTTTACAAGATGTGAAAGATAGTATATCAAATGTGAAGTTGTTGGTTAGCAATTTGACTCGGATTGCAGTTTGGATTATAGCACCACATGGCTAGATTGCATCTATAGAAGGATCAGGTCTCATACAAAGTCCACCTCAGTGTTTCATAACCCATGATCCATTGACCCTTGGGGACCCACAATGTGATTACAGAGGGTCTGCAAAAGCTTGAGGAAATGCTATGATTTAAATCTTGAGTTAAATCTTGGGGGGGGGGGCTTTCCATGGCCATGGTCCATGGCCGTAAATGGTATTTAATGAAGATCCGAGGTGAAGAAAAGATTGAGAACAACTGGCCTACATAAATATTTTGGGGGGAATATTAAAAGAAAAGCTATCAGCATGAGAAATCACTCCATTACAAGTAATTATTAATAGTATGGAATAAATATATGTATGTATGTCTAGGATTATCATCTATGGCTTCAATATTAAATATTAGCCGATAGCCGGAGTATTTATTTATAGGGGGAAAATGTCCCGAGCAAATATAATTTCTAATGTTGGATTTTCCAATCTTACCAGAGGGAGCCGCCCTGTGGAGTACTGTGAAGCTGTTACGATGGCAATTCCACTGTGCTGTACGGTAGAAGCCAGTATGGCAGTACAGCACAACAGGATGTATATTAAGAGAACACATACACCGAAGGGTGTTAGTAGGGGTGGCTTACCCCCCACAGTATTTTTCTCCAGAGAGTAAGTCATCTCTGTACCAAGTTTGAAATTGCTCGAGGCATTCCAGAGTTATGCTGGAACACACACACACAGCTGTATAGAGATAGATAGATAGATAGATAGATAGATAGATAGATAGATAGATAGATAGATAGATAGATAGATAGATAGACAGACAGACAGACAGACAGACAGACAGACAGACAGACAGACAGACAGACAGACAGACAGACATTTTCATGAAGAAGAACATGCTAAAATAATAATGAGAAGAAACTTGTCAATATTTGTCTTCTTGGTTCAAAAATAAGATTTGATGCTTGGTGACTTGACTAAATTTGAATGGAAATGAAGTCATATTGAACAGCCAAATCAATATTGTTCATGAATAGTCATCTGCTGAATGTTTCTGCTTTCTGCACTTCTTCTTGAATTTTGAGCAATTAGAGTTCCTGGCTCTTTATTACAATATTCATCCCTTTCTTAGAGCTGAGAACTTACAGAGCCAAAGCTGCATATCATATAGAGAAAATGCTCAGCCTTCAGTGATAAAGTAACAAATGACTTAAAATATCAGCATATCACAGGTATTAAATGACAAAGGAAATAAAGGAAAATATATGAACAATAAACTAATCCAAAGACAAAAGGAGATTTTAAACATTTGGGAGAAAATATGTAGTATTGTACACATAAGATGTTATTACATTTTGAGTGCAAATCCACTTGAATTGGCTTTCTACAAGGATGGTTTGTTTTACCTGGCAATTCCATACATACTGTGCATACGGAGAAGTTATTGTCATGTGAGAGCAGTGCCATGTACTTTTTCCCAATAATTTGGAATACAATATAATGAAATGTACATTTATATTACTTGCAGCTTCTCCTACAGTAGTTGCAGAATATCATGTTCCATGGTGCCAGGAAATTAATTAAGGAATGAGAAGCAACTGAAATTAGAGAAATGATGCCCATTATACTTCCAATATAAAACGTGTGTGTGTGTGTGTGTGTGTGTGTGTGTGTGTGTACTATATGCATGCATACATACATATAAACAAACATCCACACACATCCACACACATAAAGTATGTGTTTACACATCTCTCTCTCTTCTCCTTGGAAACATTTATGTGTATACTCTGGGAATGTGCTATGTCATTTAAGCTTACTCCAATGGTACACTTAGTTTTTAGAATATACATTTTCTTTTATTAGTTGGTGACTAATAATCTTTTTTGTGGACGCACATATTCTATCAAACCATTCTCCTTCATTACTAATGAATGGGGATTCACATCCCTTTTTGTTTATTCATAATACATGATTGTGCCAAGTAAAATGGATTTGAAAAGATCATTAAAAGCTGGTGGCAAAGAGCACTTTCTAGAAATAGCAGACATCCAACCCAATATATAGCATTAATTCCATCCTTTTACTTTTTTGAATTTTCTTTAAAGCAAAGTATAACATTCATGATTGCCAAAATGTCAACTTAAAAATGTACTTTTAGTAAATTAGTAAAATGTGTGTATAGATGAAAAATGTCATTACAATGATTTTTCAGGCATTGTTGGCCTAATATACTCCCTTTGTTCTTGTGGAGACCAAAGTACAGCACCTATTTTCTGTGAAAAATATACTTATTTCAGTCTTTGACATTTCCATGTAATGCTGGAGAATGCTTGGAGATCATTGCCAGGAGACCCCATATTCATTGTGAAATAATTGGATCAGAGATAAGACTCAGGCAATTCCCTGTGTCTTATGTATAACATATGAAGTATTAAGATGTCTATGGGGGTTTTGTAACATACAAAGCTTCAAAGGAAGCAATGATGTGCTCCTTCAAAACTGCAGTGTTCCCTTCACTTGTAAGATTGAAGGAACCATAGTGTTTTGCCACAACCTGCTTCAGAGCTCTCTTGGCCTTTTCCCCTAGAGCTTGTGATACGGAAACTGGCTGAGAGAAATCTTCTCATGTAGTAGTGACCCATATACATCTATAATATCCCCATATAGCAATGTGGCTTGTCTGGAGCACCCTTCGAGATGCACTAAAGGATTTCCAGATTTCGTGACTATAGCAAACATTGCTGTATATACCTAAACCGATTCTCCTGGAGTCTCCTTTGGACCACTTTCAAAAGTTTTAATGATCCATGTGCAGGAATTACTGCTTGCCTCATGCATTAAATCTCTTCCAGGCTGAGTAGGCCCAGCTCATGGTATGGGCAATTCCCAAGCTCTCTTAGTATGGAAGACCTTAAGCCAATATTTTGAGAGGAGGAAGAGATTTATTTAGCACTGGCCCAAAGCAGTTTGAGACTCTTCAAAGTATTTTTTTCGAGCATATTCTGTTATCTCCACAAGATGAACTGCTTAATTAAAACAAATATGTCACTTTTCAGAGACCTGTTAACTGCCTACCTTGAATACTATTAAGTCTCTTTGAACTTCTGACTTGCAGAGTATGTTTCCAAAGTATCTGATGGGTACCTGAGGATAGTTTTGTATTCCCTAGGCCAGCGATGGCGAACCTTTTTTGGCTTGTGTGCCACAACTGGGGGGAGCGCAGGGGGGTTGTGTGCGGGTGTGCCACACCCATAATGCAATGCACAACCCCCCACAGTGTGCATGTGGGCACAAAAGGTGCGACCCCCCATTTTTACATGCTTTTTTCGCCCTCCCCAGGCTCCAGAGGCTTTACAGGAGCCTGGGGACGGCAAAAAGTGCCTCCCCCGCCCCCCCCGGAGGCCCTCCAGAGGCTTCAGGGATCATCCTGAGGCTTCCCTGAAGCCTTTGGAACGCTTAAAATGACCCTCCATGCAAACCAGAAGTCATTTCCGGTTTGCTCGTAGGGTCGTTATAAGCGCTCTGAAGGCTTCAGGGAAGCCTCCAGACGGTCCTTGAAGCCTCCAAAGGGCCTCCGGGGGGCGGTGGAGGCTTTTTTTGCCCTCCCCAGGCTCCTATAAAGCCTCTGGAGCCTGGGGAGGGCGAAAAATGGCTTTTAAAAATGGTGAACTCAGCTGGCCAGCGCGCGCATGCGCACTGGCCAGCTGACAAGGCAGCGCCTCGCGTGCCCTGACAAATGGCTCCGCATACCACCTGTGGCACGCGTGCCATAGGTTCGCCATCACTTCCCTAGGCAATAGATAAATAATTTAGCATTTGAAAAAGAAATATTTTTACTATTTATACAATAAACTTGCTTACTTAAGATAGCAGTATATATAAGTCAGCCAAAGTTGAATCACCGAGCATGAATTGTCATCTAATAATTCAAATGGTTGCACTCAGAAAGATTTAAAGAAAAGTGACCCACACAATGTTTGAGAATCACATTTTACCGCAGTTTACCACGTGCTGGCTAAACTATTGGAAGAAATAAGAATCATTTTCTTCCTTAGACCAAAATCAAAATATCAGCATATAGATTACAATGATCATTTTATGAAAAGCTAGAATTGTTTATTGCCAATCTTTTTAAGATGATTGCATTATTTAGGGTTATCCACAGATACAAAAAAAAATCATTTCAGTGAGCTATTAAAGAAAACTAACATTTAATACAATTTTAAAAAAATAAAATAATTTTAAAAGTTGTCCCACACATTGTCCATTCATTGGCCTTGCTTTTCTACAAAATATTTTCTGTGTGTAGATTATTTCAGGGCAACACAAATACAGATTTTACATTGTATTATAATAATGATTTCTATTTTCATCTCATTTTTATATTTTATCTCTAGCGCTAGCGAATAAACTCCTATGCTTTCTTGAACACTTCCAAAATATTTTGAAAATATCCTTGCCTCCTATGGAGACAAAAAAAAATCCTATCAATTAACTTTCATGTAATTGTGTAGGCATCTCAACAGCTAAAGAAAAAGAAAACAAAGCAAAGCAAAACCAAAACCAACAACATTAAGCAAGATGTTATAACTAATGAACTAAAATGAATGTCTATTCAGTTATTATTCCCTTCTAAAAGCAGAGTGTGACTGTTCTTCTTAGTGTTGTATATATTTTAATTATGCAGAATTCGCTTGATTTTCTTTCTGAATACTGAACTTCAGAAAAGCCTGAATCTAATATGTGTCATTTTAGAAATAGTTCACTCTTACTCAGTACCTAGTTTCAGAGGAAGAGTTGGAAAATGGGTGTTTCATTCTCCCATACATAAGGACAGGAAAATCAGAATGGCTTTACTTTGTTGTTGTCTGTCAGAAGAAAATTACATATACAATAAAATAAAACGTAACACCTTTTGCACAAATCAGTCTCTTCTTTCTATTTAAATTTAGAAAATGCCCTTCAAACTCAGTTTATATTCCACCCCAGGGGATGAAACAAATATTTTTCCTTACTTGAAAGTTAGATCAAATCTCATGATGTTCGTCCATCATGTTTGAAGAGAGCCTTGACATTTAACAGGTTGTGGGCTGTCCACAATGTGTCTGCAGGTGGCTGGTAAGGCCCATATGGGCATGAAATTTCCTGCCACATGTCGGGCCGACATGTGTGGGCACCATTGTTGCAGCATTTGCAGCTCTGGCTTTGTGGAGTGCTCACTTCTCTTGTGCTATGGTTGTTCTTCTGTCCTCAGATGTCTGGCAGCCTTGGGGGATCAGTGTGCACCATGTTGATCAATCTTGGGCCAGGATTTCCCAGGAGGTGGTGTCAATATACAGGGACTTGAAGGAAGCTTTCAACGTGTCTTTGTATAGCTTTCTTTGTCCCCTGTGCAGTCGCTTTCCTTGAGAAAGCTCACCATAGAGGAACTGTTTGGGGATGTGACGGTCTGGCATTCTTGCAACATGGCCTGCCCAGTGTGTCTGGGCTTTCATTAGCAGGGTGTGAACTGATGGCAAGACTCCTCTGGAGAGGACTTCTGTGTCTAGCACCTTGTCCTGCCACTGAATCTTCAGCATTCTAAGGAGGCAGGTCACGTGGAAGTGGTTCAATTGCCCAGCGTGCCTCCTGTCCAAATCTCACCGGTATACATCAGGGTAGTAAGCACTACTGGTCGGTAGACTTTGAGCTTTGTAGCAAGGTTTATTCCACATCAGAAATCTAGGACCCAGGCAAACATTGAAATTCACAACTAGAAAAGAGGCAGGACATAGAATCAAGGAATTGCTTAGGCAAAGAACATTGTATACTTGGTATTGTCCTTATCACATCAAATAATTTTGGTAGGCCATTGCAATTCACAATTAAATATATGAGGCAAAAGAGAATACATTATTCTCAAGTTTATTTAAGGAATATACAGTTCAGGTTGCAACAGAACATCAAAGCTCTCAGTGTTTACTTTTCTTGATGGCCCATCTTTCATTGGCCTCTACACATATTTCAATATATTATCCCTTTTTCCCTTACTTTACCTCTTTGTACAGTACTGCTTTATTTAATATACATGATAGCAATTTCTGATTGTTGTAGTATAATAGGCGAGGGAGGTGCGACTATGTTTACTATTTACTCAGAGGATCTCAGCACTTTTATTTCTGCGGTGAGGACTCCCAGTTGTATATCCAAACTGTCTCAGAAAAAAAAAGAATAAGCATTTGGGCCATATCTGATAATATGAGAAAAAGAATAAAAAGTGGAATAAAAAGCATTGCTAGTGCTGTGCTAGTTACAAATAAAATCCAGAATTTTCTGGAGTGGGCAGATATATTAAGTTTAATGAATTAAATTGAAATCATCCAAAATAAATAACATGTGTACATGATTGTTTTCTGTCACAAACATGGTAGATAGAAAAGCTGCTTGAAAATGTGTCAGTCCTTACTTCAGATATAGAACAGGTTCCCTCAAATCTCTGGAATTTTCTAATACAAAATTCTTCCTTTTGAAATTCTTTTTCTTGATTATATTCACCCATTGATATTGAATGCTGATTGAGTTTCCTTGACAGAGTGCAATGCTTTTCACAAGCATTCCTCCCAAGAACACTAGCACAAATCTATGAGATAACCATTACATGCTACACTATTACACTAACTGTTCCTCTCCTTTTGCTTCCCAATTGGCTTTCCTAGTTCGCTAGGTTGGGATTTCACTTATTCCTAGATATGGTACATCCTACTGAACTTCCAATATTGATTTAAGTTCCTTTTCCTTTAGGATTGCTTGTTGTGCTTCAGGACGGACGGACACACACACTTTCTAATAATCTCTTTGTTATAATCTCAGCTCTCAGCTGATTGGGGGTAATATTTTGGGACTGAAGTGTTTAAATAGATTATAATTTGGTTATTCCATTCCCATTTAAAACCACTTGGAGACCAATTTCAATTTGAAAACCTGTACGTACAAATAAAAGCAAAAACCATCTAGCTAGAATAATCTATGTACTCTGCTCAGCTCTTCATTGCTGAACTCTTTCATCAGACATACTGTAGTATTCTTATTACCAGCTGACCCTTACCTTTCAAAATATCTAGGGAAAAATAATGCCTATGGGGGGGAGATTACATTAACTGTATCAAGATTGCACTAAACTAAAGAATTTGTTCCCATCCACATTGTCTATAAATAGAGATTAGGTTGTTTCTGCTTAAAGAAAACATAATGTATGACTGTTTGAAGTTGATATAGCACTGTTTTTTGACTGTGACACCTCTATGAAAAGGCAGGTTATTTTGCTGACTCATGATGCACTTACCATGTCCTTCTTACTGTCTTAACGTTAACAATGTGAAATAAATAATTATGATAACATCATTTTCTGGACCTTAGACTCAGCAGGTAAATGTTCCACAAATAAATCCAGCCAACCAGCAATGAGATAGAATCACGCAAGTATTATGGGTGGTATAGAAACTTGATAAATAATTAAAATAAAATAAATATATTGAAACAATAATTTATCACAACCAATCCTGAACTCTTGTTTTAATATTTGCCTTAAGAAACTATTTCTTTTCCTTTCAGCTATTTATGAGCAATCCTGTGAAACTTATCGACACCAAGGAAAAACATCTGGTTTCTTCCATATTGACTCCGATGCAAGTGGTCCACTTCCCCCACTTTTGGTATACTGCAATATAACAGGTAAAAAAATCCCACTTCTGGTTTGTTGTTTATTGCTTGGCCTGAAATCTATTGCATTGTAGTAAGGTGAAGGTTTCCTATCAGCCATATCTGACTTTAGGATGCAGTGCTCATCTCTGTTTCTTGGCCAAAGGAGGCAGCATTGTCTGAAGACAATTTCCATGGCCATTTGGCCAGCATGGATATATGCCAAAGGTGCATGGTGCGCTATTACCTTCACACCAAAGTGGTACCCATTAATCTACCATATTTTTTGGAGTATAAGACGCACCGGAGTATAAGAGACACCAAGGTTTTGAAGAGGCAAATAAAGAAAACAGTTTTTGCACTCTGCAAACCTCCCCAAAATGACCCGTTTTTCCCCCAAAAAGGCATGAATAGCCTTTAGGGGCCTTGCAGAGTGCTCCTGGGAGGGGAGGAGGCAAAAATAGCCTTGTCCCGCTCCCGCTCCGAGGACCTAGTGACTGCCTGGAATAGGGCGACGACTGGGGCCTTGGACCGGGTTGCGCCTTTGCGACCTCTCCTGCGACATCGACCCACCCGGGCTCCTTGGTTTACTGAGGAGCTTAGGGTGATGAAGCGCCACAGGAGACGTCTAGAGAGCAGGTGGAGGTCCTCACGCTCCGAATCTGACCGAACACAGGTAAGAGCCTATTTGCGGACTTACCTTGTGGCAATAAGAGCGGCCAAACGTAGACATTGTGCTGCCCTTATTGCGTCCGCGGATAACCGCCCTGCCACCCTGTTTCGGGTGACCCGCTCCCTGTTATCGCAGGGGGCGCGGGAGACACCCTTACAGGGTAGAGCAGAGGAGTTTGGGGAATATCTTCAGGACAAAATCGATCAGATCCGGAGTGGGTGGACCTCCGTCAGTGGACCAGACGAGCCGCCAACAGCAAGTCTTGAGAGACCATTCTGGGAGGAGTTTGACTCTGTTGCCCCCGAGGATTTGGACAGGTTGCGTGGACGGCTGCGACCCACCACATGTTTAACGGACCCGTGCCCCTCCTGGCTGGTACTGGCAGCCTGGGAGTTGACACGAGGCTGGCTCCTGGGCCTGGTGAACGCCTCATTGGGTGAGGGATACTTACCAACCACCTTGAAAGAGGCGGTGGTGAGACCCTTGCTCAAGAGGCCTTCGCTCGACCCAATGGAGCTAGCTAATTATCGTCCAGTCTCCAACCTCCCCTTCTTGGCGAAGGTTGTTGAGAATGTGGTGGCGCAGCAATTTCCACGACACCTAGACGAATCCGACTATCTAGACCCACGCCAGTCCGGCTTCCGACCCGGGCACAGCACTGAGACAGCCTTGGTCGCGTTGGTTGATGATCTCTGGAGGGCCAGAGATAGGGGTTGTTCTTCTATCCTGGTCCTATTAGACCTCTCGGCGGCTTTTGATACCATCGACCATGGTATCCTATTGCGCCGGTTGGAGGGGATGGGAGTCGGAGGCACCGTTTTGCGGTGGTTCGGCTCCTACCTCTCTGACCGGAAGCAATGTGTGTTGACAGGGGGACAGAGGTCGTCCCTGAGGCCACTCACTTGTGGGGTGCCACAGGGGTCGGTCCTCTCGCCTCTCCTGTTCAACGCATATGTGAAGCCGCTGGGTGAGATCATCCGTGGTTTTGGGGTTGAGTACCACCTGTACGCTGATGATACTCAGCTGTACATTTCAACCCCAAACCACCCCGACGAGGCTGTCGAAGTGATGTCCCAGTGTTTGGAAGCCGTCGGGGTCTGGATGGGGGACAACAGACTCAAACTCAACCCCTCCAAGACCGAGTGGCTGTGGGTACCGGCACCTCGGTTCAGCCAGCTGACCCCATCGCTGGCCATAGGGGGCGAACAACTGTCCCCTGTGGAGAGGGCGCGCAATTTGGGCGTCCTCCTTGATGCCCGGCTGTCAATGGAGGACCATGTGGCAGCCGTGGCAAGGGGGGCGTTCCACCAGGTTCGCCTGGTGCGCCAATTGCGCCCCCTACTGGACCGGAGTGCCCTGCGCACGGTCACTCATGCGCTGGTGACGTCTCGCCTGGACTACTGCAATGCTCTCTACATGGGGCTTCCCTTGGGACGCATCCGGAGACTGCAGCTAGTTCAGAACGCAGCCGCGCGGGTTATTATGGGGAGTACACGTTACTCCCACGTAACACCTCTCCTGCGCGAGCTGCACTGGCTACCTGTGGCCTTTCAGGTGTGTTTCAAGGTATTGATCACCATCTTTAAAGCGCTCCATGGCATAGGACCTAGTTATCTGCAGGATCGCATCCTACCACACACGTCCCTGCGACGTATTCGCTCACACAGGGAGGGGCTCCTCCTGGTGCCGTCCACTAGGCAATGCCAGCGGGCGACACCTAGGAGTAGGTCCTTCTCTGTGATGGGCCCAACCCTCTGGAATGACCTCCCCCCAGACATTCGAACCACCACCGACCTCCGTTCCTTCCGTCAAAAGTTAAATACTCACCTATTTCAATCAGCTGGCCTGGCACTTTCTTAGTTTTTACCTCCCGGGGATTTATTTTATTTTAATTGGGTTTGGGGTTTTAATTGGGATGTTTTTAGGGTTAGAATATATTTATTTCTTATTTCTTGTACAGCCTATCTCCCCCTCCAAATGTATTTAAATGTATTTTATTGTTATGACTGTATTTTATTTGCATTGACTGTACACTGCCCCGAGTCCCTTTTTGGGAGAGGGGGCGGTCTAAAAATCTAAGAAATAAAATAAATAAATAAATAAATAAATAAAAAATGAGCAAAAAATGGATGAAAAACGGGCTTGTTTTTTGTAAAAAAAAAAAAAGAGCATGAATAGCCTTTAGGAAGCTTATAGTGTGCTTCTGGTGGCTGGGGGAGGGGGTTGTTTGTTTGTTTTGTTTGTTTCATTGGATTTATATGCTGCCCTTCTCCCAAAGGACTCAGGGCGGCGTACAACATTAAGAAACACATATTACAAAAGTTAAAAGGAAATTAGAAACAATCCAAAAAACAAACCCAGGAAAATTGGCTGGTTTTTTTGCTCATTTCTGCCCTCCCCAGCCCCCAGGATCTCTCTAAAAGCTTCCTACAAGCTATGCACGGCCAGTTTGGTAAAGGAGGTGGGGTTTCAGGAGGCAAAAATTGCTGTATTCAGTGTATAAGACACACCCAGATTTTCAGCCTCTTTTTTTGAGAGAAAAAGGTGCATCTTATACTGTGAAAAGTATGGTACTTTCATTTGCATGCTTTCGAACTGCTAGGTGGGCAGGAGATGGGACAGTGATGGGAGCTCACCCCATGCATGGAGCTCATGGAAATGAGGTGGTTGAAGACAATCAAGGCATATAGATCTGCAGTGGTGGTATCAATTACTGACCTATTTCAAAGACTCTTTCTATGTTACATAAATGTGAAATAATGTTATGGTTGTTATGGAAAGCAAAATGTAATCAGAGATTTCTACTTGCTTGAAAGCCAGAATTCTCGAAGTCTTCTAAGGCATACAGATCATATCAGATTTCAGAAATAGAAACAGAACCACAACTTATCAATGGTTTATTGCTTTTGTTTGTTCAACTCTTACATTATACTTATAATAGACATGAGATATGAGGAGAACTGATGCATAGGTGATGAAATAATGATTCCAGACTCAATGGACAGAAGAGGCCAATCAATAAAGGGAAAAATTATCAGCTATGTTATCATGGGATTTACCCCATAAAACGTTAAAAGAGTTACTGTATATATAGACTCAATGATAAGCCTAAAATAATGCATAAATGGGCTGTATATATGCTGCTACATCATATGGCAAAACATATGTTTCTTAAATAATAATTTTGATCATTAATTTTGACAACTAATTTCTACAGAGTTAATGTGGGTGTTACAGGAGTGATCAGAGCTGCTTCACACAAACTTTAGTCAAAACATTTATATCTGATGGTCACGTGTAAATTCCTGCTTAAAGGCATTTTGCAGTATTGGGTTGCCTGTTGAAATTAAATTCCAATATGTTTTATGTTCTTTTTTTCCATTCTGGGGGGAGGGAGGGAGAGAGATCTTAAATCTGATCATGTTTTGTTTCATCAAGATGTTATCATATTTTGACTCAAAGCATGGTTGGAGGATTCCTTCGATGCCTCATTATGATGAGATGTCAGTCTATTTTGGTGGCCATTGATTGATTAACATGAGTCCTTGGGGAAATGTGGCACAGGATACATTTCTAATATTGCTTAAAATTGGTTTTCTTGATATTCTATTAGAACCAAAACAAATAGTCAAACTATCCTAACTTTGAGAATCAAGTATAGAGAAGACATGTATACAAAGTTAGATTCTAATATAAATGTAAAAGGCAATCTGTATGAGTTCATTCAAACTTCTTTTGGGTTTTGTATGCTGTGTATCAAATGCGTGCCCTTTTGTGCCTCATAATTATGACATTCCACTAATTACATTGCAGCAATTATACTGTAGAGTCTGATAATTGATCAGAAGATCCATTGTGGAAAAATGTAGGAATTGATCTGTTTCTCAACTACATTGTTTTTGTGCATCTGTTCACACATAAGCTTGTTCCATCCAGCTCAAGATACATTTAAAGAAAATGTTTAACAAATTATCTTGTGTTTTGACCAAATACTTTGTTACAACAGAATGGGTTTGTTGATAATTAGATTATGCAGTACAGGAACAATATTTAGGAAAATGTTATGGAGAGAACAATAATTTATACATTAGGATGATCTAGTGTAAAGAAAGAAGGTATAATTAAAGAAAGAAGGCAAAAATTAAGATTAAAAGAACACAAGTTTCAAAAATTACTGCTTTCATGAAAGAGGTTGGAGAATAGCTTGTCAGGGTTGACTATAATATGTTGACTAGAGATATGTTAAAACTATTTCCAGAAATGTCACTCTGTTTTCATCACCTCTGTCAAGCTATTTCTGACAAGGTTAGAAACAAACAGCCTGAAATCAGATTAGTTCTTTACACACTAGGTGATTTTCAGAAAGCCTCTCTAGCTCACCAAACAGAGAATGGCAAAAACTGAGACACTATGGTTAATTATGCACTCCTCTTTCTGTTGTGGTTCGGCGGCGGCCTGTGCAGCTGGCAGCAGAGTCAGATAGTGAGGAGGTTGGGGAGGAACATGGGCCAGTCTTATTGAAGACTCGGACTAGGGCTCTGCATTGGAGGCAGAGAGGGGGCCAGGGTCATCTGGGAGTTATGTGCTGCTTCCAGAGCCTCCGACATCAGCGAGTTAGAAGAACAGGGGGAGCCTGTTCCCAGTGTGGGCATGTGCAGAGCTGCCAGAAGGCAAGAACAGTTAAGACAAAAGGGTAGACTCGGGAGTAAGGCTTGGAGGTGATTGGTGCTCCCATAGGACATAAAGGAGGAGCAAAGGCACAAGGTCCTTTGCAGGAAGCAACTTTGTTCATTCTGGTTCGTTTAAATTCTGAAGTTCCTTTTTGACTTGCAAAGCCACGCTCCATGTGATCTTGCAAGCTAATTGCCAATTAGGACTTTGACATCATTTCAAGGAAGATAAAGGTGGGTGCTTATCAGCCTTATTCCGAAGGACTGTGGCAGACTTCTGTTGGACTCTTTACAAACTATCCGTGACTCATTAAGGGCTGTGAATGAATTTAGCTCCCAGCCACTGAAATAAAAAGAGGGTTTGGGGGACTAAGCATGTGCTTTTTACTGTATCATGAAGCCTAGGTCAGAATACTTTTTTTGAGAGAGGACATTCTACAGTTCTGTCAGAACCACTAGCCAGTTGGATATTTGGAATATTTACTCCATGGCTTTGGTAGCCTCATATCTGAAAAGCCATTAAAGCTTTTTTTTTCTCCTCACACTTGCTGCCATGTCAACTCACTAACCACAAAGCCAACCAGTCTGTAACATCCACGGTCTTTCCATCCTGCCTCAGGGCTGACTCCCTACATACATGCACAAAGGAGCATAATTCAAGGTTTTATGGCAATAGCAGGAAGGGCAGATACATGCATGTTGTCCAACAGTTCCAAATTCTATGAAAAGTTATAGACAAAATCCTAGTAAGCAAAATTTCAAGCAGCAAGTAGAAGCAACATCAGTCCAGAGGTCATCCTTGCTCAACAAGTCTGAGTCCAAGAAGATGACATTGTATATCAATATTCTAACAGCAAACCTGGCTGTGGTTATTCCGTTTTTGAAAATGACTCTTTTTATCTCCTGTTTCAGCCCTCCCTCTTCTAGATATGGCCTGTCTGTTCATTCACCAACTTTTTAGACATCCAGGCATGCCTGCAAACCTGATTTCAAGCAAGAGTGTTAATTCCATGTCTCCTTTGCCCATCATTCCCAATCCAATGAAAGAACAAATAAATCAAATGCTACCTTTAAGCAATATGTGATTATGATGTACAGTAAATTACCAAGAAGACAACTGGTCTTATTTTTTGCCTGTGGCCGAATCAGCTCATTCTTTTATTCTCATGTCACTTATTTTAGTTCTGCTAGATAAAAGCCATACCTGAACTTTAAACAATTTACCAACTTCTCAGGAAATACAGTAAATGGAACTTCCCAAGGCTTCTTACAAGAGATCTGATGACCAGCCTCAGCAGAAATGCCCCTTCCCATTGCTGTGAGAGCTCACCTCTGGCTGGCAATTAGATTCTACCTGTTTACATAACCACATAAGAATCTGGCCTTTAAATTGTTTGGCTCTTTTCTCATTATGTCTATGGATTTATTTATTTATTTAGCATATGGCAAATACATGGAGTTAAAATGTTAATGTCCAGTCCATCCAGCCATTCAAGGACAAGGTAGTCTATTTGAAAAAATAGGACATTGGGCCAATGTAAGTTCTTGATGGACATTCAGACAAAATGTAATGGATATTTTGTCAAGGAGCACTACAGTCACACAATGACAAGTCCTGGTAGACACCATGTTGGGTACGGATCATGTTCAGAGTTGACCAATGCTGGTGAGGTAGACTTGTTTTGTTTATCCATTGCCATGTATTTAGAAAGCCAGGAGTTCTACCAAGATGTCTGACTGCCAACTGTTGCTAACTGCCAATTCTACAATGTAGTCTGGATGCCAATTGTTGGCAGTTGTTGGGTTCACACTTCCGTGCTATCCAGGGTGCACCATGAGGAGGCCAACTAACATCACACCTCATGTCTATGGAGATTCTCAGTTATCCAGGTCATGGTTGACTCAAAGGTGCTTTTTCATCTGGTCATTAGATCAATCATCTTGCAGTCATCTGCATGCGAGGAATATAAATCCTTCCGTCCGCCACCATTCAGTCAGAACTGAAGAGGTTTCTTGGATGAGAAATGAAATGACTTCAAGGAAAAACAAAGTTCAGTTGCTTTTTTTAAAAAGTACCTTTGGGACTCTTTTCTCATTGTTTTGCAGATCAACTCCATTGCCTCTTTCTGTAATGTCCTGCATAATGAAGATACAGTGGATTTTCCATTATTTTCTCCTCATCCAGTTCCCCCATTCCCCCTTTCCATTTTTCTGCTTCCCTCCTAACTTGGTATAGATACAGGAAATCAGGGGGGGGGAGTATTTTGGCCTCAATGTACAGAAGACATAAACTGTTATGTACTAAGAGCATCCACCAGCAGGTGGCGCTCAGCAGCTCACCCCTGATTGGTCCATCTGAGCCAAATTCTTGGCGGGACAATTCTTGTTCTCCCATTGGTTACCGGTCTGACAGCTGTTAGTATAAATAGCTGTCAGCCGGTCTGTTGTTGTTCTGTTATTACCTGAGTTCCAATAAACAGTTAACCGTTCAGTAGCCTCCTCATCTCATTACCTCAGAACTTAAAACAAACCTGGCTACTCAGGCCCAGTGACACAAATTGAAGCAGTAACATATCCTTCTAGGACCACTCTTAAGAGAGGAGGAAAGTGGAAGGGAAAAGAAGGGCATGTCTTTCATGAAAGCTCAAGATGGAAAATAACAAAACGAAAGTGATGTGGTGTGAGGCTGTTTCTGAGAAGGTCAAAAGCAAACCTCCAGAGAGCAGGCTAGTCTATTACAATATCAAGAGATGGGTAGCAACCATTTCTACCACCATGAAACATCAGGCCATTATTCTAGGTGGATAGGAAAGACGTGCAAAAATCAGATTTTACTTCTGTGATTAAAATAAGGTTTGTGTCTTGCTTATGGCAATTACTGGAATTTTTTTTCTTAACAGTTTCCTAGTTCTTGCAGTACATTTATACATCAAAAGGTTGTATCCTTGAATCACTGCCTGCAGGCGATTCACCCTCATTCTAGCACCTGCAAAGAAAAGCAGTACAATTAGAATACAATCTAAATTATAAAGAATCCTGAGAAATATAAAGAAGAAAATAATTTATCTCCCCTGTGCAGGTTCTTTCTCATCTATTATCAGACTTAGAAATGTTCAGGGTTTTTTTTTTTTTTTTTGAGAACTTAAAATTGTGGGTGAGAAGTGACAGGATAGTTATTCTTCCTAGCCAGAGGTGGGTTTGTACCATTTCAAACCTGTTCCCCATAGTAAGTAGTAACTCGGCCGCCCACGCCTCTGAACCGGTTCTATCAGCGGCACCATAGGTGACGCCATTTTGTTTTTTTTTTTGTTTCTGCGCATACACAGAAGCAGTTTTTTCACTACTGCACATGCCCAAAGTGCATCCCTGAGCAAACCGGCAGTAAAATAATCTGCAACCCACCCCTGTTTCTAGCCCTACCTCCACTGAGACATTGTATGTTGGTGGTTGACCTATGAATACAGTGGTATTCCCATAGAACAAAAGAAAAGCCCAAATATCCATACTTAAGTGAGTATGCACATAAATCTGTGCCATAAAGATGTGTGTATGTTCACATACATAAACATATCTTCATTGTCTTCTAGTCCTTTCTAGTTTAACCAGTCAAGGAATATAACATAGAAGTTAGTGTCCCTGAAGGAGTTGGAGGGGAAATAATAAATCCATTATCCTTTTTAGTGAGTGGAAGCCACACACTCTGCTTTGAGCCAAATATATTGTAACTGTGGAGAGGGAAAAGACAAGGTTACGTTCATTTGGCAAGGGTGGAGAAGAAACCCACACAATAATGCTGCAAACTTGGTCAGATAATGATGTCCCATAGCAACAGCATCCCTTCCTTGGCAACAGAGTTCCTTTTACCTTATCTAGTTGTAGCAGATAGTGTCAGCAAATGTTAGCACTTCTACAGCCTGTTTCCTTGCTCTCACAACTCTTTCTTAATGTTTCACTTCTGCAAGCTGCACAAAGCTTTCCTATTTTTGTGCTTCTTTGCATCAGGTCCATGCTTTTTAGCAATTGCAGCCATTTTACTAGGCTAAGAGAAGTGTGAGTGAGAAGTGAATACAAGCCTTCTCTTCCTGGGGATGACCCCGGGAAATGGACTTTTGGAAATTGTATCATGTTCAGTGGAGATCTTCTCATGTGCAGTTTCTACATCCATAAAAACCTAGGTCATATTTCATGTATCTAATAAACTTTTCAAAGGCAACAAAGGCATATAGGAACAATCAAACATGTTTATTTAATTAATAAGTGAAGTAACTCTATAACAAGATAGTCAGGATCATTACAAGAAAATTCAGTTGTAAACTGTATTCAGTCATACCATAGGCTATATTGACTATTAAATTACAGTTATATCCCAAAGAATCTAAAACAAATGAACTCTCCATGCCCACAAGGGGGCCATGTTTTCATCCCACTAATCTGAACTATTTTTAGTTACCAAATCCCAAATTGGTGTATTGTTATATTTCCCCAAGTGTTGCAGTTTTGTGGTAGTCGGAGTCTGGGCTAAGAAATCAATAACACTTAGAACTTGGTACATGACAAGATCAATGCTTAATTTTAAGTTGGCCAGGTATTTATCCATTAGTGAAACAAAGTTACTATCTTTGTGGTCTTTTTTTTTAAAACCAACCAATGGTACTGCCAAAAAAGAAAGGCAAAAGAAAAACCAAGGAGAATGCCATAAAAAATAAGAACTGATTCCTAGCCAAATATCCTGTGAAACCTCATCATTCAATTCATTGGCCATAGTGTGAATGACAACTCATTTTCCCTCCAAGATGGAAGGAAATTATGCACATAATTTTATTACATGTAAAATATCAGTGCTGCTCCAAAAGTGCTTTTTAAAAGGCAACTTGAACTTTCTTTGTTTTTCCTTGAAAACTTCTCTTCCAAAAAGCTTCTTCACTTCAAAAGCTGCTTCAGAACCAAATAAGCTTTTTGAATGAGAAGTAAAATATCTTTAAGGAAAAGCAAAGAAAGTTCAAGTTGCATTTTGAAAAAGCACCTTTAGGACAACCAAGACCCGAATCTCCATAGACATTTATTTGTGCTCCTCAGACACATGACTGGGCAATAATACTATGTGTTTAAAGCACCATTATCAAATTTCAAATTTTGTATTAGGCCAAGTGAAAATCTGAACGCTGTTGATTTCTTCAAAATTTTCAAGAAGTGGGAACAGAGGACTGATTGACCTTATCCCAGTTGCCATTTTTAAAATTACTAAAAAAAAAAAACAAACTTTGTTACAATATATTCCATTCAATTGTTTCTTGACTATGAAACCTAGAATTAAGTATACTTGGTTGTAATTTGCCAAAATGACTCATTTAAATTGATTAGTGTGTTTTAGAAGGAGGAAGAAGAGGAAAAATAATATTGAACACATAAGAGACAGAAGGTACTGAAATATTTTCTGTGAAATATTTCTGGCCCTCATTTGGCTAGAGCTGAAAAAGATACTATGAGAACTTCATGAAGAGAAATGGATTTTGGCAATGATTCTGCCATTCAGTTTGTTTTATGACATTTTCTATCTCTACAGATATCTGGGGTATTTTTAAAATATATCTTCAACAAAAATGTCTCAAAGGTACATTCTCTCCAAAGGCAACTGGACTTTCTTGTTTTTGTTTGAAGATGTTTCACTTTTTATCCAGAAGCTTCCTCAACTCTGACTGGATGGTGGGGAATGGAAGGATTTATACTAATTGCAGACAGCTGGTCATTTGCATTCTTTTAGCAAGTCATAGAGGCCACTTGGAGGTTTATCTGTGTCTTCTGGTCACCTGAGAAGTGCAAATGGATGTGTAACTTCCTTTACTGCAGGATGTTTTCTGTACTGTGTCCCTTCACTGCAGGTTGATGGGGATGAGTTTTTGCTGTCTGCATCTCAAACTGAAGTGCAAATGATTCCTGTAGTTTGCATTTTTTCTGGAAATCCATTTTCTGGAAATCCAATACTCCCACATCATTCAAAGGGAGTTCATCCCAAAGTGCATAGCTTAAAGTCTATGATGATTTTCAGCCTTCCAGATCATGGTTGTCCCAAAGGTAGTGTCAGGCCTGCAGAGGTTCCTTTAAGAATCTTTGGCCTGCCACACTTTCTTATAATTTCCTATGTATTTCATTAGTGTAGTAGTTGGGAGTGGGGAATAGAAATGAGTAGGATTATGGAATCTATTGTTGTGATTCTTCCTAGAAGCTCAAGGTCATCTTTTGTCTCCGCATCTCGACACCTGACCTGAAGCAGAGGGGTGTAGATGCCAGCGTGGAAGATGATGATTGGAACATGTGATGAAATATGGGGTGTGGGGATAGATATGAACTTTCAACTGAGTGAACCCACAGGATGTACATTAGAGTTGAAATTTCATAGCATAATGCCAACATGCCTGTATTATTAAATTGGAACTTTAAGGATGATTCTGTTCTGGACTCTGATTTAATTTTGCATGATATTTGGAATGCTGACAGGTAGTTTCTTTCAAAAGGCAACTGGTCTTTCTGTGTTTTTTTTTCTTTGAAGATGTTTCACTTCTCTTGCAAGAAGCTTTTTCAGCTTTGACTGGATGGTGGGGAATGGAAGGATTTATACTCCTTGCAGACAGCTGACCATTTGCATTATTTTAGCGAGTTGTTGAGGCCACATCCTGCAGCCAAGGATCTATTTGCCCTACACACAACTATGACCTGGGTGATTGAGAATCTCCATGGACATTCTTTAACAAAAAGTGTGAAATCTAGAAAATGGTAAACACTCCAATAACAATAAAGAAGTGTAAACTCTAGGAAATAATAGGAAAGGAAGGAAAAAGAAAGGAGTCCCTGCGGATTTTACTCTTTACTAGTCAACTTTACTAGTTGTTGCCACTAGAGGGGATAGCACTCTTCTCCATTTCAGAGGTTACGCCCGGTAGTTTGTACCAACCCCCGCATCCTAGGTGGTCAGGGTTTACAGAGCCGTGGCATGAGGCTGATGTTATGTAACGCAAGGTCCGTTGTTAATAAGGCCCCCCTCATCCATGATCTGGTTTCTGAGGGGGAGCCGGACCTTGCAGGGATCACGGAAACCTGGTTGGGCCACGAGGGGGGTGTGCCCCTCGTGGAAATGTGCCCATCAGGATACCGTGTATTCCATCAGCCTCGTGCCCGGGGTAGGGGTGGTGGGGTAGCGGTCATTATACAGGAAGCCTTGACACCGAGAGAATTCATCGTACCTCAGATATCCGGATGTGAGACTCTAGGTGTGAGATGGGGCCCAGGGAGTCAGTTGGGCCTGCTGATTGCATACTTGGCTCCTCGCTATGCTTCAGCGGCCCTGCCTGAGCTCCTCGAGGTGATTGCGGAGGTGGCAGTTGAGACCCCCTAGACTATTAGTCATGGGGGACTTCAACTTGCCATCGACGGGTGAATCATCCGAGGTTGCTCAGGAGTTCATGGCTTCCATGACAGCCTTGGACCTGACCCAAATAATTCAGGGCCCCACACACGAGGGAGGACACATGCTAGACCTTGTTTTTATCTCTGGTCGATGGAAGAGTGATCTGGGAATAGGGGATCAGGTGATCACTCCCCTGTCATGGTCAGATCACTAACTTCTCCGGCTGGACTTCCCTGACGCCACCCCCATCGCGGGGAGGCGGAACCAGAAGATCTTAGATGGTTCCGCCCCAGGCGACTGATGGAACCAGATAGGTTCCAGACGGAGCTTGGGCCACCTCCTGTTGCCCTGACCCGCTCCCGGACGGAGGACCTGGTGGCTGCATGGAACAGTGCGGCGGCCGGGGCCTTGGACCGGGTAGCGCCCTTGCGGCCTCTCCGGTGGCAGCGAACCATCCTGGCCCCTTGGTTTTCCGAGGAGCTGAGGGTGATGAAGCGCCACAAGAGACGCCTAGAGAGCAGATGGAGATCCTCTCGTGCCGAATCTGACCGAACACAGGTAAGAGCCCATTTACGGACCTACCTTGTGGCACTAAGGGTGGCTAAACGTCGATATTATGCCACCCTTATTGCGTCTGCAGAAAACCGCCCTGCTGCCCTGTTTCGGGTGACCCGCTCCCTCCTATCACAGAGGTCGCGGGAAGCCCCTTTACAGGGGAGGGCAGAGGAATTTGGGGAATATCTGCCAGACAAAATCGCTCAGATCCGGAGCGAATGGGTCCCCTTCAGTGATCGTGAGGAGACACCGGAGGCGAGTCTTGAGGTACCTATCTGGGAGGAGTTTGACTCTGTTGCCGCCGAGGATATGGACAGGCTATGCGGGCGACTGCGGGCCACCACATGTTTATTGGACCCGTGTCCCTCCTGGCTTGTACTGGCAACCTGGGAGGTTACACGTGACTGGCTCCTGGGTCTGGTGAACGCCTCGCTGGAGGAGGGGTTCCTGCCAGCCGCCTTGAAAGAGGCGGTGGTGAGGCCCCTACTTAAGAGGCCTTCCCTAGACCCAGTTGAGTTAGCCAATTATCGTCCTGTCTCCAACCTTCCCTTCTTAGCGAAGGTTGTCGAGAGTGTGGTGGCGCAGCAGTTCCCTCGACACCTGGAGGAAATTACTTATCTAGACCCGCGCCAGTCCGGTTTCCGACCGGGCCACAGCACAGAGACGGCTTTGGTCGCGTTGGTGGATGATCTCTGGAGGGCGAAAGATGGGGGCTGTTCCTCCATCTTAGTCCTGTTAGACCTCTCAGCGGCTTTCGATACCATCGACCATGGTATCCTGTTGCGTCGGCTGGAGGGGATGGGGGTGAGGGGCACCGTTTTGCGGTGGTTCTCCTCCTTCCTCTCCGGTCGGACGCAATGTGTGTTGGCGGGAGAGCAGAGATCGACCCTGAGGCCGCTCACGTGTGGAGTGCCACAGGGGTCGGTCCTCTCCCCTCTCCTGTTCAACACATACATGAAACCGCTGGGTGAGATCATTCGAGGATTCGGGGTTGAGTGCCATCTGTATGCAGATGACACTCAGTTATACATTTCTACCCCGAACCACCCCAACGAAGCCGTCGAGGTGATGTCCCGGTGTCTGGAAGCCGTGCGGGTCTGGATGGGCGACAATAGACTCAGACTCAACCCTTCCAAGACGGAGTGGCTGTGGCTACCGGCGCCCCACTTTAGCCAATGTGTCCCATCTCTGGCCATTGGGGGGGTACAACTGCCCCCGGTGGATAGGGTACGCAATTTGGGCATCCTCCTAGATTCCCGGCTGTCGCTAGATGATCATGTGACGGCCGTGGCTAGGGGGGCGTTCCATCAGGTTCGCCTGATGCGCCAAATGCATCCCTTACTGGAGCGGGACGCCCTTTGCACAGTCACTCATGCCCTAGTGACTTCTCGCCTTGATTACTGTAACGCTCTCTACATGGGGCTCCCCTTGAGATGCACCCGAAGGCTCCAGCTGGTCCAGAATGCAGCCGCGCGGGTTATTATGGGGAGTACTAAGTACTCCCATGTAACACCTCTCCTGCGCGAGCTGCACTGGCTACCTGTGGCCTTTCGGGTGCGTTTCAAGGTGTTGATCGTCATCTTCAAAGCGCTCCATGGCTCGGGACCTAGTTATTTGCGGGATCGCATTCTACCCCATACATCCCTGCGACCAATCCGCTCCCACAGAGAGGGCCTCCTCCGGGTACCATCCGCTAAACAATGCGGGCGGGCGGTGCATAGGAGTAGGGCCTTCTCTGTGATGGGCCCAACCCTCTGGAACGACCTCCCCCCCGATATTAGAACCACCTCTGATCTCCGCTCCTTCCGCAAGAAACTCAAGACCCACCTGTTTCGAGTAGCAGGTCTGGCCTAATTACAACCATAATCGTAACTGTATTTAACATCTTTTCAAACCTTCCTGGATGGCTTTTTAAATTTTATATTGGGGTTTTAACGGGTTTTAAAATTGTTCTTAATATTTAAATTGGTTTTGGGATTTTATAACAGACCGTGTGTGTGAGTTGTTTATGTTCCATGTCTTATGTCTTATGTCATTTTTATTGTTTTGATTATGAATGGTCTGTACACCGCCCCGAGTCCCTACGGGGAGAGGGGGCGGTCTAAAAATTAAATAAACTATAAACTATAAACTATAGAGACCCGAGCCAGTGCTGTCCGACGATGTTTCCGCAATCATGTTGCCAGCATGATGTCGCAGAGCACAGTTTTCTCCCCACCAACGTGGTACTTATTATCTACTTGCATTTTCATTCTTTCAAACTGCAAGGTGGGCTATGGCTAGTTGAAAACAGGTGTTCACCACATCATGCGACACTAGGGTTTTGAATCCAGGCTGAGGTTTTCCAGATGACAAGTCCAGCGTCTTAACTGCTAAGCAATCATGCTGCCCCTAGGAAATAATAAAGACAAATAAAATAAATATTTATACAATAAAATTTGCATGAAATAGGTTTTGTCCACATGCTATCATATCCTACTTCATCTCCTGACTTCCCAGAGAATATGTGGTATTGTTGATTGAACTAAAGACAAGTCAATTAATGACAAACCTTTTTGTATTTGTGCACTGCGTTTTCCCCCTGAACCTCATCAGTTTATCTTAATAATAAATTTTGGGATATGTTGGACTGAGAAGTAATGATTAGCTGTGGTCACTAAGTGATTTTTATGTTGAATAATGTTTGAACCCATCTTTTGCTACTTCTAGTAGAAAATTATTGTAATATATATATGCAGAAAGAATAACTTAGGGAAGCCAAATTTAATATTTTGCCATTTGCTATTTTTCTACCTTGCTCCATATTGCTGATGTGTATTAAAACAGAGTTTAAAGAGTTGTTTTGACGGCAGGCTGTGGATCAGAGCCATTTACAATTGTTTTACTGTTTTTGTAATCTATAGCAGAAGGCCAGAAAACAACAACCAAGAACAATAATATATGATAATACAGAAAGCAAAATGAAATAATAATAAAAGGGAGGGAGGAAGGAAGGAGTTGATTCACATTAATTAACTAATTAAATATATTACATTTCCAAATATTAATTAACAAATTAAATCTTTACCACAATCCTACTGATTTCAGACATTTTGCCACTACAAGTAAGTAAATTCATAGATAATGTAAACTTGTTTCCCACAGAGAATTTTAAGAGAGGCACTTAATTTTTTATAAGCTCCCTATTAATAAACTTATGAATTCTAAACTAAAGCAGTTAATGTAAAACAGATCGCAAACATATAAATCAGAATGATTTCCACTCTATTTCATTTCCAGTATTAACACCAGTATTAAAATCAAATCCGTGTTATTCCTTCTGGGTTGTCCAGTATACACAAACAGGAATCATTTGTTCAATTAATCTCAGTTGAAGGTGAAGAATGCTCATTTAACATTCTTTAAGATCCTAACCCATTCATTTCGGTTAATATTCTGACTCATTATTCAAAATTATCTGCAAATTACCCATATCCATCTTGATATAATTTTAAACTGTAAATAAAAATTAATTCTGAGCTTAGAAGCTCCAGGAACTTTATTTAAAGATAGTAATAGTGCAGGCGTTCCAATACAGCTTTTGTATAATGCCAAAATTGTAGAGATTAGAGCGGCTTTAATTGTATATATTGCCACTGAACAGTCTTAGTAATACAAATGGTTCTGCAACATAGCAGATATTTTGAAAAACTAATTGGCAGTAAGTTGGTCTAAATCATTTCTCCTCTTCATCATCCTTTTTCTCTTCACAAACTCTGGAAAATGATTTTCTAGCAGTCTTCAAGTATAGATTACCCATAATGCTAATTTCTTGTGAAGTTATTTCAAATTCTGGGTGGCTCCCAATTAAGGATTAAAACAATATCAATAACAAAACAACATTAAAACTTAAAACTACAGAAACCATAAACATTAAAAAAAAAAAAAAACTTGCCACCAAGTTAAGCTTCTGAAATGCAGTCACCTCACTTGAGTTCCAAGAAGCAGTAGAGGTGAAAACATCAACCTGGTGGTATAATTGAACATTGGGAGCATTAGCCCCTGACACTCCCACTTTCCCATTATTGTATATTTACATTTCCAGCTTTGCAGCGCAGCATACAACCCTGAGATTTCCTGGCACTCTCCCAATGCTAATCATATCCAAACCTGTTTAACTTTTTCAAGATCAGTCAAAGTCATTGAGATACTTAGTAACTTTTACCGACCTTGTTTGTTGTGATTGTGATTCAATTGGTCTAAATAACTGTGCTCAAGGACCAACATTGTACATCATAAGAATGGTATGTATGTATGTATGCATGCATGCGTGTGTGTGTGTGTGTGTGTGTGTATATATATATATATATATATATATATATATATATATGTGTGTGTGTGTGTGTGTGTGTGTGTGTGTGTGTGTGTGTGTGTGTGTGTAGTCTTGCTAGTCTCCCTTTATTTATTTATCAGCACAAATACAACACACACACATATATATAAAAGGCAACATTAAAAATAAAAATATGGTTTTCTGCCTGGATGGTCCTCTGTAATGAGCCAAAGGAAAGAAAAGGGGAGTAGTGAGCTCCCTCCCATATTTGGGCATACCAGGGGTTGTAACACAAATACATATACATATACATACACACACACACACACACACACACACACACACACACATATTTGTTTTCGTAGATTTTCACGGGTGTAGGTATACTGGTTTTGTTGTATTCGGGTCTTTTCCCGTGTAAGATTGAGATTGTCTTTGCAACGTTTCGGCAAGATCTCACCTGCCATCTTCAAGCTTTATATATATATATATATATATATATATATATATATATATATATATATATATATATATATATATATATATATATATATATATATATATATATATATATATATATGTTGTAATTGTACTGATAAATAATATATATGCTAACTTTATTAAACAATTAAAAGATTAAAAACTAATGCCAGCTAAAGGAATAAAAAGAAAAACAATAGAATAGTGCAGAAAAGAAAGAAAACATAGAAAAGAAACAATAAATATATAGTGAAGAAAAAGATAGATATAAAGAAATGGCTTCCTTCTTCATCACAAGTACAATGAATTTTAGTAACTTTTCACCCTCTTAAAACACAGAAAATCATCTCTTCTTGCCATATTTTATCTCCTATCTATAAACAAATCATTAGGCTCTCATTATTCAGTCCAGATCAGCAAAAGTCCATTAAGGGCTACCAGAGATAATCCTTTTGTTTTTAACAATCTTGATTTTTAATCCCTTCAAATAATGTCATAGAACTCTACTTCTTTTCATTTCTTCTTGGCCCATTCTCACAAGATTCTTCAAAGGTTTAACAGCTCTCTTTTCTTAGAATGTAGAAAAATGTAGAAAAAAATATCTCTCACTTTATTGGTTTTTATGTCCCTTTTAATTATTCAAGCATCAGCCCATTTTGTGTGTGTGTTAATGTACCATCTTTTTTCATGTCATTTTTAAATACACTTTCAACCCACTGTCTATCTTTTCAGCCAAAATGTCTTCCTCTTCTGCAATATCTTTTAGATACAGTCCATCCATAAAGGCAGATCCAGCTATTGATAATGCTAACATTAATTTTTTCCTCCATTTTTTAAAGTATCCTTTAATATTTCCATTGTTAGTATATTTTGCATCATTAAGTTACTGTTAGTCAAGTTTATGTATTCTTCTCTTTTAACTGAAATCTTTAGTTCCCCCTAGTGTCCACTTTTTAAAATTGTAGTATATATTTTAAAAAAAAAATCAAAACAAAAATATTTTCCTACAGAAAGGATTCTTTATAATTTATTTCTATATTATTTATTTATAAATCTGAAAACTATTTCAAATTTATCAGTAACCTTAGCCTGTTTTTTTTAGTTTTCTAAAATCAAAGTTTTAATCAACTTTTTCCTGTTCATTTTTTTAAATAAGTTCTTAAGCTGATAGTTAATATTTTCTTTCATTAATGATTGATTGCAGACTCACTCAGATTTTCAGACTTGTTTATCCAAAGGTTTCTAATAGCTGAAAAGTAATTAATAAGCAATTTTTAAAATGTGATTAGAAAGGGAAGTATCCAAAATTAGTGTAGGTAGTTCTTAATTTACAACCATTCGTTTAATGACCATTTGAAGTTACAATGGCACTGAAAAAAGGTGACTTATGACCATTTTTCAAACTTATGACCATCACAGCATCCCTGTGGTCATGCAATCAACATTCATACACTTGGCAACTGCTTCATGTTTATGATGGCTGCAGTGTGCCAGGCAATCATTTTTTGCGATCTTCTAGCAAGCAAAGTCAATGGGGAAGCTGTTTATCAACTGTGTTGCTAACTTAAAAACTGCAATGATTCACTTAACAAATGTGGCAAGAAAGGTCATAAAATGGGGCAAAACTCACTTAACAATTTTTTCACTTAGCAACATAAATGGGATCAATCGTGGTCATAAGTCGAGAATGACCTGTATATTTTTAAAGATGTTGACCATGGTTTGAGTAGGGTAGCTGGTTTTTTTTAGGTTCCCAGTGCTCAAAACCCATCAGAGATGGCTGCCTTTTGGCTCCTCAGGAGGAACACTTTTGCTGCACATATTGTGGCCTGGCAGTGGAGCTGGCAGCAGAGTCAGACAGTGAGGAGGTTGGGGAGGAGCATGAGCCAGTCCTGGAGGCTGGGGAAGGATCCGGTGAGGGTTCAGCATCAGAGGCAGAGATGGGGCCAAGGGCATCTGGCAGTGAGCAGGTGCCTATAGAGCTAGACAGCAGTGAGGCAGAGGAACAGCTAGTACCTGTTCCCAGTGCACAGATGCATAGAGCTGCCAGAAGAAAAGAACAATTCAGAAATTAAGGTAGACTTGGGAGTAAAGACACAGGTGGAAGGTGATTGGCCCCTCCCATAGAAAATATAAGAGGAGCAAAAGGGTTTTTTGCAGGAAACAACTTGTTCGTTCCGTCGTTAGATTCATTTCAGGAGTGTGAAGATCTGTCCGTGACTCTGTGCCCCATCTTTCCTTGCATATCACCTCATTTGGAAAATATTTACATGGCAGCTTTCCAAGATAGATAAGGTCTGTAGTCATAAATATTCCTTTGAAAGACTGTTTGCCAGGCCTTGCTGAATGTGAATGAGAGGAATTCACTTTCATTTAATGAAGGGTTTTGTTGGGACCAGGACTCTGCTTCGTGCTTTTTGGGGAAACCTAGTTCAGAACACCACTGGCAACTGATCTCCATCCTCTCTTGTCCAAAGAGGTTCTCTTCAAATTCTGCTGTGGCCATCAGCTCCCGTTTTCTTCAATATTTTACACTTGCTTTCATAAACTGAAACCACTTTTAATTTTGATTTTTCCCCTTTCCTTTAGTCTTCGCCTTCCTTGACTTTTGTCTCTCATCAGACTTTTCACAGATTTATTAGTAGCTGTAGAGTAAATATAAAGTTGGTGGACCTTTAATATAGCTTTGAATCTAAAATAGACTCATAATTGCAAACATTATATGTACAGCAAACCATCCAAAGTTGGCAATCATGTGCTAAGCTTGATAAAATTCTTTATTGCTCTTACATCTGGGCTGCATAACTCCGGATAACCACTGGATGACAGCAAAGACACACAGAGAACCTCCAATCCCACCCCACTCTACCCCATTTCCATAACCTTTCTATTATGTGAAATAGAAGGAAAACGGGTAATTTGTTTTGCAATACGGGAATTCAGCAAAATTCATGAGTGATTTGTTCTCCCATTAATGCAAAATCTTACCTTAGTTCATCCCTGGATGTCCTGGGATTTACCAAAGCTGTTATTTTACAGGACTTTTAACAGATCAAATAGCTTGGCAGCTCTCCTGACAGTAATTATTGTGATTTGTTGACATATGACAAGACAATATGATAGAAGGTGCTAGCAATTAATTTTCTTTTTCTTTGTGTGGAACCAGTATGAGGGATTTTTGTTCTCCTTCATACCAAAGCGGCTTGGGATGGAAGTCTTTGTGCTCTTCATCGTGTTTTTAAAGTTAATGGAAGTGAATGTAATAATAGATTGATGACAGTCTGTTTTGAGGAGTTGGGACTGTAAACAATAGAAAAATGGAAGTGCCCCAAAACAAGTGGATGCAAGGCAGTGGTGGGATTGAAAATTGTTTACTACTGGTTCTGTGGGTGTGGCTTGGTAGGCATGGTGTGGCTTGGTGAGCGTGGCTTGGTGGGCATGACAGGAGAAGGATACAGTAAAATCTCCATTCCCTCCCTAATCCAGGGGAAGGATACTGTAAAATCTCCATTTCCTCCCAATCAGCTGGGACTCAGGAGGCAAAGAACAGATGGGGGCAGGGCCAGTCAGAGGTAGTATTTATCGGTTCTCTGAACTACTCAAATTTCCGCTACTGGTTCTCCAGAACTGGTCAGAACCTGTTGAATAGCACCTCTGATGCAAGGATCCAAACACCTTTACATTGCTTCTGGAAATGTCGACTGATTTAAGAACCCAGATAAGTCAGTGACAGTACTACAACAACAATTTGTTATTTAATAGTTTTATCCATGTGTACTCCAAGTGGTATGTAAATATACTCATAAGAGTAGCATTCTTATTTCTAAAGGATAACAGTTGTTTCTATGTCATACATGTCTGGAATGCAGAAAGTCACCAGTTTGAGGGAAATTGTGTCTTGTCAGCTGAGACTGCAATAAAGAAGGGAAGCTCAGCTGGAAGTGGGAAAAGTGCACTGGGACAGGCAAAGAAAATACGAGGATTGCCCGTTTCATCCCAACGACAAGTAATGTAAGAAATAGACTTGAAAATTCTAAAAAAAATTACCCAATACAACATTTCTGGAAAAGCCTTGGGCTTCTGCACACTCTTTAATAATTGGGTCATTAAATAGCTGCTAACACATAAAGCTGTAGCATTAGCTCAGAATTTGTATTGTAAAGTGTGCATTACAAAATGGTTTAACAAGCACTTATGATATTTGGCTTCTGCTGGCTTAATTTAACTTTTCCAGGTTAATGTCATGCAAAGAGCATTACTTGTCCTTCAGCTACTTTTACCTGAACCTGGCTTGAAATTTATCCAAGAGTGTAATGAAATAATAAAGGGAGAATGTTGAGAGAGGGAGGCAGGGAGAGCTGCTTCCCCATTCTCTTCACACAGGTGTAAATCCAGGAAGGCTTAATTAATTTAAGTCAGTGGAGAGAATAAAAATAGGACATCAATGTGATAATATTCTTCTGTGTTTATTGAAACGAGGAAAGCAAGCAAGGCTTGTTGACATAGTCTCTGAACTGCATCCTCTTTGGTAGTCTCTCTGCACTTCTGCTTCTGAGAAAGGGATGCAGTTGAAGAAAGCATCCTGTGAACTCAGCCAGTGTCTGAAATACTGTTGGTTATCAGAAAGAAATATTCAATAGCTGCCGAGGTTTGGAATTGTTTCTCCAAGCCAAGGAGGAAATAATAGTGGCAATAAACTTTCAAAACCTCCCACTGCTTTTTTTTTTTTTTCAAACAATTTTGAGGAGTGTTTGCATAGATATCAGACTTTCAGGGTTTGGAACTCTCTTCGGTAGCTTGATAACCAGGATGTTTTGTTGCCAAAAAAGATGGATAGCCTTCACCTTTACTAATTCATTGCCTTTGAGCTATGGGTGCATATAAATATATATTGTTCTATCTGTGAACAGGCTTCTCTGCTCCAAACAATCGTTACATTTCTAATATAAAAATGAAAGCTTCTGAACTCTAAAAATTTTACTTCTAAGTAGGCATGAATAAGATTGCACAGGTAGACTGCAGAACACTCAATTCATTATCCAGGTAGGTATTTAAAGGTTACTTAGGTTGGTATATATTATTAGTGTGCTGCTCTTTCCCGTTTCTTCTGGATTTTCTGGGTATAAGTTGACACCTATAATGGGAAATCCCAGGAGGTGACAAATGACTAGAAAATGTGAAGGGGATTATTAAAAACTAGACAACCCATGTTCTGTTCGTCATCATTTCATAGATATTTCCTTAGTGAAACAGAATCTCCTGGGTGGGCAAAAAACAGTGGGAACAGGAGTGAGAGCCAACTTCCCCATTGAATTACCTTCTAGGCAAGGAGCATCAAAAGCCTTCCTACCTTCCTTCCTTCCTTCCTTTCTCCCTCCCTCCCTCCTTCTCTCCCTCTCCATTCTTTCCTTCATTCGCTATCATTTTACCATTTTCTCCTTCCTTTCTTCTCCCTTCCTTAGTATGCTAGCTTCTCCATTTACTTTGCTTGTGAGAAGCTTGCAGGGAGAAAGCCAGTAGAGAAGTCAGCAGGAAGTTGCCACAAAGACCAGCAGGCAGGTAAATAGCTATTGCTGGATGGGGGAAGGTGTGTGTGTGTGTGTGTGTGTGTGTGTGTGTGTGCAGTCTGGAATGGAGTGCATGAGAGGTGCTGCATGGATTGAGAAGAGGGTGTGTGTGTATGTGTGTATGTGTGTACTACAGATGCCTTGTGCATCAGAGTGCTGTGGTGTGGGTATTGTAGGTCAGATGAGTGCTCAGGGGTATGTGAGATATGCTATAAGTTTGGATAGGGCATGTGGGAGTATGGGAAGAGTTAAGAAAGATATGTTGGAGTCATGGGGTATGTTAGAAGTATCACATATGTCAAGTAGAACATGTTGGGGGCATGAGTCAAAAAGAATGTGTGGGGATTGCATGGGCATTATCCTGACTCAATCCAAGCTTACAGTAAATCAAAGAGGCAGGTGCAAACCTTTACTCATAACAAGTAACAAAAAGCTATGTGCCAATGCATGCAGAGTGATCAAGTTTCCACTAGTATAGCAACTTAAACAAAGAGTTTCAAGTCCACAGAGTCAGGCATTAGAGTGGTAAATAGTTCTGGAGTCCAATGCATAGAAGAGATTGTTGACTAGCTGGATTCCAAAATCATGAGTCAAAGAGGCAAGGCACAGAAAGTAGGAGAAACAGACTGGTGTCAAGGCTCCCACTGACAAACCCAAATAAATCAGAACTCTGAGACATGGCTCCTACTCAAAGGCTATCTTTAATGAGTACAGTACATAATAATAATAATAATAATAATAATAATAATAATAATAATAATAATAATAATAATAATATATTTATTTCTTAGCCGCACCCTCTCCCGAAGGACTCGGGGCGGCATACAATAAAACATATGAAATAAATATATAGACAAGACATACATATTACAAAAACATATACCAAGACATGTACAAGGAGGAGGTCGGCTAATGAATAAAAACAATAAAATACAATGTTTAGAAACCCCTAAATAATCATATTGGCACAGTTTCAATGGAAAACCAATTCTAAATTTTTCCTTCAATTTCAGCATAATTAAACTTGGAAATGAACGCAACCACAAGTGTCACAGGCAGTGGTGGGTTTCAAATTTTTTTAGAACCTCTTCTGTAGGTGTGGCCTGCTTTGTGGGAGTGGCTTGTTGGCCATGTGACTGAGTGGGAGTGGCTTGCCAGCCATGTGGCTTGGCAGTCATGTAACTGGGTGGGTGTGGCTTGGCAGTCATGTGACTGGGTGGGAGTGGCTTGGCAGTCATGTGACTGGGTGGGTCTGGCCAACTTGTAAAATGTGGTGAAACGCACTTAACAACGCTCTTGCTTAGCAACCAAAATGTTGGCTCAGAAACTCTGGCATTTGAAGCAAGCAAGTTTTAAAGCTGACAAGTTACCAAAACAAAAAACAAAAAAAAAAAACCCATGGGTGTTCAAGTTTGACAGCTTTAAGACTTGTGGACTTCAACTCCCAGAATTCCTCTTCCAGTCATGTTGGCTCAGGAACTCTGGCATTGAAGTGTGCAAGTCTTAAAGCTGTCAAGTTTCAAGACCTTTGCACCCCTAACCCTTTAGAAAAAAAAAACCCCAGGGGTGTTCAAACTTGACAGCTTTAAGACTTGTGGACTTCAACTCCCAGAATTCCTCTTCCAGTCATGTTGGCTCAGGAACTCTGGCATTGAAGTGTGCAAGTCTTAAAGCTGTCAAGTTACAAGACCCTTGCAACCCTAACCCTTTAGAAAAAAAAAACCCCAGGGATGTTCAAACTTGACAGCTTTAAGATTTTATGGTTTAGATAGGACTCTTAGAGGCAGGCAGGGCGATTGGTGAGCCAGCCAATCAGTGAGTGGTGGGTGGGGCAAGCGTGGTGCGGATGGGCAGGGGGAGGGAGCTGGAAACGGTTCTAAACGCCACTGTAGATTTGTGGAACCTCTTCTATAGAAGAGGTTAGAACTGGCAGGAACCCACCCTTAGTAACAGATCATGTTTGCCAATTGGGTTAGTTGGTGGGCTCTTCAGGCACTCCTTCTCCAACCTTATCTGTTGCCAGTAGAGATGACTTTGGTTCCCATGAGAAAGCCCTTTGTTGTGTCTAGTAATGTATTCCAATCTCCTTACCCCCTTACCCCTCTGTGTGGTAACTGAGGAACAGAAAGATGGCTGTGACCAGGTTCAGTTCGAAGTTGACACCTGGTGTGTCTCATTTAGAAAGGCAGGGTTGCTTTCTCATAGGTAGAAGTCCTCCAAGGTCTCTTCCAGCCTTATGATTTTATAATTTCAGCATTCTTCTAGCTTTTTTTCTAAATGACACTCCCCACTTTCATCTCTTTTCTGGCTGCTGAATGTGGTAAAATTGGGGAATAGAGTAGTGGGATGGAGAGCATAGGTTCTTATTTAGGGTTCTTAAAGTTTTTGTTACTCTGTTTCATTATCAGTGCATAAATTCATGTTTCTTTCTCCCAAGAGATAATGGTTTAATACAGTACATATTTTAAAAATCAAATTTCTTAAATATAATGTATTTTGGGACATTATTTGCACGAACATATAAATATGTATACAAGGTTCTCCTTAATATATGTATTTCTTGATCAGAGAATTTACATTACATCCTGTTGAAGTATACACATTGAAAGATAGCTATATATTCATCTGCATATTGATTAGAAAAGCATTCACATTAAAATATAAATTTTTAAAAAAATTACCTCTAATTCTGTATGAGATATTTGAGAGTTATTTCAGCAGTAGATATGTAAAGGAAATATGTAATGCATTTGTTTTGCCTCAAATGATTTGAGCTACCATTTGATTTACAGTGGTGAATGCAGTAAATTATTGATCATGGCTGCTAGAATATATTTGGAAAATCTTCCAAAATTAATATTAATATACTGTATATTTAGAAAAATACATAAAATATCCTATATTTGAGAAAATTGATAGAAAATCAAGTGGAATAGAGAAAAGAACATTCAAAATGATAAGTATTAAGGTAAATGTACAGAGAAGTGGTACATTTCTTTTAGTTGCATGCAAAAAAATATGTATCTAAAGCAGGGGTTGGTTGCTGCTGGTTTTACTACCGGTTTGCAACCTGCATGCAACACAACACTGCACACTCATTCGCTGTTCAATGTAAATTGCTCTTCACACATGCGCAGAACAATTTACAGTGAACTGTGCATGTGCAGTCACTAACAACCAAAATGTCAGCAACCCAGCAGCGGCGAGAGAACCGGTTTGGGGGCATGGCAGGCCTAGTTTGCTGCCGGTTCTGCAACCCAGGCCTGAATTCCACTACTGGTTCGACCAAACTGGGCCGAATCGGGAGCAACCCACTTCTTTTTTTAAAAAAATGTTTATTTATTTTTCTTTAAAAAAACAAAACAACACATACAGCACAAGAGCAGGGAAGTAAGAAAAACACAGAATTTCATCAAGCATGTTGTTTGGTTACAAGTTTTTGTGCGGTGGTTTTTACAATTAAGGATATGGTCACTAATTATCCATTAAACATAGGGAGCAACCCACTTCTGATCTAAAGGAATAGGAAGGCCAAATATACACCATAACAGCTGCAGATTTCAGATTAGATTCTGAACATCTAATAACCTAATTCATGGTCCTTGTCCCCAGAAAAATGCAAAGGTTTATAACATGTTATTGGACTTTTTCATTTATTTGCTTAATTTATTAGTCAACATAGCAAGGCAGTGTATGTTATTGTTGTTGTTGTTGGTCGTACAGAAAGCCAGACATTTAAGCTGCATGTGGCATTTTTGTCTGCTTATCAAGTCCTTCCCAAGGGCCTGGGATAGACAGAGGTTGTTATTAAATAACATTAAAAGTATTGTTGAAGAATGTAAGTTGTTCTAAATAGAGCGATGGTGATTTTGTCCTTACTGATGCTATTTAAGAGGTGTTATTATGATTTCAAATCAGAACCAGATAAAAATCTTAATCAAACAAATAACAAATAGCAATCATGACAGGGAAATACCAAGGCAATTATGTACTATATGAAACATAAAATCAAATGCAGCACTGCAGATCACTCTCCCCCAAGGTCTGCTGAAAAAACTCCCCTAAATGACTATCAGGTTGGAGACATATGTAGGAGTGCTATTCCAGAGGGCAGGAATGGTCACAGAGAAGTCCCATAAGACAATGCTCTCTGGAGCATGATGACTCTGCAAGACTTTATCAGAGGGACAGAAATAATCAAAGTGAAGCAATCCTTTGGTTATTTAGACTCTAAACTATGAAGAGCTTCATAGGAGACAACTATCTTTTTAATTTGCACCCATAAGTAAAGGTGTTTAAAGGGACTAAACGAGGGGTAACCTCTGGATTTGACATCAGTTGTAGGTCTGAATGGTCTTCAAGGATACCCCCTCACAGTATGTCCTTGTGCATCAACAGTAGTCCAAACAATAGGTGATCTAAAATGCATTTGGAGTGCCTCCTAATCCAGTTATGATTGGCATGCAAGATGAATCTGTGTTAAGTCATGTTATACTTTAGAAAACGGCAGTTTGGCATTGGGTAGATGTGATGTCAACAGAAAAATAAGTCAAACTTATCACTAAATTTAAGCCTTAATATGGAGTTGTGCATATTTACAGTGGGACTCTAGCTTAGCTTAGCTATGCTTCTCCTTGTCCGCACTGGAATCTTCTTGCCTGCCCTTCAGTTTCCATAAAATTAATCTCTCCCAATCTCCAAGGAGCTACATTAGGTTCTGAGAACCACTAGTCATCCAGTTCACATCACCCAACCCTCATCAACCAGCATGTGTCCCAGGGAGTTGCATTTGATTAACACTCAGCTTCTTAGGTCCAAAACATTGGTTCTTGTACCAACTATCTACTCCAGGAGTGTCAAACTCAATTTCATTGAGGGCCACATCAGGCCTGTGTTTGACTTCGGGGGCTGGTGTGGGCATGACACCAGCCCCCGAAGTCAAACACAGGCCTGATGTGGCCCTCAATGAAATTGAGTTTGACACCCCTGGGATCGTATCCTGCCCCATACATCCCTTCGACCGATCCGCTCTCACAGGGAGGGGCTCCTCCGGGTGCCGTCCACAAGGCAGTGCCAGCGGGTGATGCCCAGGAGTAGGGCCTTCTCTGTGATGGGCCCGACCCTCTGGAATGACCTCCCCCGTGACATCAGAACAATCACTGATCTCCGGTCCTTCCGTAAGATGCTCAAGACCCACCTGTTTAGTTTAGCGGGCCTGGCCTAATCCCGATCTAGTCCCTCAATTCTGTACTTTTAAATTTTTGGGGTTGTTTTAAGCTAATTTTTAACTTTTATTACCCTGTACAGCCTTATTGTTTAATTGGTTTTTAAGTGTATCTATTTTATATTAGGTTTTAATGTGGTGTCTGTACACTGCCCCGAGTCCCTTCGGGGAGAGGGGGCGGTTATAAATTTAATATAATAATAATAATAATAATAATAATAATAATAACAACAACAACAACAAGAACAACAACAATAATGACTAAGGTTGGCGTGGCCAGTTTGATGTCACTCGTGTCGGGATCACCTGTGGTGGCCCAAGTGCTCTGCCAGTGTAAACAGGGTTCCAAGCTCTGTTTTCAGTTGCTACAGACTTCTGCAGCCTTCTGCCAGTAAAAACAGACCTTGCAAGGGCCACTCATGGCTCTCCTGAGCTCCATTTTCGGCTGCAGTGGGCTCCTGCAACCCTCTGCCAGTGAGAATGGAGCTCGCAAGGGCCACGGCCCTCCCAAGCTCCATTATGTCTAGCTGAGGCATCACAGGCTGGCCATTTGCTGTTTCCAGGGTGGCCATGGGCCAGATTTAAGCATCCCACAGGATGGATCTGGGCCCCGGGTCTTGAGTTTGACACCTCTGATCTACTCATTGGTACTCAGTCTTCCACTGCTCATGATTCTCCAAACCAACAAACTGCAATAGTGTTTCACCAGCATTCCTAACCTACCAGCCTCACCATGGCTGCTCTCTAGTAAGTGAATAAGATCCTCAGCAACTTTGGCCATCATATCCATCACATCGAACAGGATCCCAGCCTGCCATCATCTGAGTGCCCAGATCTCATTGGTCACTTTAAATCCCTGTTGTGTCTGGTCACAAGCTTCCAGCTCTAACTCAATGCATTTTCATGAGCCTCTTTCTTCAATCCCAGTTTAGAAATTTCATGTTTCTAACTGTATCCCCTATACTGATCATAACCAATGAAACATTTAAAAAGCTACTTTACCTTGTCCCCAGTTGAGGTTTGTTATTTGTTTTATATTGACACAATGTATGGCAAGGACTTTAGGAAGACTTAGATGCTTTGGGGGAGATGAGAGAGGATGGGAAAGATTTTATCCAGGGGATTTTCATCCTTATTTTTTCTTTTTCCTCAAAAAGAGCTCACATTTATATATCAATATTGGAAACAATGAAACTAGCCAATCATTGAAACACATTTCAGTAAACCAAAGATACTGATAAATACAGAACCCAACAAAATTCAAATAGCAATATTCCAAAGTTATTTGGGGGATTTGAAATTTCCAAATTCATTTGGGGTCCCAGGAAGAACACATTGCAGTAGTCCATTGGAGATTTCAGATAGACATATATGAGTGTAGCCAAGCCAGACCATATAAAGAAGTGATGCATCTCATTTGTTAAGTGTGAGCTGCCTGAAAGCCTGAAATGGTTTTGAATAATAGTTACTTGGGAACAATAAAGGAAAGGGGAGTTTTGTGTTGGGAAATGGTAAATTATTGTCAATCTTAAAATCCTGTGTGAAAATGAACATTATTTTTATTTCATTTTTTCTATTTTGCTATATTCCTTCTTTTCTTCCCTCCCTCTCTCCTTCCCTCCCTCCTTCCTCTTTATTATAGTAAAGAAGCCAATAACAGAAAGGGAAAATCAATTCCACTTTACTCCTAAAATGAAAGGACAGAATATATTTTCCACTGCACTAAAACTAAAGTGTGGTGTTGTCTTGCCATCAGCCAAGGGTCCTTGAGGTCACCACTTAGTAGCATAAGTGACAAAGCTTTTTGTTTCCATCTGAAAGTCAGCCAGAACAACGGTCTGCTCCAGGGATCTCAATTATCTCCTTGTGGGGAGTGTTGGACAGTAAAAATTATGTGTCTGTCTGTCCGTCCGTCCATCTGTCCACCAACCCACCCACCCACCCATCCATCCATCCATCAGCTATCTAGCTATTATAATAACTATCTATCTAGCTATCATTATTTTTCACCACATCTTTGCTATAGAAACCAATGTCTATGTGTTTTTTATGGGGTTTTTGTTTTTGCCAAAAATAATCAGGAAAATCCTATTAATGTTTCTGCTATAGCAGCATCTCTCTTGAAAATCCAATTGGGGTTTACTTGTAAATCTCTTTGGACTGCTGGGTGTTCCAGTTTTGTTGGATATCTTAGTTTAAAAATAGAAAGATTAAATTATTCCTTCTTTTGAATTAACACTTTTGTCAAAGATACTTATTTTCATATTCCATGACCCAATATACATACGTAACAGAAATATCTACCTTCAGATGAAACAAGCAAGCAAACAAACAAACAAAAAACCCCACTCACTTTCTTACCTCTTTTCCCTTTCATTTCACCACAGAAGACAAGATCTGGACAGTGGTGCAGCACAATAACACAGAATTGACTCATGTCCACGGATTTGATCCTCGGAAGCCATACACCATGAACTTCAGTTACAATAGCAGTGGGGATCAGCTGGAAGCAATAACAAATAATGCTGAATATTGTGAACAGGAGACAATTTACCGTTGTAAAAAGTCACGTCTGCTGAATTCCCCAAGTAAGTGCCATCTGTTGAAGTCTTTCTGGTTTTTTTGTTTGGTCATTTGTTTTTATTTTTAATGTTTTAGTGTCTGCAATATAGTAATATACATATTATCCGATAAGATCAAACAATTGAAATGAGAGCATGGCTAATTTTATTTATCTATATTCTGCCTTTATTATTTCTTTAATAAATAATTCAAAATGCCCAACATACCTAATACTCCTTCCTCCTCTTTTTTTTCTCCACCACAATAACCCTGTGATGGATGTTGAACTTAGATAGAGTGACTGGTCCCAAGTCAATAATATAATACGGTAATAATACAATGATATCAATGCAAAATGATAGGAAGTACAAAATAATATAAAACATTTTAAAAAGCAATGTCTTAATAGCAAATACTACCTTAGGTTAGTGACACATAATAGTGTGATCTTTTAAAAGCAACTTCTGTATGGTCAACTTGCTCCACCTACTTAAGACAAATTAAGAGAAAGTGAAAAAGAAAACAGAATCTTATAATTATAAATAAAAACTATTGATGTTACCATGCATAAATCAAAACTGTTCTTACAGAGGGTTAACATATCCATGTTGAAAAATCCAGCTGACCCATTAAAAGACAGCAAAGAGATACAGAAACACTAGTTATTTTATGACTGCTCATGTTCTTCATTTAAATAAATACAGTCTTCTCAATATTTGTAGCAGACAGTATTAAAGCTCTTTCTAAGTAATCAATGGGGCAGAATAGCTAATAATTATGGGGAGTAACAGAACTTCAATCATTAAAGGAGAATGGTTATAAGCACTCTTCACACTTACAACTAATTAGCATGTAATTACCACTTGGAAGAGCTCTTAAAGAGATAGATGAGTTTTTTCCCCAAAATGAAGCTAGACATGTTTATGAAAAATGTGTTATTATACATTTGCAATTTAATACTTGGCAGCTGAAATCAGGAACTCTTGAGATGGTTTTGACTGAAATATTAAGTATATATCACAAAGGATTCGATATTAGTCTAACAAAACCAATTTTTTTCTTTATTTGTTTTTATCTCATATTCATTATTTTTATAAGTAACTCAAGGCAGAGACCTAATACTCCTTCTCCTCCTGTTTTCTCCACAACAACTCTGTGAAGTGGGTTGGGCTGAGAGAGAGAATGAGTGGCCCAAAGTTACACAACCAGCTTTCATGCCTAAAGTGGGATTAGAATTCATAATCTCCTGGTTTCTAGCCTTAACTTCTTGACCAAACTGGCTGAACTTTTCTTAGATCAAACAGGGCTTTGCTTCCTTAACTGGCTCATTAAGTTAGCTCTAAGTCTTAAAGAAAAAAAGTGAAATCAGATCTAAGCTCTGCAGCTTAATCAGAAAACCAAGCTAAAGTGGTGAAAAATAAAATAAAAGACCAATAATGATGTGTCAAAAGTTATTTTACATGTGCTTCACATGATAATTTTCATGCTATCATCCCAAATAGTATCTGTCAGTTGTCTACATCAGGTGTTGTTATATGAAACATGGTCTCCCGTCTTCTGAGAATATTTAATGGCTGTCAGATGCATCTTCTACAATGTAATTATCACTTGACTAATTAAATTTTTCATTTTGAGAATGATTGCCTACAACCTCTTCATGCTGCCTTGTTTCTTCCCAGCGAAGCTGACACTTGGTTGCTGTTGGTTTTTTGCATATTTTTAAAGTCGTTTTATATGGAAGGAATCAAGAAATGTGTAATGCAAATACATAATTGTCATCAAAGGAGAAACGTTAAATGGCTTACAGTATGTTATTACCAGAAAATGCTTGAACTGATATACATAAGTGGTTCTTCAGAAAATGGGACAGATATTTTCAAAGTTCAAAGTGATGAATTAATAGTCACCTTTTTAGCCTTTATTTAATCAAAGCTCTGTGTATCTTACACTGCAACAAGATGCTCAGATTGAGGTATGCCATAAATAAGCTATTTTGGGGCTCGAACAAATATGATCATTGAAAGCATGCTGTTTTCAGGTAGTCTTCGGGTTACAATCACAATTGGGCTCAGAATTTCTGCTGTTAAGCAAGACAGTTGTTCAGTGAATTGTGCCCCATTTTACGACCTTTATTGCCATTGTTGTTAAGCTAATCACTGCAATTGTTAACAACACAGTTGTTAAGTGAATCTGGATTCCCCATTGACTTTGCTTGTCAGAAGGTTGCAAAAGGGGGAACACATGACCCTAGGACACTACAACCGCCATAAGTACATGGCAGTTGCCAAGCATCCAAATTTTGATAATGTGACCTGGGATGCTGCAGTGATACTGATCAGTGTTCATTGCTGTTGTAACTTCGAATGGCTGCCAAATGAATGGTTGTAAATCAAGGAATACCTTTATTATATATTCTTTCTTTTATCCTTTCCTTTGTTGTTTGACTTAGTAGATATTATTTACTCTGGGCTCTTAGTTTGCTTTCATCTTGCTCTAATTCACCCAATTTGATGCCTTCTTCATCTTGCTAGGTAGCAGAAGTTACCACAGAAAACCAAGATAAGGAAAACTGTTCTAGTCTATGCATTATAATAGCTTTCAGGATTTTTTTCCCCTTTGCAGTATCTTAAACTGTTTAGCACTTATTGGTGTTGGATGTGCATGTCTTAGTTCTTCAGTTCTTTACCCAATCTTCCTCACTTCTGCATTGGGTCTGCCTTGCTGCTATCAACATTAAATCCCCAAAAAATTTGTCACCATTGATGCTTGTTTGTTTGTTTTCTATTTCTTCTCATATGTTCTGCTCTAAATTCCTCAGTGAATTTAGGAGGCCATGCAAATGCTTCTTTGAGGGGAGAATTGAGGATTTCATGTAGAAATGTCTTCTGTCCATCCACATTTCGGGACACAGATAGTTTGGTTCAGAAAGATGGTTGCTGAGGCAGGCAGGCAAGCAGTCAGTCAGTCAGTCAGTAGGGCGGGCGGGCGGGCGGGCGGGCGGGCGGGAGGGAGGGAGGGTGGGAGGGAGGGAAGGAAGGAAGGAAGGAAGGAAGGAAGGAAGGAAGGAAGGAAGGAAGGAAGGAAGGAAGGAAGGAAGGAAGGAAGACAGGCTTTGGAATCAAGTTTTTTTTACTATTTGTCCAAAAATAAAAATAAAGCATGTTGTTGACACCATAAGAATTTTGACATTCAAACCAAAATATCTTCCCTCCCCCCCATAAAAATAGTAGTAGCAATATGGAATGATTAAAAAAGAAAATCCATATTCTTTATTCTGTTCATTGATGGGTGTTATACACTGAGTTCACTTTGCATGAAAAAGAGATTTAAATTCGTGTTATCCAAAGTATCTGTGATAATATGTTTTGTTGAAGACTGTATTTAAAATCATAAATCTATGAAAGGATACAGTAAATATTAGGCAAATAAAAATAATTTAAAATGAAAAGAAACCTAACAATGGTTTTAAAATAAACCAAATTAAAATAGGCAGATTTCCTCTGATGTAATGAAAACTGTCGAGGGACATTGCTTTTCACTGAGTGAAAGTTTTGTTAGCATTAAAGGGGTGCTGAAGGTGGACATATTTTTCCACAAGTGTTTCAGTCATAGGATGGATTCTTATCATATATCATTCAAATCAATACTTTCTTTATATGTCCATAGAAAAAAAAATTACAGTTAAATACATGATTGATAAACTTTTCCTCAAATCAGATTTGACTCTTGAGGTTTCATGGACAGATCCATTACATTTTCTTGGTAACTAATTTCATTGCATTTTCCTCCTTCAAATATGCCTATTCGATGCTTCCCCTAAAACCCTATTATCTAAATATAGTTTAATCTCAATTTATACCCCGTTGTGATTTTTAACACAGGAATTACAATACATTATAAACCCAAAAGGCAATTATTAAATCCCAATCCACAGAAACATACCCATGAATTTAGGCTACACTAGAATTCACAGAGTATGTCCCTCAAGCAAATTTCATATTAACGTTATCCATTTGCAAGGGGATCAGCTAAGGAACATGTTACCACTTCTTAAACTGATTAACAACTTGCAAGATGTAATTTCGCAACAAGGTAATTTGGAAAAAGATTCTTGAAAAAATATTTTTCACCGTCTTGCAGTGGCTAAAGGTTTGCTGTAGTGTTACCATGCTTTTATGCTTGTGTGATATTTTAATCTGGTCTATGTAGATTGATGAAGCTTTTCGGGATGTGATGGGTGGATTCAACTAATTGTTGAGGTTGTTCAAATGCAATATTTGAAACCTATAATATATGGTTCTGTGTTTAAGTGAACGATTCACTGGTTTTTGTAGATGTTCACCTTTTTTTAATTATAGGACATAGAAAATTTGTAGGCATTATGATAGACAGTCTTTCCATTAATTATGCAGCAGTCACATGCCTCTTACTGAATATTAGTTGTGAATATATTAATTTACACTAGTTCATATGATTAATTTCCCATCGGATTTCCTATTTTAAGGAAATGTTGGTTTATGTAAGTGAACTGTAGGGGTTTCCCCCCCCCTCTCTCTTGTACTTTTATACAAATAAAATAAAAGTATATTTTTAAAAAACTGGAAAGAACAACTTGATAATTGTTGATAATATTTGTTTTTTGGATTTTTTTGGTCAATTTTATATAGGGAGATTTACAACAAAGCTAAAAACAGTCAAATTAATAAGTAGTAAATTATTATTATGATGGTAAAAAATTCAAAACCTACAAAAATGAAGCTGAACAAGAAGACCAGTGGTGGGTTCCTACCAGTTCAGACTGGTTCAGCTGAACTGGTAGTGGTTTGGTGGCCTGGGTCACTGGAACTGGCAGCGACCCAGACCTGCCACGCTCCCAAACTGGTTTTCCTATGGTGGCGCCATCTTGATTTTCGGTTCTGCGCATGCACAGAACAATTTTCATTGTACATTTTCCCCCCATTTTTAACGTTCTGCGCATGCACAGACCTATTTATGGGCAAATTTTTGCATGCACTGCTTCCGGCAGTAATGCCGGAAGCAACCCGCCCCTGAAGAAGACATATTAGGTGAGGAGATGTTAATAATACAGGAGTCATCTCAATTCTTCCCTGGTCTGCTGGAATATGAATATCTGATAGATTTTGAAGACCTTCCAAAGGTCAAAAGTGAAGAAGCCAATCTTACTCTGGGGGAAAGGTATTTTGCAAAGAGGGCACCATAGCAGAAAAGTCCCAGTGCTTAGGATCTGGCAATGGTGCCTACAAGGCATGTATTATATGATGTTGGATGATGCAATGGTCTCCATAAAGGAAAAGTCACTGAATGTGAACAATCCAATAGAGAAGATATCTTCGCAGAATATTTTAGAGTACATAAGATGCTAATGAAGATGCTAGTTTTATATTGTACCAGAACAGCCTTCTCCAGCTTTGTGCTTTCCAATATTCTAAGATTTTTAATTGCTGCATATAATGTAAGGAGAAATTCAGGTTGACCAAGCAGATGGAAGGAGATAGATCAATTCATTACAAGTAGAATCAGCTGGAAAGCAGACACACATAATTGGATCTGGCTGTTGTCCAAAGAAAGACAATCTTTTATAGGCTGTCCAAGTCAAACGTTGCAACTAAAGTGCTTGCACAGACAGTCATTTTGTACCTTGAAAGGACATCATAAGCCAAGGAACCTTGCAATTTATAACTCCCGGCTGGCTTCTCAGATGACACAGAAGAGCACAGATTTAAAATTAAAAGATTCTAGCACTAGTGGCTATTAGTCCATAACTTGCTGAAAAAGAAGATAGGTTAGTGCAGACATAAATTCTCGCACGGCGATTCTAAAAATTGAAGAATGGTAAAATTTAGTACAGCTTTCTAAGATTTTACACATGGAATATATAGTCAGAAAATTGACTATATGCAGGAGTGTGCTGAAGCCAGTTTGTATCATAAAAGCCAATTGTTGATATATATTTTTGGAGTTTGGTGAACCAGCTGAGGAGAACTGAGTTCCTGACCACAACGGAGCCAGAAGAAGCAGTTGTTTCACGTTTATTTAGCACACATTTACACATATTTTTAAAGTACAGTGATTTGGAAATGTGTGAAATCTGCAGTGAATTTAAAACCAAACAGGAGGAAAGGTTAAACCCGGAGACTATATATAGACTAAATTAGCCATTTAATTATAATGTTTGTTCAATTCTTGCTTAACCCAAATAACACTAATTGTTGAATGTGAATATCTGTTTTACCACATTCTCAAAAACCTAGGTGTTTTGGGACTCTAAACTTTAAGTACCAGATCTTAACTATATTTAGAAGCATCAAGAGAAGAAGAGTCTGTTTACGAATTCAGAACTAAGTGTCACATTTCTGTATATTATCAAAACCATTTTAATAAGCACTTCAAAAAATACATTTCAGACATGGAAAACATTTCATACCTACAGCATCACAGATATAAGATTCACAGAGTGTCATATATAACACCAAAGTATATTGTTATAAAATATTCAATAGGGCCTGATAGGTAATTTATACTTGAAATTTAAATAAACAAAGTATTCTTGGTTCTAGAATTAAAAGATCGACCTTGAGCTGCAGAATTCAGGTCTGCTTTTTGACAAATTGCTCATGAAATCACTTCTGTCCAGTTAAAATGGTCCAATCTGTTCAGAATTGCTGTGGCAAAATATTGTTTTCTTTCATAGCTGAAATAATGGCTGGTTAAGTGCTCATACTTATCAGTTTAGTACCATTTGTGGCTTAATCCTTTTGTTGACATGGAGATGTCTTAGCCTATATACACATAAATACACACACACACACACACACACACACACACACACACCTTTTTACAAATATTACCTTTTTTGTCGCAAAGGTGCTTTTTTCAAGAGGCAACTGGATTTTGTCTTTTTTCTTTGAAGACATTTTGCTTCACATCCAAAAAGCTTCTTCAGCTCTCTTCAAATGCCTTCAAAGGGAAAAAACAACAACAAATGCTCCTTTAAAAAAAAATCTCCTTTGAGAGATTTAGAAAAAAAGGCATATTAAACATGGTACAATACTTTTTGGAAAAATAATAATGGACTTTTATGAATTATACCAAAACATAATGGAAAAAGACTGGAGGGGGGGGGGCATTTAGATTGAGTTTGGATGTTGTCATTGAATTCTCCCAAAGACCCCAAAAGTTTCTAGTGTTTCTCTATTAAGAGAGGCTTTGAAATAAATTTCTTTAGAGATTTTTATTAATATATTCAAGTTTAGGCAGATTGAAGGATAACAACAAAGAAACACATTGGAATCCTCCCCTGCCAAGTGAAATATCTGAATTCTCTTTATCAAAACTGAGACTCAATCAAATTAATGTGCAAGTTAAGGATCCCATGTTTCATGAAAAAGATCTCACAATGGTTTTGTCTACAGTAGGAAGTATTTCTATTTCTATTTTCCTTTTATTCAGCTTGTATCAATTAATGAGGCAATTTTATGGGTGGCAATTTACTGATGGGAAAGCAAATGTGATAAAAGTTCCTGGACTGTACAATATTCCCTCTCCACTCTTCCATTTTCTAATGTTATGTTTAATATTCATCTGGCAAGCTTTACTTATTGACTGTCAGCCCCTTCAGGTGGACAAGGTCAAGAAACAGGTTTGTGGCAGGGATTCCAGGAATACTTTTTATGATTAAAAAAAGTATAATTACAATATAATTTGAAAGCTGCTTTCCCTCTTTGCACCACACCACATCACAGTGGGGTCTCACATCTGACTTGTGTTGGAAGCACTGAGGGACTTCCAGATTGAAAGGATTAGCTGGTGGCATTACTGTTGCTGGGGAGTCCCAGATGGAGGCTTCTTTCATGTTCCTGGCAGAAGTTGGAGCAAAGGATGGGTACTCATCCAAACCCACAGCAACACTCATTATCACTACTAACCTCTAGCCCAGCATCCTAATGATTCCAGCCAACACACTCCTTAAAGTGGGCTTATTCATCTTTCCCCTTAATTGCTTGTTCATTCCTGTTCTGTTCCCAAGGTCAGATCTGATCTTTCACACTGACAAATTAAGGGCTTCCCGGGCGCTGTTGAAGTTTTCTGCTTAAGGCAAAGGCAGCTGCAATGCAAGGATCAAGTCCAGAGAGTGGGACATGGAAATTCAGGTACTCCTCAACCAAAATTTCCATTACTAAGCAAAACATTTCTTAAGTGAGTTGTACCATTGTGCCACTTTTTTGCCACAGTTTTTAAGCAAATAACGTATTAAGTTATTTAATTTATTAACTTATAACTTATTAAGTTATTAAGCAAAACATGCAGCCTTATGCTAATCCAGCTTCTCCCATTGATTTTGCTTGGCAGAAACTGTCTGGGAAGGTCACAAATGGTAGTCACATGATCCCAGCCTGCTGCAACCATGATAAATACATGCCAGTTGCCAAGTGTCTGAATTTTGATCACATAACCATGGGGATGCTGTGATGGCTGTAAGAGTGAGGATCAGTCATAAAAAAAAATTCCCCAGTGCTGTTGTAATTTTAAATGGTTGCAATAGTTGAAACAATGGCTGGAAGTCAAAGACTATATGTGGGCAATTAATAAGGGGTGTCCAAAAGACAGAAGGCCACTAGAAAGAAATTGCTGCAGCAAATGGTTATTGAGCCAGAATGCAGTGCAAAAAAAAAATGGCATTGCTTTCTGATCTAGTTTTCTTCAATTTTTATGGTGCACCAAGTCTTGTGAAGACTCACTTATCACCTCTTGTTGGGCAAATGTGTTGATGGAGCAGATCAACTACAGGAAAGGATTTTACTTTGCTGAAACTTCGAGTGAAATAGTCTTTTGGTATGCCATGGCATTTTCTACTTGGTGAGCTGGCCAAAACACTTTGTTTCTCTCATTATGATGGCTTTTGTGCATACTCAGAAGTCATATCTTTTCAGCTAGTATTTCATGGAGATGGAGGAACTTATCTGCATGAGGTTCTTTCTTTCTTTCCTTCTTTCCTTCCTTCTTTCCTTCTTTCTTTCTTTCTTTCTTTCTTTCTTTCTTTCTTTCTTTCTTTCTTTCTTTCTTTCTTTCTTTCCATTGCTAGCTGAAAGCCACATGAAAGCAAACTGGCTGGTTGCCACAGTCCAGAGATATATACACTTTTAGAAGCAAAGAATCATTTTTATCTATAGTTAAAGATGACTACTGTAATGTAATCAAGGCTTGACATCAAGCCTTGATTACATTCCATGGGTTGAGACCAGGAATCCAATAAACAAACCACAAAGCCAAGGGAAAAGCCAAGGGACATGATGAAATGGAATCCGGGCTCAGAGCACAGCATGATAAGGCAAAATACAACAGCGCTGAGACTTGAAAGGTTGTTTTTAACAATTTCTCCCAAGGAATGAGATCAATAAATCAGCCATGTTGAGCCTCCATCCAGTGCATGTTATTCACCAGAGTCTGTCTCTTGGCTGATCCCTCTGGCCTGTGGAGCTCAGTCCTCTGCCCTCAGATCCTTAAGATTCACCTCTGCTTGGGCCTGGGTGGGTGAGCCTCAGAGTCTGAGAAGTGGGCTTAGGCAGGAGTCTTGGGCCTTGCTAGATCTGCTCTGTCAGGTGTAGTCCTGGACTCTGACGGAGCTGGTTGCCCCCTCCAGGATGGTTATCCTTAGAAGCCCCTGGTTGTATTATTTCCTCCTCTTCGTCATCCAAAGAGTGTCCAGCAGAGCCATGACAGATGAGGGCAAGGTGCAAAAATGGTGCTTCCATGAGGTGAAACATTTATAAAGTCAGAATTCCCATTAAAAACAGAATGGTTCCAATTTTCTTTACCAATAGAGACTGTACAATCACCCCATTAATATGAAGAGCTGAAGGGGAAGAGGTGATGCCACAATATGTATTTCTTTCCCTTCTGTACATTTGTTTGTTTGTTTTTTAAGCATGCAACATGAATAATCTCAGGTGGCATACTTGGCTAAGCAATTTCAGTAAAAAGGTCTCCTGTTTCTTATTATTATTATTATAGTTTTTCACACTGTCAGCCAGATGTTCAAACTGGGTTTTTTTATCCACCTATTGAGTTATTCCCAAAGACCTGATATAGGCAGATGTGTATTATTGATAGTGTTAAAGGTATTGTTGCAGGATGGAAGTTGTTCTGAGTAAAACTGTCTTTTCCAATTGACCAATGGTGATTTTGTCACTGCCAATGATGTTCAAGTAGTGCTCCAGTTGCTTTGGGATTGCACCCAAGGCACCTATTTCTATTGGCTTTACCTTTGCTTTCTTTTGCCACAATTGTTCTATTTCTATTTGCAGGTCTTTGTATTTTGTTATCTTCTCTAGTTCTTTTTCTTCTATTCTGCTCTTTCCAGGTATTGTCACATTCACTATCCAGATGTTTTCGTCCTTCATATTGACAATCATTAAGTCTGGGGTGTTATGTGGTGCATGTCTACCTGAATTCTAAAATCCCAGAGAAATTTAGCTTCTACGTTTTCTATTTCTTTCTCTGGCTTATGGTTCACCATTAGGCAAATGGTATTTCTTGTATATCTTTCAAAGCACTATTGTTGCTATTTTGGCATCTCTGTGCAATCTTGCAGAAGCTAAGCAGTGATCCATTGTTTTTTTTAAGCTTGTTTCCAGAGGCAGCACTTGCTTTCTGTTGTCCTCTTAATTCTGGCTTTGTATGGATTTGTTTTTAAGGCTTAGTCCCTCTGTCTCTTTCTTCAAATTTCCTGTTCTTAGCCGTTGCCAGGTCTTGTTATTATCTGCTTTGCCTGCTATTTGTTTGTTTGTTTGTTTGTTTCAATGTACTGGCCATGCAATGCTTTTTCTTCCCATGACTCCTTTCTGTTCTTTGTTTGGTCTCTCCAGTCCTCAGTAAGTCTTCATGGTATACTAGCTTCAGTGCATCTTCTTCACAATTCCTTTAAATATTTTTATTTGTTCCTATCTGTGGTAAAACAGGGAAGAAAAACTATTTTCAGTTCATGAATCTGGTTTGTATTATTATTATTATTATTATTATTATTATTATTATTATTATTATTATTATTATTATTATTATTATTATTATTATTATTATTATTATTATTGCATCAACAGAATTGTATCACAGCGGCCAGTTGTTTCGCCGGATTTGGCATTGATTACTAGTCGGGCCCCACCCAGGGGCCTAGGACGTCGTAACGTATTTTCGTAATATGTGTGCGGATCCAAGCAGTGCGGCCTTTTGCATTTGACTGATGGTGATTTTGTCAATTTTTAACTGTTTTAAATGTAATTCCAGTGCTTTTGGAATAGGACCCAGTGTGCCAATTACCACTGGAATTACCACTGCTGGTTTGTGCCATAATCGTTGAATTTCAATTTTTAAGTCCTGGTATTTTGCGATTTTTTCATATTCCTTCTCGGCGACCCTGCTATCACCTGGTATTGCGATGTCTATGATTGTAACCTTATTTTTCTCAACCAGTGTGATGTCTGGTGTATTATGCGCCAGTATTTTATCCGTTTGTATGCGAAAATCCCACAAGATCTTGACCATCTGACTCTCGACGACTTTTTCAGGCTTATGTTCCCACCAGTTTGTTGCTGTTTTAATGTTATAATTTTTGCACAAATTCCAGTGGATCATTTGTGCCACTGAATTGTGCCGCATTTTATAGTCAGTCTGCGCGATTTTTTTACAGCAGCTGAGTATGTGGTCAACAGTTTCATCAGCCTCTTTGCAAAGTCTACATTTGGCATCATCAGAGGATTTTTCGATTTTGGTCTTAATGGCATTTGTGCGGATAGCTTGTTCTTGCGCAGCCAGGATTAGTGACTCTGTTTCTTTCTTTAATGTACCTGCTGTTAACCATAACCAAGTTTTTTCACTGTCCACTTTATCTTTTATTTTTTCCAGAAATTGGCCATGCAATGCTTTGTTCTGCCAACTCTCCATTCTTAATTTTATCACATCTTTTTTGTATTCTTGTTTCGTATGTTGGGCCTTCAATAGATTTTTGTTCTTTACTTCGATTAATAGATGTTCTTGACTTTCTTTTAAATAATCAGCCAGTGCATGTTTTTCTTCTTCAACTATTTGCTTCACTTGTAATAATCCTCTGCCACCTGATTTCCGGGGTAGGTATAGTCTATCAATATCACCACGTGGATGTAAACTGTAGTGCATTGTCATTAGTTTCCTGGTTTTTCGGTCTAAAATGTCCAAATCAGCTTGTGTCCAGTTAACTATACCAGCTGTGTATCTTATAACTGGTATTGCCCAGGTGTTTATGGCCTTGATTGTATTTCCACCATTCAATTTAGATTTCAAAATTTTCCTAACTCTGTTGGTGTACTCTCTCCTGACAATATTTTTTACTTCTCCATGCTTGATGTTATCCAACTGCAGAATGCCTAAGTATTTGTAGGCTTCATTTTCGTTGCATTTAATTAGTTGGCCATTGGGCATTTCAATTCCCTCACACGCAGAGGGAATTATTATTATTATTATTATTATTATTATTATTATTATTATTATTATTATTATTATTATTATTATTATTATTATTATTATTTTACAGTTTGGATTTTCAACTACAACATAAAAATTCCCTGGTATTGTATGTTGTTTGTTTATTAAATTTTCATTCAGTATAAAAATTAATATTTTACATTCACTGTAGCTTATAACAATTTATTTATTTATTGAAATATTTCCACCACTAAATAACTGAAGTTTTCCAAATAGTTTAAGACAAAAGCACACTGAAAAATAAACTGAATAAAATCATATATAATAAAATAAAATTAAATGATAATGGAAACACCATATGAACTGGTAAAAATAAAGTGGTAATTCCAACTCCAAAATGTGAATTAAAATACAGTTAGGATTTCCAATATAAAGAATAACCCTTACTCCAATAATAACATAAGACAATATTTTTTAAATAACCCCATATATTATAATACATATTTTAAAAGCCCATTATAGTTGCATATATACACCATCCTTCCCCACAAATTAATCTCATTTGTAATTCATACTTTTCAAGTTAAAAGTCATTTTATGCTTTCTTCTGCTTTCTAAAAACGAACTTTAGACATCTATCATTTCCAGTGACGTGCGCTGAGGTTTATGACTGGTGAGGCACTGACACAGTGCTGGGTTTCAAATATTTTTAGACTTGTGGACTTCAACTCCCAGAATTCCACAGCCAGGCATGCTCAGTTCCAATTTAAAGTGACAGCATTTGTTTTTCTCCTTTGCGCCTTCTTTCTTTTTCTTTTTCTTCTCCTTCCCCTCCTTCCTCCCTCTCTCCCTTCCTCCCCCTCTCTCAAACACACACACACACACACACACACACACAGAAGTTGGATTGGACTATCTCTCCTACCCCTTCCCTCTCTCACTCACTCTCAAACAACCCCCCCCCACACACAAAAGTTGGATTGGATATCTTTTCCAGTGGCTTGAAAGCAGCTCCTCTGCCATCCCCCCCCCCATTCCCCTGCTGCCTTTCCCAAACACCTCCACCATTGCAAATGCAGCCTGCTGTCTGGGTGGGAAATGCCTGGAACACAATAAAGCCCACCCACCACCTCCTGCTGGCAGGCTGGGGTGAGAGGAGAGGCAGAGAAGCCGGAGGGAAGCCTTCCAAAAGAAAGAGGTGTGTGTACTACAGCATGGCTCTTTGCCTGGCTTCCTGCCTCCTCCTGTGGTCTCCTCAGTGCTCGCTTGTGTTTTCCCTCCCCAAGTGTAGTTTGATTGCAGGCGGAGCCACGTTGCCTTTTCAAACTTGTAATCAGTGAAGCTGGGCTAGATTTTTATATAGTTTTATCCAGCTGTGTGTGTGTGAGAGAGAAATGAATGGGGGCCTGGGGAGGAAGTCACTACACTTGGGGAGGGAGAGCACCAGTGAGGAGACCACAGGAGGAGGCAGGAAGCCAGGCAAAGAGCCATGCTGTAGCAGACACACCGACCCCACACCGTGGCTCTGCCTGCAATCAAACTACTCTTGGGGAGGGAGAGCTCAAGCGAGCCAGGGTCCTTCCCTCCAGCCTTTGCCCAAAGCCCTGCACAGCACCAGGAGGATGAAGTTTAGCTTTTTAGCTCAGCTTTTTCCTTTTACTTTTTTTTTCATGATGAGAGTGGTGAGGCTATGCCTCACTTGCCTCACCTGACTGCACGTCACTGATCATTTCATTTTTCTACAAGTTATGAAGAGGTCCCAAACCATATTTATGTTTTGTTATGTTCCATATAATTTCTAACTTTGCAAACATTAATTGTTAAAGGCATTTCAGATGGTCAAAAGTCCTCTTTACCAGAAACAATATTTTCTACTAAAAATCCATTGGTGCCAATATGATTTTAATACTGTATAATAAAAACCAAAGTGCTTGAGAAATAACAATGAATGAATAAATACATAAATTTAAATAAAATGCTAATATATTAATTAAGCTATGGTAAGTAGGGTTCATTCTTGCAAGACAGTTTTAAGAATTCTTGTGCTATATTTCATTTTGATGAATGAAAGCTGATGGAAAACACACTTTAGTAAACAAAGATAACTAGCATTTAATGTTTGGTGGGAATATATTAATAACTGTTTGATTGATTATGTGACTTCAAGTCATTTTCAACTTCTAGTGACCACATAAACAGACATCCTCTATTATTATCTGTCCCCAACTTTTTCCTTCAAGTTTCCCAGTGGTACACCCATGGCTTTCACAACTGAGTCCATCCATCTTGTCATTGGTCATCCATGTCTTCCTTCCATCTCTCCCAGTTCAATATCTTCATTGCCATTTCTAAGGCTGGTTATTCTACCTGTTTTCATTCACTTATTCTTATTCTTTATATTTCATTTTAGTCCCATTTTTTCATATGCTCTTTGACTTTTAGTAATAGAAATTGGATATCCTTTGCATTTTATTAAATATCATTAGCAAAATTTAAAAAAATATCCTGAGAAATAAAAATTGATTCAATATACAATATGAATTTCCTAGGTTTTTTTTTTCTCCAACCATTCTTCCTGAAGAAGGAAGATCAGAAAAACAGTATGTCTGAAATTTATACCAAGGATGGGGAATGTATAGTTTTCTAGAAATTGTTGAACTACTTCGCCACTGTTGGCCGTGCTATCTGGGAATCTGTAGAGAGCAACATTGTCCCCATCTTTGTTCACCTTCTAATCACAGAAAACAAAACCCATCCATACAATTGATGTGAGAGAAGGAAAACCAGAACAATGGCTTCATCTGAAATCTAATTTCCTGCAGTAGTTCTGTGTTATTTGTGGGAAAATCTTTCTCCTAGATTGACAATTGTAGCCTAGAGTGAAAGTATTGGCTGGTTATAAGAGGCCTAAAGGAGATTCCAAGCCAAGAACCTAAATTTTAATTGGTAGCTTTTTTTCAGAGCAGTTAGCAATCAAGGCTATTTCTAGATGGTGATTCATATAGTTGGTGTGTACACTTTTCAGAAGGTTGTTCCACACCAATATATCTTCTAGTCTAGATGCTCCGCTGTAAAGGTAGACCTTTGCAAAATTGTGAAAATGTGCAAGTCCTAATTGCAGAATTAGATAGCAAGTTTAAACCCATAATATATCACCTAACTTAATGAAAAGACATTCTCATTAAGTAATGGACCACATCACAGATTTAATTATCACAGAGCAAGGCAGTTGGTGCTTCATACAGACAAGGTCAATTACCTTATCCAAGAGAGTCAGTTTGAAGTGTGTTATGAATAATTCACAGGCCCAGAAATTAGCTATAAAAATGCCCTGATATAATGTGGTTGAAAACATTTAAATTCATCCCTCATGTTTTTAAAATAATAGCCAAAGGACAATTATGGTTCTTTAATGACAACACTACTTAGGTGACAAAGATGACATTTGTACATTCAAAGACATATTGCAATGTTTTATATCCCTTTATACTAGCTTAATACAAAAGGACAAACTGATTTCATTCTTTTTCCAGCCATTATCTTCTTGTTCTGTTAATTCAAACATGACACCCTAGCTTTAATTTCTTCTTTCAGGCAGAATAAGTCAAATGTTAACTTGTATAATGTCATTTGATTTTAAGATACTAAAAATGGCCACTTGGTAATTCTTAATGTTTTAATCATACCTAGCATAGCATTTGGATGTTATTTGCCCTCAGTGTATGGGGGAACAGGACAGAAACTGATTAGGTTTGATTTCAAAAATCTTGTAAAACTGTTAATACATCCAGAGGCAAATAATTCATCTAAAGTAAGTTCATAATCTTCCTGTAAATTCACAATTATAAATGTGAATGTAATTGTTTTATTTTTAAAAGTGTATTTCATATTTTTTGTAATCCACCCCAATCTAAGTGGCTCTGAGTGGACTGCAAGACAGTAAAAGTCAAAAGAAAGCTTAAAAAACATACAGTTAATAATAAATCCCCCAGTTGGCATTCATAAACAGTCAATCTTGGTTAAATGCATTATTATGTTTCTAATAATTTTATTACATTTTACAAAGCATACACAGAAAAAAAAACATAGACTAACAATGAAGAGAGAAGAAAAAATGAACAAAGAGAATAGGGATAGAAGTGCAAAAATGTACAAAGAAAAAGGAAGAAAATATATATATATACCAAGAATGACTTATGACTTCTTCCAGACATGTAAGGAATACTTACAGTGAACTCTTAGTTTAAGACTGAAATATGACATTCACTTGCCATCTCCAAAAATAATGGTGGATAACTACATTATTCCATTATGACATGACTGATTGAGTAACAATGTAACTGATGCCTTTTGGATCAGATATGGCTTCGGGGTCATCTCTAAACATGACTCAATATATAGCACACATCTAAGCAAGTGGTTGATCGAAGTATGGATTTATGAAGATGTTAATGTTGGAAGAAATGTCCATCAGTTCCAAGTGGGGAGGAAGACACTGGAAACATGTAGACTATTTGGAAAGATGGTTTAATGGTGGACAGGACCACATGGTATGTGGTCCTGGGCAATCAAGCTCGTGTGTGTGTGTGTGTGTGTGTGTGTGTGTGTGAGAGAGAGAGAGAGAGAGAGAGAGAGAGAGAGAGGGAGGGAGGGAGGGAGGGAGGGAGAGGGAGGGAGGGGGAGAGAGAGAGAGAGAGAGAGAGAGAGAGAGAGAGAGAGAGAGAGAGAGAGAGAGAGAGAGAGAGATTTATACCCTCTCTTGGGCCCCACATTAGAGCTTCCTGTTCCTGTGTAAGAAATGTATTCTGATTGGTTGTCAGACTCCCATTGGGCCAGGTTGTCTTGAGTCCCATACCTGGTTAAATCTTGCTGGGTGATGTAATGAAGGGGCTTTGGGCAATTCCTATTATGGCTTAATGGCTTTGTCTTGGTTTGGATCTTGAGTGAGGGCTAATCCTATCACTCTGGTGGTGAAGATCTTTTGTAGCTAAGATGGTCCAGTCTTTGTCTTATAGATAGGTTGGCACCAGTCTTTCTGGTCCTGTTAACAAAAATGGGGGCTGCTTTCCAAGAACATTTTTCTCCATTTCTCATCCAGGTAGGTATAATATTCTTCCTTTTTTAATATTTTCTAGAACATTTCACTCTTCTGGGAGAGGGTGAGTGCTAACTTCCTACATTAGGTTGGAGATGGAACATGACAAAATAGTCAGTTTAAGAATTTAATGGGCTTCATTTAATGCTTTGCATCAATTGGAAATAGAAATCACAGAGATTTTAGAAAGTAGATACATTTTCCTTCAAATCAAGGAAGACTCCTGGTGTCTTCATGGCATGTTTATATACTTTAATTCTTCAGCAACAACATGGAAGTAGAGTACCATTGTCATCCAGTTTGGTTTTAGTTTAACCTTTCTGTCTAGTTTATGTCACTGAGACTTTCAAATGCCTGAACCTGTTTAGATTTCCAGATCAGCCAAGGTTGGCTTGGTGCTAGTAACTACCTATATGAGACAAATTTCTATGGAAATTCTCAATCATCCAGGTCATGGTTATCCCAAAGACATTTTTTTTTCAAATGGCAACTGGTCTTTCTTGGTTTCTTTCTTTGAAAACATTTCACTTCTCATCCAAGAAGCTTCTTCTTTTTTTGACTGAATGGCAGGGAATGGAAGGATTTGTATGGGGCAAAGTTGCATTCAATATAGAGAGACAGCAATGCAGAGAAGATACTGTGTTTATAACATAAGAAACTAGTTAAACCAGAGGTGGTATGCTGCCACTTCACACCGGTTCAGGCGAACCAGTAGTGGCTCTGCCCACCCATCCTGACATCATCAAGGATCTTCTGTGCATGCTCAGAAGGTTCTGTGCATGCCCAGATATGTGTGCAACTGCTAATGAACTGGTAGTGAAGAAAATAGAATACGATCTCTGAGTTAAAGCTGTTTTTAGATCAATTTCCTTCAATATCCAACAACTTGTCTTAGTTTAAAAGAAACTGAAGAACCAAATATATATTTTGTCCATTTCCCTGTATTTAATGTTTATCTCCTGTGGGAGGTGGATGAGGCCAGTATATGTATTCATTTGACTATGTTTCACAATGAAATATTGAAAAGTTGGCTGCACTAGAGCTCAACCTGAGGCATCTTTATGGGTGAATGGTGGATCCAAAGAGTTAATGCTGAAGTGTCTGAAACATGTTGGCAAATTCTAGACCACTTTTGTAGCCAACCCTTCATACCTACTCAGAACTTTAATAGTTGACTAAGGCTTTGTTGTATAGATGAAAACAATGGTTTAGACAGAATTTATTAAAATTAAGGTGTTAGTCATGAGTGGCTTGGGGTTATTCAGTAGTTTGAAGATGTAATCAACAGATGTAATCAATATAAAATGGTAACAGGAATATAATTTTATTGCTACAGAAATGGCTTTTAAATTTGTCAAAAAAATTGGCCCCAGTTCAATTCATTTAACTGTATTCCCTGATATGTTTTGGAGAATAAGTGCAGATGGATTTATTTCCAGTTCTTGTCACTTTGCTGTGCTCATTGTGTCATTCAAAACATGTGCACCTAAAACATTTTCCATCCATATTTAGTTTAAAATATATATTTTTTAAAAAACTGAGAACTGTGATAGACTGTTTAAGAAGCAAAGGGCATGGATTAGAGTATTCATGCTGGAATTCACCGAGATTTAATTCCCTCAGCAACCTTAGACTTTTTACAATTCAATTGCTAGGTTTGCTAGGAATGGCATAAAATAAAGCAGATAACAGTTATATTTTCCCTTGAAAAAGTAAGAAAAGGAAAGAGATTGCTTTAAAAACATGGACAGTGTACATTGGCAAGGAATTATCTATATGAAGACATATCTAAACTATTATCACCCAGAGTCATTAATTAAAATGGTAGCCACAGAACCTTGAAATGACACAACTATTAATCTTCAGTGAGATGTTGCTTAGCTGCCTACTAAATTGTTGCAAACTGCTGTCATAAATGCATCCTGTGACTAACTTCTAAAACTTCTCATTAGAGATTTAAGAGAACAAACTCATTATAGGAAAATCATTATCTGTGAAGTATCTACAAGTTTGCCAGAGATAAATATTTATCTTTGCAAGGACAAGAATGTACAGAATTCATTTTAGATTAATTTATGTGTTTATTTAATTAAAGTATTACCTAGAACACACTTTCAACAAATGTTTGTTGTTGTTGTGACTACGGGTTTTGTTTGTTTGTTTGTTTTGATTTATTTATTTATTTTCACTTTATATTAGTTTAGAAAAAAGTGCCCAAGGTATTTTAGAATGAAAGTTAAATGGAGACTCAGATGTATTAACATACTATTTTCTCAGTGGAATATTAAAAGTATTGTAAAACTAAGAACAATATTTTATTTTAACTTATTGCAACTTGAGAGAGAGGGAGAGAGATCAACTTTGTGTTCCTTCTTTGACTTAATAAAAATAACTGTAATCAATTATTTCTTTGTACTCATTTTATAGAAAGTTTTAGAAGACAATGGCTATTTGCCTTTATTTAATTCACTGGTTTTAAAGAGTTCACATTTTGTAGAATTTGATTGTTCCTATGACATTAATCTAAAGAGAACATTCAGCAGAATCTGAGAAAGTGCAGGTGGACAATCTGTTTATGTAGTGAGGAATAGGTCAATTTTAGGCTTCCTTCAACTGCAGTCAAAATCAAAACTTTAGAATAAACATACTAATGCAAGTCTGTAGAGATTTTCAGTCATGCAGGTCATGGTTGTCCCAAAGGTGCTTTTTTTATTCAGGAGGCAACTGGGCTTTCTTGTTTTTTCTTTGAAGAAGTTTCATTTCTCATCCAAGAAGCTTCTTCAGCTCTGACAGGATAGTGGGGAATGGAAGGATTTATATTCCTTGACTGAGAATCTCTACAGAGTTTTAGTTATACAATTTGGGATGAACACCCTTTGAATGGTGTGGGAGTAGGAATGGATTTCCAGAGGGGGGGAAAATGCAGACTACAGGAACCAGGAGCACTACTTGGGTGACCCTGGGGACACAGATTACAAGTGCTTCAAGGACCATCTAAAAAGGATGCAGGTTACCACCTGTCTGCAAGGAATATAAACCCCCACTATCCTGTCAGTGCTGAAGAAGCTTCTTGGATGAGAAGTGAAATGTCTTCGAAGAAAAAACAAGGAAGTCCAGTTGCCTCCTGAAAAATCACCTTTGGGATATGCTAATGTAAGGCGCATGAAATCATGGAACAAATTTAGTATTTATAGAGAATAGGCTGCTGAAAGTCTTTGCTAAACTTTCTTCAAGTTATGAGGGTTTTTTTTCCCTATGATTGTGTGGTTTTGCTTCATATTCAATCCCTTACAAAATATAGCTTTTCCAAGAAAATCCTTAAAAGGATTGAGGAAAAAAAACCTTCCTCAAATACCATCAAATAATTTCTTTCATGCGTTATTATTCTAATCCAAAAAGTATTATACCATTTACACACATACACTCCAAAAATGCTCAGGTTTATGTATTCAGTTATTTTGTTGATGATTGGAAAAAAACTCTGATTTGTAGTTGCACCCTTGAGGTCATTCTAATTGAAGTAGGAAAAAAGTAGCAAAAACTCAGTTTAACTGTTGCACAATCATATGTGCAGAAATCTAGTAGTATTTCTTTGTTTGTCTTTGTTTAACTGAAGTGTTCAAAGAGCTTATTTATCTTTCCCCAGCAATATCTTTGGAAACTACCCAATCAGGTAGGAATAAAGCTATTGTAAAACAATCCCTCCAATCTCCAAAACTCACAGATAGCTCAAAAGAACACCATGATTTTGGGTATTGGACACTCCTGAAAGATCTAGCAAGACAAGAGAGTGTGTGTGGAATATCCCATCACAGGTCACCCACAAGGGTGACTAACAATTTCCATCCCATGCCAGTGGAACACCTATATTGTTCAAGAGCATCAAATTTCTAACTTAAACATTGCTGATCTCATCACACTAACAATCCTAATATCTTTTTCTGGTGTGACAGATTCAAGAGAATCTCAGGCAATTGTGTAGGATATTATCAAGTGACTCACGGAAAAGGCATTAAAATCCATTAAAAAGTGATTATTTAAAAAAAAATAAAAACTGAGGTGAAAGTTCTCTCTTGTAGGAGAATGTTTACAAAGGTATCATTCTGAATGCTTATCTTTTTGTTAATGATTAATATTTGGTTTTTAAAAACTCTTTTCTATTTTAATCGTATTACCAAAATGTATTACCAAACTACATGCATATATTATCAGAATTAATGGCCAAGATTTTGATGGGTTAAAAAGTTGTGCTTGCTGGAAAAGAGATCCGGAATGTAAAAATAATGATTGTGCAAAAGCATACTGAAGATGTTCAAGGCAAAGTGAAAAGTGATAGATAATTTATGAATATATTCTTGTCCTCTGTATTATCAGGGCATGGTTATGCCAAAGGATATCTTGGCACCTAACCAGATTATATGAACAGCCATTAAAAATGGATGAAATATGCTGAGAATACAAAGCAATTCATCCAAGGTAATCCAACAATACCTTCTGTATATAAAAAGAGAAGGGGAGATCTTTTACCTAAGATTATCTCAAAGAATGATCCAAAGATACATCCCTATACTTGGCCAATGGCAGGAAGGGTTTCATTGGTATGTATAAAAGTAACTCAGTGAATAAAGGTGAGGGATTGCTTGCTTGCATGCATGCATGCATGCATACATACATACATGGTTGGTTGGTTGGTTGGTTGGTTGGTTGGTTGGTTGGTTGGTTGGTTGGTTGGTTGGTTGGTATGGTCCTGCTTGGTTCTAAGGTTGCATAAAAATATTTCTAATTTCAAGAAACAAATGTAAATACCTAGATAGGTGGCTTTTTTAAAACATGGGGACATGAGCATATTAAAATAAATAATAAAACAGTGAATTGCTTATATTTAAATAACCACAGTCACAGGTTTACACGTGTGAAATGCTATATCATTTGTTTTTCATGTTTTTTAGGACAAACTGTAATGTTCAAAGTTGCTCAGTGAGACTTCCAGCTGGGAATCTCTACTATATTCATGAATATGAGCAGATGCTTACATGAGGATATTTAGTAGACCAGCTGTTTGAGACCCACTGACATTTGTTCTTAAATGCAACACTGTATAAGTAAGGCTACTTAAGTCTGTTGTCTGGAAAGCCTTGATAACATAAAACTACTTGTCTGCCCATTTTCTTTAGCTGTGTTGTGATCTACCCTGGTAGTCCCCTGTGCTTAGCCAGGAGAAGAAGAAAAAAAAAACAATTCCCAGTGTAGATCTTCAGCAATTGTATATTTTGCATTAAACAAATATATTTGCATTAAATATGGCTACATTAACCAGGGATGGAATCAATCATGTGAAGTGTTAGTCCCATTTTATAATGCTTTAATAAGACCACACTTGGAATATTGAATCCAGTTTTGGTCACCACAATACAAAAAAAAACCATTGAGACTCTAGTAATGCAGAAAAGAGCAAGAAAGAAGATTAGGGAACTGAAGGCTTAAACATATGAAGAACAGTTGCAGGAATTTAGTATGTCTAGTTCAAGGCTGTCAAACTTGCAGCCCACAGGTCAGATGAGTCATGTCCTGACCACGCCTATGCCTTGTATAGTGAAGGGGAAAAAAGTCCCGATACATCACATGATGTCACCGTGATGACGTGAGTTTGACACCTCTGTTCTAGGATTGGGGTGACATTATAGCAGTTTTCCAATATCTAAAGGGCTAAGGGAGTCGAGCTATTTTCTAAAGCATCTTAGGGCAGGACAAGAAGCAATGGGTGGAAACTAATCAAGAAGAGAAGCAAGGATCACTACACCGGACATACAGGACACGGGAGGTGCCGGAGCCCTGCCTGGGGGGGGGGGGGGGAAGAGGCAACATTGAGAAAACTCAGATCACAAAAATGAACTTGAAAATCTGTGTGATATAAAATGATTAAAATTATTTTAAAATAAAAGTTTATTGCTGACAAAATAGTACTTAGTAATAACAAACCAATGTATTAGTAAATGAAAGTTATGAGAATGGGGGGGAGGGCCATTTCCTGCATAATGTAACTGTCAAAATTTGTACTTCATCCATTACCCCTTTCCTTGAATATTTTGTTTTAAAAACCAATAAAATTTTGTTTAAAAAAAAAGAAGAAGAGAAGCAAGGAGGAATTGCTTAACAGTTAGAGCAATTAATTAGTGGAATAAGTTGCCTCCAGAAGTTGTGTGTGCTCCAGTACAAGGTTTTTAAGAAGAGATTGGACAAACATTTGTCTGAAATGGTACAAGGTCTCCTACTTGAGCAGGGGGTTGGACTAGAAACAGGGCCATCTTAACAGTATTATGGGCCCCGGGCAAAGCAGTGTAATGTGGCCCCTACGACAGCTACTCACAGGAATAAAAATGTAAATGGTCAATAAAAATGGCCAATAAACATATATTTACCTGTTAGTATTAATAAAAAATACAGTAAAATGTAATAAATATGTTGCTGTATTTATATGATACAAGGTGCATTGAAGGGTTAACATACACAGATTAGTCTTTGCTCGTGGGACCTATGGGTAAGTGCCCATCAGGCCCATGAGTTAAGACAGCCCTGATTCCAAGCTCCCTTCCAAATCTGTTATTCTGTTAAAATTGTTTGCATGCAGCTGGCTATTATTTTTCGGTTCTGTTTAAACACAACATGAACTTGGAAAATACTTTAGCCTTTATAGGATGCAGATGGTAGATCAACTCCTTATACCTCACTCAGGAATTCTGTTACTGTCTACATTTCTAAGCAACATGACAGCATGATTAGTATGGGGGAAATGAATTTTATTTTGAAGCCATTATATTCATTTGCCTCTAAATGTCTATAATGGGATGGATGCATGGATTCAACTAAGAGGCTGACTAACTCCATAAAGACTCTGGGCAGCTTAGAATATTAAATACAATAAAACAATGAGAACAAAAATCAGATAATTGGGATTATTTGTCAATGAAATACTTGGGTGATAGAAACAGTCAGAGAATGATCCCAGGGGTTGTTTTGAGAAGCCTATATTGTCACATTTCAAATAGAGCATGACTGTTAATTCAAAGGCAAATGTCACACCTAACCTTTGGATATAACCCTTGAGGCTTCATCAACTGTTGTCACTGAATGTTAATGCTTAATATGATGGAATGGAAAAGGATGAAATGCATATAAATAATATCTATCACTTATCAGTCAGTTTTAGTACTTGCCAAATCACCGAACCATCCATTTGTTTGTCACAATTTCAGCAGTATCCAGAAAGGAGGTCAAATTGGTTGGGTGTGTATAAAGAGGTGGGGTACTTACACAGTTACACACTGCTGCATCTGTCATCTTGCTTATTTTGACTCTCCCACTTTAATGGATGCCACTGACCCTGCTAACATGATTCCAAAGCTCTTGTCCTCAAAACATAATTTTGATCTCTGCTTTCTTGAGGATTGTTACATATGGAGCAGCCAGGGTTTGAAAAGAAATCATAATAAGATATTTTGAAAGAATTATAGGCTGTGATAGATGGCGTTAAAAACGGAAAATATCTGCTGAGGTTAGGATATCCTAAGTTTTGAAACATGTAAGTAAAAAGCAAAGACAAATTTCAACGTCCATCTAATATTCCACAAACGTACATGTATGAATACTATCATGTCGTGGCACAGTGCTTAGAATGCAGTATTGCAGGCTAATTCTGCTGACTGCCAGCAGTTCGATTCTCACCCGCTCAAGGTTGACTCAGCCTTCCATCCTTCCGAGGATGGTAAAATGAGGACCCAGATAGTTGGGGGCATTTTGCTAACTCTGTAAAACTGCTTAGAGAGGGCCGTAAAGCACTGTGAAGTGTTACATAAGTCTAACTGCTATTGCTACACTGAATGGAATATTATTATGACTTATTTCTAAAACATTGTAGACAGTAAAGCACAATAAACAATTCATTTAAGAGCTAGAACGTTCCTTATCTGCTAAGCAAGAAAATTATTTTGTGTGTGATTAAGATGCTTCCTAACAAAAGAAGTAGTGCCATGTTAACTTTTAAACCCTTGTCAAGATATGTTGGTGAACGTCTGCTGCGGGCAATTGTCAATGCATTTTCTCATTTCTCTTGACATTTGTTCAGCCAAACAATCTGGCTTTCACCCAGTTCATTTTATAATGCTGCTTATACCTATGTTCTGCTAAAGTGGCAGTTTTCCAAGCTGCACACTCTCACAACTCTTGAGCACTCTCTGGGAAAACAAATGATGTCCCTGCTGTTTTGACCAACAGAAACCCAATTGCCAGTTTCAGACAGGACGGCTGAGCCGCAGCAGTGCGGGAATTTAGAAACGCCCTTAAATTGTAATTGACTGCACTTGTTTATTGCCGCACCACTCACTCCTCCAACACTTACAACATTAACTACTGACATTAATTGTAACTTTTCCAGTTCTGCAATTATTTAGAGATTGACAGTTTTGTTGAATCTGCAACAGTTTATTTACAGCTGCTCTGTATTTCAACACATTAGGCTTAAAGCAGCTTAATGAGCAATATTAATGCAGTGGGTGACTTATTAAGTGTGGGAGGTGGTTCCTTTGTTAGGACACAAACAAGGCTAATGGGTCCTTACTCTGTGGTTGCCAATGGCCTTTTGCTTCGGAGGGTTGATTGCCTTGAGTTCCATTGGGGGAATACATGGGTGAAGTCACATGACTAGGCTAATCATTCCATGCTGGAATAACTGATAGGTAGTGCTTTAGTTTTTAACCTGGAAAAAAAGGATAGGGTATAGACAATGTTATTACTTTATTGTATCACACGGGGTAAATTTTCTTTTTCAAATGCAATTATTTATTTTTTTAAGGATATGTCCTTGTTTTTTTGTTTTTGTTTTTGTCTGCTGTATGAGCGATTTAGAGCTCAAATGGGAGTTGAGGGGAAGAACAAATCCCTTTAAATTACACATGAAGCAGAAAACAAAACAAACTCATTTTCTTTAGCTGCCTGTTTGATAGAGTGGCCAATTACAGCACACAAAGAAGTAGGGCAAAGAATTGCCACCACAGTAGATTCTCTAAGGTTTGGGGCAATGGCTTGTCATTGTATCCCTCAGTTGCAATTTTGTTATGGCTGGAGAGACACAGCAGAAAGCTTTGGAACAGATAGGTGATACAGATAGAAACTGCAATAGGTAGATAGAGAGATTATAGTATCTACATCTAATGGTCTATCTCCTTCTTGATCTACATTTCTTTATCTTCTCTCCATTTCTGCCAGTAGTACAAATAGAGAAGCAGCAAAAGAAATGGTATACAGTTAGTCCTGGAGTTACAACAGTTCATTTAGTCACCATTCAAAGTTACAATGAAAAAAGGAACTTGCTATCATTTTTCACACTTGCAGCATTTTCATGGTCATATAATAAAAATCTGGGTGCGTGGCAAACTATTTACGATGGTTGCAGTACCCCGAGGTCATGTGATTACCTTTTGCAAGCTTCTGACAAGCAAAGTCAATCAGGAAGACTGATTCCCTTAACAACCATGCTACTAACTTAACAATCTGCAATGATTGACTTAACAACTGTGGCAAGAAACATCGTAAAATGGGCCAAAGCTCAGTTAACAAAGTCTCATTCAGCAACAGAAATTTTGGGTTCAATTGCAGTCATAGGTTGAGGAGTACTTGTATATATAGTATATCAGTCATTAGTGTGATAGGTTGAGGAGTACTTGTATATATAGTATATCAGTCATTAGTGTGATAGGTTGAGGAGTACTTGTATATATAGTATATCAGTCATTAGTGTGATAGGTTGAGGAGTACTTGTATATATAGTATATCAGTCATTAGTGTGCAGAAAAATTACTGTGTTACTCTGTTCTCCTTTTCACAGCTATGAAATGAACACTGCTGGTTGAATGCTATGCAAAGAGGAAAGTTCATATAGCAAGATACAAATAAATACTCATGTACATCATTGGTTTCAAAAACTGAGGCATAAGGAACAGAATTTGAGATACAATTAGGAGAAATGAAATCAGTTTGATGGGACAATGAGAAGGAATTTATTGGATGATAAATTTTCACTGCCTCCATCCGCATCCATATTTATTTTCACTGCCTCCATCCGCATCCATATTTATTTAAATTCCCAACTATGTTCACAGTGTGACCAAATGTGGGGATTGTTAAAATCAATATTATAGAGGCCTTTTTGGAATTAGAACTGTGTTCCATTTTGAAATGAAAACACTATTCACACTACCATTTCAATGAAAACTCTACATTTCTGTTGCAGAATGGAAGATGTGTTAAGCAAATATGTGGGAAATAGGAGAACTGATATTTAATCTGATCCAAGAGTAGTAAAATCCACATCCTATTTGTGATTGTCCAGTTATTACCACTAGGAAAATTTATAATAAATTCAGAATGTTAAAAAGAAGTATTTCCATTGCTATTACGTATATGAAACATCCTTTACCTCATTTTGACACATTGTAAACTTCTACATATTTGTGTTTTTGGTCACAATGTTTGTAATACACAAACTTCACCATCTTCTTTTCCTTCTCCCAAAGATATCCAGTGAAGAGGCAGGAAATGGCAGCAAAATAGTCTTTCTGTGTATTTTTTCGCTCTTTCTACTTCAAAACCATCAGGGTTTTTTGCCTCTCTATTCTTATTAGGCTGTTTGAAAGTGGGAGAGAGGAAAGCAAAGACACAGCTATCTTTGCTGTCTCTGGTGATGCCATTCCTTCATTGTGAGATAGGTTTGGGAGAAGAGAAGCTAAAATGCAACCCCAGGATTGTGGGAGGGGGCAGGCTGTTGGAAGAGGAAAGTCTGAATTGTTGGGGGTTTTTTGCATTGTGTTACACACATCTGTTTACTTCTTATATCTGACATTTTATCCAGTACTTCAAATTGCCCTGCGAGGTAACAAAGGAGGCATTTTTTCATGGCTGAATAGGATAGTTTTTCTTAATCTTAATCTAAACCCTTAAATACTGCACCCCATTGGCTCAATACATGTCCCCCCCCCCCCGAGTATTTGCAATGAACAATTTTAAACAGAAAGTGAACATTGAAGTGGATCAGTAGTTTATAGCATTGGTTTTGTTATTTATGGGATATTACTCAAGTAAATTCTACTAGTTCAACTTGTTTAGACTTTATTCATGACCTATAAGGTTCTATTCATTTTCTAATGTGTGTTTATAATTATTCTATATGGAGACTTTTAAAGTGCTTATTTTAAGGGAGGAGTACCTCTATTGAGTTCACTGATGCTTGGCAAGTAAAAGTCTTGGATTGCTATTTTCATTTTTCAGTAAAAGAGCAGGAAGCACTCAACCCTGTTAAGTAAAAGGAGTGTCAAAGAGAAAATAAGTATCCTACTGTCAGTTTACAGGATATTACTGATGTAGGTACTGTATCAATAGTACAGTACATATGTTTCATGTGCAGCTACATCCTGGGAAAACAGGACTTGACAAATTTTCTATCAAGGGACTTAAAGGGTGAAGGAGGCTTCCAATAATCATTTATCCTTGACATAGCTCTTCTGGGATTGAGATTTCTAGATGTTTGATTTGAAAAAGTGCAAGAGGTGAAGAGTATCTCTTGTACTCCATATTTCTGAAAATTGAATATCAATGTTACTTTTAAGGTGCATGGTGTTATGCTATTAATAATTCTATAGTTCAAAATATTGTCATACTTTTTTCTGGTACTCCAAAAATATTTTCTGCCTCACAAATGCTTAAAATGACACCAGTATCTTACTAACGTATGCTAGTTCTTCATACATCTTTGTATAAAATTGTATAGCACATTAGCAATAAAGGACTTATCAAGGAACTTTTGGATCAGCATAAATCTACACTGTTTAATTGTTTGATTTTTAGTGGAACAGTATTGAAGTTCTTCACACATCTCTCTTAAAAAAATCTGTAACATCACCTCCATTCTCCAAGATGTGGAGCTTTTAAGAGAGTATGTGTGATGCATGATACAGAGACAACAAAGTTGCTAGAAGACTTCCCTCTTGAGAGTTTGGATTGAAAAGGGTTGATCTCTGGTAGAAGAAATTAAGAGCTCTAATTAACAGTACACATTAGAAGGAGGGTTAAAGTTACACCAAAAGAATTCCAGTCAATTATCTTCTGTCAAATTAGAAACTTTTAAATTGAGAACCTTAAAGGGGGCAAACACTTGTTCATTTTCTCACTTTTTTTGATGCAAAGGGGAGGAAGATTTATTCCATCACAATGGGCAGTCTGCAACTACTCACTGATAACTGTTATCCATTATGTTTCTTAGGAGCTCTCTTAGAGGATTTTTTTTTTACCTTGAGCTCCATTTTGACCATTCTGCTCACATGCTTTGAAGTAACACTTTGCTTTGGAAGATTGACACCTCAATATTCAGCTCGATCCCATCAGTCCTGATGACTGGCTGGGAAAAGGTAATTTGCATATGCCAGTTATGAGAGTGGTAATGTTACTACTATCTTGACACTTTTAAATGAAAGCAGTACTTTGCTTTGACACTTCATATCGAAGGGTCACTTCAATTGTAGGCTCACTGATTCAAAGTGACTTAGACCTAACACCAGAGGTCATGAGTTAATTTTTGGTATACAGTACAGGGACCAGAAATTGGAAGGCCGTCCTGCCTGCTTGCCTGCCTGCCTGCCTTCCCTCCCTCCCTCCCTCCCTCCCTCCCTCCCTCCCTCCTTCCTTCCTTCCTTCCTTCCTTCCTTCCTTCCTTCCTTCCTCTGTGTAATAACATTAAGACATAGGATTAATTCTTCTGTAGTTAGGAATATTCATCTAAACAGATTCTGAAACAGCTGTGAAAGGTGAAATGCTTGAAGCATTGAACATAAGAACACAAGAAGAACACTAGAACACAAAAACCCATCTGGTCTAGCAGTTTATATCACTCAGAGACCATGCAGATGCTAACTGAACTTTCACAAGCAGGGAGTGATGTCCATTTTCTCTATTGTTTCCTAGCAACCGGTATTTAAGTAATACTGTGCTTGATTCTGAATGTGTTGTATATATATTAGGAACCACTGAATTGGAGAGATGTAGCAGGAGAAAACAATAGGGTCTGTAAATTCCATTGGGTATATATTCAGAAATGAAGGGGACCTGTAGCAGTGACTATTGGATTTGGCGAGAAAACTAGATGAACAGTAGTTTCAAATTGCTTTAACTGTCTGTCCTGGAAAAAAAAATATTGTTTGTGGAAGTGTGAATATTTTTTAGGCATAAAGCATGGTTTGAGATTGAAAATAAATTGTGTGCATGATTATATGTATATATTTTCCACCAAGTATAAAGACTATTAGAAGGAATAGAGTTTTTTTTATAGAAAAGCTAGAGTTTTTTTCTAGCTTTCCAGCCAGAACTGGATAAATACAGGTTCACATTACAGCCTCAGCCTTGGAAATTCACAGGATGACTTTGGGCAATCCCTGTTTATGAGTCCAGTCCATCTCACAAAATTACGGATAAAACAAAAAATGACCCCCGTGGAAGGCAAGCCGATTTCCTAGAGAAATTAGTGTGCAGGATTATGTTTGTGTGTGCATATATATATATATATATGTATCTCATTCATGTTTGTTCTCTCCCTCTCTCTCCCTCCCTCTCCCTCTCTCTCTCTTTCTCTCTCTCTCTCTCTTTCTCTCTCTCAGCTTTTTTTTTTGCATAATTATCTCTGCTACTATGTTGAAAAGGACAATTTCATACAGTTCTGTTTAAATTTGACTAAATTACTCTGTATCAATTACTCTCTATGCATAAGAAGATAGAACCAACTCTTATTTCTATCTATCATTACCCTGAATACAAAAGGAAGCTGATGCAATTTCTATATTATTTCCATTAAAAAAATTAAGTCCCTGCTTTCTTTCTTCTTCTTTCAACCTAAAAGCTGTGGTAAAAAAAAAAATGGGATATGGTTATGAACTCTCCAAGACAATCTCAGAAATATTAGGAAGCAGTTACAATAATAATAATAATGGTAACTAAGTATTCTACAATCATACAATTGGAATCCTATCTTTTCCGAACCTTCAATTTTCTCATGATGAATATGTCTGAATCCCTCTCCTCCTCCTCCTCCTCCTCCTCCTCTGATTGAACTCTAAGAATCTCACAAAAGAAGTTGATTCAGTATATTTCTCCTATGTAACTTACAGTACACTAATTTTCTGCATCAGTGAAAAAAACTTCATGTACTTGGACCTGGTGACCAAGAATTCTTAGGAGTCTGCCTATGTTATGATCTCCAATTATTAAAAAGAATGAGAATTTAATGCTAGAATTGTTTCATTGATATGTAGAAATTCATGTTGCATAAGGCCATAGTGTGAATAAATAGGAGCTTCAAAACAATCCTGCAGTTCAGAGCTTGTGCAGAAAAGAGCAAACATTAAGAATAAGAGTATGAAAAATAAGATAAACAATAACCAGTCTGACCTAGTGGTTAAGGCACCAGGCTAGAAACTGGGATACCATGAATTCAAGTTCTGCCATAGCCATGAAAGCTGGCTGGGCAACCTTGGGCCCATTACTCTCTCTCTCCCTCAGCCCAACTCACCTCATAGAAAATAAGATATGATATATCTTACTGGATATGTTCACTGCCTTGAGTTATTTGTGGGGGAAAATTATGAAGATGAGATACAAATGAATAAATAAATAAAATATTCAGTAATAAGACTATATTTTAGCCTATGATTCAATTATTTTGTAAGAGTCAGGATCCTAACTGTAAAGAAGTATAGAAATAACTTTGAAGGAAATTTGTATCAGTTAATCCAGAGAAGAAAGGTAGGAGTAAGGAAGAAACTTAAAAGATGAGTTTGCTTTGACTCTCTTAGGTATGAGAGAGAAGAAAAGAGGAACTTTTACCAAGCTTTCAAGATTCTGTTATTGTAGTCTTTATCAATTAAATTGTGTTCTACTGTTGCTTGTGGTGTTTATTTCCTGGCCTGGTCTACCTCAAAAAGTTGGTGTCTCTAGAATGGTAATGTTATTTTTTCTTAGAAAAGTTCTTAAACTTTCCTCTTAACTCTTAAACAGGTTGCTACTTTCTCCCAAAATGACAAATAAGAAGTAACATGGTGTGCTTTTGTAGGTAAATTTTGTTACTTAGCAGAGGCAGTTGGGAGATAGTGTCTCTAAAATGGAAAGAAATTTGATTTAAATGGCTTTTTTCAAGGGGAGGTCTGAAGTCTACTTGATGTACTTTTCTAAGTGAACAGTCTTTTTCAGCAATAATGGTGTTCATCTTATTAAATAAGTTGAGATTATCTGCTTCTGGGTTATAATAGAATACTGTATCATTATACCACTTACCTAGAAGAAAAGACATTACTTATAGGTTTCAGATGGATCAAGATGAGATACAGGTAATAGGTGACTTAAGATTCAATTTAATTTACGCAGTTATGGTCTGTGGCGAGGTATGAGGTAAGATGGGGAAGTTTTACTTTTCTTCACCTGTGTATTAATACCGAGGCACCCTTTTTGCCATGAATGAAAGAAGAAGTTGCCATTTTTCTTTTTTTCTTCTAAAAAGTGACTGGTATTTTTTTTTTAATTGAGGAGAACCAGGCTCCCTAACCTTCCTATGTTTGCTATGCCAGAATCAGTGACAATAGTTTGCTATACTCTTTAAGCCTTGCTAAAGAATATATTATTCTTTGGAAATATAGTATACGCTAAATAGCTTTTCTGTCTTACATCCAAACTACAGATGATGGGTATAACATCTAGACCAGGAGTGTCAAACTTGCAGCCCATGGAGTGGATGCGTCATGCATTGGCCATGCCCATGCCCAGTTTAGCGAAGAGGGAAAAAGTTGTGATTTATTATGCGAAGATGCCATAACGATGCGAGTTTGACACCCCTGGTATGTATGTGTGTGTGTGTGTGTGTGTGTGTGTGTGTGTATGTATGTATATGTGTATATATATATATATATATATATATATTTCATAGAACTGGGACGCAAGGCTCACCACACGATGAATACACCACATTCTTGAGGGCATTTATGCAAAAATTAGAATAGAATAGAATAATAATGCAATAGAAAATAAAATAACATCAGCATGATGTAACCCTGGATCATCTTTTCTTGACTCAGAAGCTACACAGGTCTAGTTAGTAGATCACCAGAAAGTATTAGGGCTGTAGAGTATATTGAATATTGATATTTTAATTACTTGAAACATATGTCAAAAGAAAGCACTGCTCCAAAAAAAAATCACATGGCTATATCCATAAAGTTACCCATCAAGCCTCCAGAAGTTGTGAATGTCCCAACACTGGAAGTCTTTAAGAAGATGCTGGATAGCCATTTGTCTGAAACAGTATAGGGTTTCCTGCCTGGGCAGGGGGTTGGACTAGAAGACCTCCAAGGTCCCTTCCAACTCTGCTATTGTATTGTATTGTATTATAAGTTTTACTCAAAGAAAACATTATTTTCCTTTCCTTTGGGCAATCTAGGAAGGTTGTCATCCCAATCACAATCAATAAATCCTGTCTGTTCCTGGAATGTGATTGGGAGAAGCCTATGTCCTCTCATGCCAAGACTGGATATTGGCTCACTTACAAAGAAGAAATTGTGTTCCAGTGGGAGGACTGTGCTGCATGCCCTAAGCACCAAGCTACAGCAATGATAATGATGTACTTCTACTATTACCTGCAGTAGCTTGAACAAGCAGTATTGCCATCTAGCAGAAAAAAGACTCAGTTTACAACTGTGCAACAAATGGATATACACATCTCTAGCAAATTGCTTCCTGAATTGGTGTGATCATTATTGCATTATGTAACAGAAAAGGGAAAAGGGTGGTATATGCCATCTGGCAATGACATAAGAAGGTATTCTTTTCTTCTCTCGGGGAAATTAGATAAATAAAGATTAGGGCATCCAGTTTCCCCATATGGATTGTAATGCACATGATGCATAATTGCATCTTGTCACAGAGAACTGCATTCAAAATATTTCTTTTGGAAGATCTTACATAAAGCATACATTTTATTTATAGCAACTGGGTTTGCTTAATGAACCATTCTAATATGCATTTGATTTTTTTCCCCTTATGGCCAACATTATTATATTTGCTTTTTCATATAATTTAAAGGATAAAGAATTTAACCCTTCAGTAGCTGGCACCATATTGAAAGAGGAAGAGTTTATATCATGTGAATCTTTGCATCTTTACAATTTGAGGCAGTACCCATTTCATCTAGAACTTAATTTTATCTGTATGGATTTTATGTTTAACCTACAAAGTTATCTGAAATTATTTTCTGTGATAACAATATGAAAACTCTAATTTCTCTCTAATTCTCTTTTTTACCCATCAAGGAATTTTTTTGCTGAAAAATGGAGCTAGTTCTGAATAACTGGTTTGTTTTTTTTTCAAAAATGGGTGATTAATCATTGTTCAGTTATTCTTCCTGCATCCCAGAGATTAGAGCAAACTTCTTAGGAATATTAGGAATATCAAGCCTCAAATTAGCTACAAAGTCTTCTGGTTGACTCTGGAAAAATCACCCTAAACTGTTTGTCACTGGTTTACCAATGGTATTCTTATTTCTTAAGGAATCTGGATATAAATATATTTACCTACTTATTTATTTATATCCTGCCTTTATTTTATTTCTTTTGTAAATAACTCAAGGTGGTGAACATAGATAATACTCCTTCCTCTTTCTATGTTATAAGATGGAAAGATAACTTTTATTAATTAGTTAGTTTTTAAAATGTGCAGGGAGCTTTTAAAAGAAATTAAGGCAAAAAGTAAATGATGAGAAATAGGCATGTGCCTGTAAGTAAAGAATGGGGAAAATACGAAATTCAGCCTTTTAAATATTTGTATTGGTTTCTGGCAGCTTTTCTTGTGTTCCAGACTTATTAAGTCATGTTTCCAATACTGACATGATTCTATATTGTAATAAGGAAGATAAGACTCCCTATTAAACTTTGGGGACAATCTCAAGATAAAATTGAACTAAATGTGCAACATTCTTAACCAATCTTCTTCCTGCAATCTTGTTAAGCTACATTGAGTCAGATCCAGAATTAGTCTTATTAAAATCAGTACACCCTTAATATACTGTCCGTAGTCACTACTCTGAAGGAATAAGTCTGAAAATGATTGTAGACATACAACATCTTCATTGTTGTATATGAAAGATAGAGGTATATTGTAATAACTTTATCACTATACGAATATTGTTATTTTTCTTAGTTTTGCCTTATTTCATTTCGGATCAGTCTCAGATGTCCTTGTTAAGTCTGCATAGATGCCCATGCACCGTAGAATTGTTCTTAAAGCATTGTGATGTAATTATATTGCTTTGAAACAGAATGTTAAGCAAATGCACACTGATATTAACATAATTAAATTATTTCCAGTGCACGTGTTAAAATTATTTGTTGAACTTACAAGACAGTCTATATAACCTCATTCCTCTGTTCACTGATGTTCAAGTGAGTTACTATGCCATTTCTTAGTGGCAGAATCAGATGCTCCAAGAGATACTAAAAAAAAATACATTAGACAATAGAAATCTATTCCTTGTCTCTTGTCAGTTTGTTTCCTCCAGTGTATTAGCAAATTCACTATTTAGTCTGGTTTTAAATGACTCGAGATTTGGCAAGTGTGCTACTTTGAGGGACTTTCATAAATCTTTTGGTTAGTGTAGTAGAATAAAACAATCAAACAGAGAAAAAATGTTATAAAAACATTTGTTCTTACAATCCTAGCGATGTCTATTTATCATAGCACTATGTTGTAGCATAATGTACTTATCCAATAATATGCATCTCAGCATTGATTAATGCTTGCCATTTGTTTCCTGGCAACCACATAAAATATTATAGAACTAAATAGCACCTTTTACTTAGATAATAACTTCCAATATATATATATATATTTAAATTGTCCTTGGAATTAGATTGCTAGTACTAAATATGTCTGTGTGTGCCTCCAAATATCTTCAAAAGAATAGCAAAAGGTATTTTTAAATTAAAATTTATTATAATAAAAAAACAGAATGCAAAACAAACAAAATTAATAGGGAAATGGGGGAAGGAAAAAAGAGGCAAGAGGCACAAGATAAGAAGGGGAAGGAAAGCAATGGTTTGACTGGGTAGCAAAGACATTTGTCAGTTTTGATTACTTGGAGATTTATATTATATACAACATGTAAGTAGTTCTTGACTTATGAAAGTAATGAAGTTTGCCCATTATGAACATAAGTCATGTTGGTTGCAAAGCAGTCATCACATGAGTGACCTGATTTTCCTTATTTTTTTGTGGTGGCCATTAAGTAAATCACCATTAAATGAATCACTATTGTTAAGCAAATACTACAATCAACCTTTTGTTCACTGTGGAGAATTTGTGCCCAAAATTGGAAGTAAACACTGAGTTGTAAATTGCTTGTAAAAGCTGCTAAACATCCAGTTGCAAGTTATGCACTATCTGCAATCCAAGAAATCCTAGACTATGTTTACAACTTCCAAGAAATATACTTTGGAGGTTTGATGGTACTTGAATAAAGAAGAGGAGCCATTGTCATATCATGAAAGGAAAACTTATTCTTGTCTGCAACTTATAGTACCGTGAAAAAATAAAAAACACCAGTTCAGCATTTCAGCTGAAAATAATAACATAGATAATATGTTCTTCATAATACTCCTGAGCATTCCAATATGTATCACAAATTAGAAAAAACAAAAAACATCAGAAGCTGCATGCCTGGGGAAATCATAGTGTACTTTTTGTTTTTATAATGAGTACGACTGGGCCTTAGATAAATCCCATATCTTTCAATTTACTATGCCCCCTAAATGGTGCTGTTCCTTTTAAAATTGCTTGTATCTAAGTGCATTACATTAATGAATTTTAGTTCTGAAGATTCATTGTTTGCTTTTGTTTCCTTACAAGAATTCACATTGTTTAGAAGGAAAACAGCAGAGCAACATAAACTGACTTTGAACAGTTCTTTAAAAGCATTTCTTAATTAGTTCTCTGTACTTCATAATTAGCCTGTTTTTTATATATATTTCAAGGATTTTTTTTATTTGCACCAGGCCTATACATAATATTTAAGTAGGTTCAGTCAAGTGTGCACAAAACATAAATTAGTCTGTAAAACAATTGACTACATCCCCCTAGTTCAAAAACATAAAACTAAAACGTATTTTAATATTTCTGCTTTCTGGTGTTCTGAGTTACTGCACTGTGGTTTTGAACAGACGCAGAATAGCAGTCTAACATTTCCCAACAGAAATGATGCCCACACAAATTCTTTTTAAAGTGTTTATCCTCTTAATCTAACACAATTCACAGACATGATATGCACCAAAAGGAATGCATTCACAAAGATCAAACTGGCACTCAGAACACATAATGGGAATTATTTCACTTCACAGCATGTAGAGAAATTCAGCTACAATTACATCTTGGAAAATGTAGCTTACATCAGTTCTAAGAAGGCAGGGCAATTCCTAGAAGCTTGGCAACCTGACAAATTAGCCATCAGCAAACATACATAAATTAATTACATTTATAAACCATTCAGAAAGGAACAGCTAAAGGCCAAAGGAAACAGTCCTGAGCACATCCTTCCACATCACACACATACATTACCAACCACCCAGATAAGCAGGAACCAGGAGCAAAATCAGATCAATCAAGAAGAAGGAATGCCCTCACAACAGCAAGGCTGGCAGGATAATCAGCTAGATATAAACAACCACTGAATTTCACTTTATATCAAAACATTGATGGTGATAGCTTGCACAGTAATAAAATGACTTCAAGTTCAAAACTAAATTCAGAGACCACCAAGACCCCAAGGACATGTTCATCTTTGGAAATGTGTATACATTATGTACCCTCTATCCTTTGAGTCTGTTTATGACAAATTTTATAAGAAGTCCAAAACATTTTTGATGCATCATGGAAAGAAATATTAACAAGCTTCTATATGGGAAAGCTAATTAAACATTAAACTATAGAAATAATCTCTTCCCTCCTGCCCTTAATTTGCATACGTGTGTTTTATTTATAGCTGGTTTTCCTGTCTCCTTGGGCATCTTTCTTAATTATTCATAAGTACACATAAGTTAAGAGAGATACACACCTGCAAGAGAAGAGGAAAAAAAATCACAGAAAAGACTGTGATCCCAGCAAGAAATACAAATGCCTGCAAATATCATTTTATCAATATCATGCTTCCATCTTACCTATCTGATTGTGGGACATTTAATATGTTGCTCCAAAAATGATAACCTCCAAGTGAAGTTACATATGCTCAGCATTACTATATTACTAAATTTTTTGGGAATAAATCCAAATTTGCTTTCCTATCATTTTGGTAGGACATATAGGAAAAAAGAAATAGGTTTACCCATTTCATTTCTTTGAATTGTCTGCTTATTTCACATTTCCTATGGCAGATCTTCTCTCTTTGTTCCACCAGATGGAATTCCATTTGTTTGGTGGGTTGGTCGTGCCAGTGAAAAGCATCCTTACTGGGGAGGATCCATTCCAGGAATCCAACAATGTGCTTGTGGTCTAGAAGAAAGCTGTGTGGATCTGAGATACTTTTGTAACTGTGATGCAGACAGCGAAGAATGGTAACAGTGCATTCTAATTTATGTTATTGTTTATATAGAAGTATATTATGAATTTAATGAAAGGTGGTTGGTAAGCTTTATTGCAGACTTTTACCATTATGTGCGTACATATGCACATATTGTATATACATGAACTTCTACATGCATTATTTAAAAAAATTACAGGAAGTTAAAGGAGTTAAAAACAGAAGGAAAGGAAAGAAAGAATATAAAATATTAACGGTAGAAAAGTAATTTTATGAATCAATGTTTGGTGCTTCACTCTCATGTATCAAGACAAATTTTGGCTACATTAGGGCTAGTAATAGTTTTATAATCTGGTAGAAGATAGCAGACCTACCGGTGATTGTCTATGGGAGTTGCTTTATGAAGGACTGAATTATTATATCACTAATCAAAGGCAACAGGTGAACTAATTTTTCTTATTTTTTTTTAAAAAGGAAAAAAACGTGCAAGTTTAATGGCATATAATGAGATGGAAATAAAGTTTATTTTTTGTGTATCTTACTTTTCAGTCATAAGTTTGACACACAAACTAGGGAATGTAGAGTTCCAAACCTCACAAAACATATATAATAAAAATGCCTCTTTAAGGCATTCAGTAAGTTTAATGTCTAAAGAAATTTTATAGTGGCCTTCAAATTGTGTTTCCAATTTGACTTCCAACACAGAAGAATTTGAATTAGAGAAGTAAGGCAACCTTTAACTTTATGACTAAGGATAATATTCTTGATGTGCTTGATCTCAAGAACAATTTCAAATCTATAAAATTGACCAACATGCTCTTTTAATTTTGTCACTCATAAATTAGATCAACTAATTCTCTTTCAAGCTCACTCTACTATATAGATATTCCTTATACCTTTGCAGATTTTAGGCTGATGAAGGTGGAATAAACTGTTCTTCAGTCTACTGTAGAATCTAGTTTGGCCTCCTGCTTTGAATATGTTCATATTTAGAAAGATCTTACTGTTCATCATATGATTAATTTACATAACTGTAATAGGTTTCTGATTATTGTAATAAAACAATTACACACATTCTGTTTTAATGATACATACACGCTTAATGGCAATAATGAACAACTTTTAATTTTATATTAGTGAGATGGGGCTGAAGAAAAAATAAATTATAGAAACTCTAAATTTTTTCCTCAAAAATTTGCACTTTGAAAAAAAATTCATCTTTTCTTTCTGCACTACACATGACCTATATTACAGAAAAATTATACCAATGCTGTGTAAATCAGTGGTGAAGTAAGAAAATGGTTACAGTAGAATCGGAAAATGAACAAAAGACCATAGTTAAAATTATGTGAGCACAGAATGACTTTCACAGGCTAAAGCAATTTGGCATTTTCAATTTAGAAAGGAAATAGCTCAGCCCTGCTGTAATAAAATAAAAAGCATATAGCATTTTGAATATTTTAGGGCAGGAGAAAAATGTATATAGAAAAACTTTTATCTCCATTCCCTCCATGAAGATTCACTTGCTAGAAAGTTTGAAGATCATGATTAGTGATTGAGCATTGATTATTTGACGAACTTGAGCCAGAGAAAGAACATATTGTATAGCAAATACCAGATTATTGACACATGTCTGGATGATCTTTATTTTTAAGGAGCAATTTTCCAAAATCTTTCCAAATTTTTATAATATCCCGCTACTTTCAATGTTCAAAATATTAGAATGTCAAAGAGAGCAAAACTAATATAGCCTTCCATTCATATAAAGACAAGCGTTTGAGTTCTGAATGTTTAATACACAGAGAATGTATTTAAATTTCTGTATTTTGAGTGTTTAGCTACTGAATTAGATTTGCCATTTCTCCCTTGATATATTCATTTTTCACAACCAGATAAAAGACAAGCAGAAAATGGTTGTTTCATTGCTAGAAGTACTTTTTAATTGGTTTTACAGATTTTTCTGCTCGGAAATAGCCATCAACAAAGCTAACAATTTGTTAAAATTAATTACAAATAAAGCATAAATAACATAATACAATAGTTACAGACATAACATTTAATACATTAATGAGTGTTGTGCTTATCAATATAATATTTTTTTAAAAAAAAAACTAGGTTGGAACCATGCAGTTTTGTGTCATTTCTGAAAGCAGAGAGAGACAAAAAGGGGAATTTATCTGTTAAGCGATACAGTGATGGTAGCAATAAAGGAGAATATTTGTAACTCATGGTTGACTTGAGGGGTCCTTGGTGCTCTCTGAGCTTGATTGTTTTGTTACTAATCTGGATAATGAAATATCTTCAAGTAAAATAACCAAGCTCAGAGACCACCAAGGATCCCTCCAAACAGTGATAGAATTATTATAGTTGTTCCTGAGACAATTTGCCATTCTATTCATTTATTTTTATTTATTTAATTTCTCGAACATGTATTAGATAACAGGTATAAGTATAAACATGGACATGAACAAGGAATGAGTACAAGTAAATGGGGACAGTAGAATAGGGACGGTAGGTATGATGATGCTCTTATGCATGCCCCCTTTTACAGACCTCTTAGGAATGGAGTGAGGTCCATGGTAGACAGTTTAACTTTGAAGTTGTGGGAGTTAGATGATGTAACAACGGAATCAGGTAGAGCATTCCAGGTGTTGACCACTCTGTTGCTGAAGTCGTATTTTCTGCAATCGAGTTTGGAGTGGTTTATCTTGAGTTTGTATCTATTGTTTGGCCATGTATTATTGAGGTTGAAGCTGAAGTAGCCGTTGACAGGTAGGATGTTGTAGAAGACAATTTTGTGCATTACACTTAGGTCAGATGGTAGGTGGCGTAGTTCTAGGTTGTCCAAGCCCAAAATTTCAAGCCTGGTGGCATAAGGTATTCTTAATAGTCTTCAGTAGTTTTAAACTGGCCTGTTGCCTTCAGTGTAGTGGTAGGATTACTAGCCCTGGATTTTAAAGTTGTAGCTGATACTTCTGAAGGTTAGCAGATTGTACAAGTGCAGCTTATAATTTGGTACAATATTTGGCTTTTTCCTATTGCTTAATACAATGTTAGAAAATGTCCTCCTGAAAGTTTTTCTTCACAAATGGCTTCTGTTATTCATTTAAAAACTTTTTTTTCTTTTGGAAGTATTGTAGGAGGGTTCTACCCTTCCTTTTTAGTTGCAAGATGATAGAATACATTGATGATGTTCTCCCCATCACATACACTGCATCACTCTGCAACTTCATAGTTCCTTGTGCTTCAGAAAAAGAGACCCAGAGGATATTTTTATTCAGAAGACAGGAGGCCAAGATCACGAGAGGTAGATCACAAGAGAGAGAAATGTACAGAAAAGCAGGATACTCATATAAGCACACTTGGCATCTCATACATTAGATAATGTCAGGAAGATCCATTAACTACTGTCATGAGAATTCTAGAGAAATGTACTGTTCAATTGACAGAAAATATTTCTTTTCTATAAAAGTGAAAAAAAAGTGGAAAAAAGGATAGAATCAATATCAGGTGAAGTATTAGTACCACTTTATAATGGCTTGGTAAGATCACACTTAGAATATTGCATCCAGCTTGGTTGCCACAATATAAAAAAGATGTTGAGACTCTACAAAGAGTGCTGAGAAAAGCAACAAAGATGATTAGATGATTGGAAGCTAAAACATAAAAAGAACAATTTCAGGAATTGGATATGTCTAGTTTAATGGAAAGAAGGACTATGGATGACATGATAGCAGTGCTCCAATATCTAAGGAGCTGCCATGAAAAAGAGAAGGTCAACTTATTCCCCAAGGCACCTGCAGGACAAGAAGCAGTGGATGGAAACTAATCAAGAAGAGAACCAGTCTAAAAAGGAGAAATTTCCTGACAAAACAATTAATCAGTGGAACAACATGCATAAGGAAGTTGTGGGTGCTCCAACATTGGAGGTTTTTAAGAAGAGATTGGAGAACTATTTGTCTGAAATGGTGTAGGGTTTCCTGCTTGAGCAGGGGGTTGGACTAGAAGGCCCTCAAGGTCCCTTCCAACTCTGTTATTCTGTTAACATTAACCTTATTCTCTATCATAAACAACAGATGCTAGAATTATTATTGAGTTGGGTTGACTTATTTTGGCAGACTCTAATGCTATTATCTTCCAGGATCTCTTTGTTATGGAATTAGCTGCAGTACTTTACTTGTAATGCTGGTTTAACTTTTTAAAACTTGCATAGCAACACGGAAAATTTAAATGTTTATAATCTGCATTCTCTGCATTCCACTACTTGCAAACTTTCAAAATTTTTGAAGATATTTTCTTTGGCTTGTTTCCAAGTTGCATAGCACCAGACATATGCTGATAGTACATTTCTCATAATATACTGTATCACAAATTTCATTAAATGCTGTTGCAGCTACCTATTCAAGTGAGGTTTCATTAAGTTAAAACTAGGCAATATACCCAAAGGATATTATAAGAGAGGAAATTAAATTGAATAACACTACTTTCCTGCCAACTATTATAATACAAGTGAGGGGAGACTTTGTGAATATTCTAGTTTATGCTACTGCAAAGCAGCATCTTGAAATACAAGAGAATAAGAATTTGTTTTTCAATATGACTGATACATTGGCCATGGTACTGCAGTGGTTAGAGTGCAGTACTGCAGGCTACTTCTACTGACTGCCAGCTGCCTGAAAGTTGGCCATTCAAATCTCACCAGGCTCAAGTTTGACTCAGCCTTCCATCCTTCCAAGGTGGGTAAAATGAGGACCCAAATTGTTGGGGACAATGTGCTAACTTTGTAAACTGCTTAGACAGGGTTGTAAAGCACTGTAAAGCAATATATAAATCTAAGTGCTATTGCTATTACTATGAAGAAATATTAAAAACTGCTATGAACTTGCAACTTACATGTTCTTTCATAGATGTAATGAAGTTCTGAACTATCATTGAACTATGTTTCAACATTTGAAACGTAGATAACGTAAGAAAGTTAATTTGTTTCCATATTGTTCACATATATCTTATAAGTATGGATTAACAAGGATCTGAAAATACATGATCAGACACCTAGCTAATTTCAAGACTACCTAGTCAATTGTTAGATGAAAGTTACCTGGAATTCTGTCATGAAAAATATTGCTTATATGAAGTATCAATATTATTAAATAAATAAAATTAAATCATATTATTCTGAAAAATTCATTAGGCATTGTGGACCGTAACACAATTTCTCCAAGATCTGCATTCTAAATATGCATGCTTTATTTCTTCTATCTTGGCTTCTTTCTAATTCATATGCAAATGCCTTGTGCCTGAATTTACAAATGCATTAAAAATGTGGGTTTTATTTTTTTTTAAATTAAATAAAAAATTGAGCTTGTTCTCCTGAGCTTTTAGCTCAGGTTTTTTTTGCAGAATTTTAAAATTTGCAAATTCAAATCTGAATTTCATATAATAGATGGACTGCATTTTTGCTTGCCTTAAGAAATATAAAGTCTTTTAAAGTACCTTTCCTCGTAAATAATTATTTGTTCCTTACTGTTATATTTTCTTCTTCACATATTAAGACTGGAAAAAAAAATGGGTTTCTTAGGCCATTTGGTCTGTGTTATGGCCCTTTTTTATGATCAATCATGAAATATTTTATGATTAATTTTATGATCATTGGCCAATAACCGAGATAGATCATAAATCTGTAATTTGCATAGTTTCTGTGCATGACACTATTTTTAAGTTATTAACATATTAGATGGAAAGTTAGTGCTCCACCCAAATGCCAGTCATATAAAAATGTATAAGGTCTGAAAAGAAAATCTATTACCACTAGCCTTAGAAAGATTTGATAGTCAGTGTTACATTATTTTATGCTGCTTTTAAAAAAAACAGTTGAGACGTCCCATTTTTGCTTCTCTGGAATAAATAATCCATGACTTTGAATTATCTATCCATCATACAGTTAATATAGATATTTCTACCATAGTAGCAAACATATTTTTTGTGGATTAAAAGATTTATTGTTCAATTTTCACCGGAAGTTTCAAATCGGTTTGCAGTAAGAGCACAATAACAGCACAGGTTTTCTTTTTAATTAACACAAAATATATCTAATGGCAGTGGGCCACTCTCTCAAGGAATGCTTGGCAGCATTATTGATTTTTTTAAAAAAATGCCCAAGTAAACAGATATATCTTCTTTGTCAAAAGAAATATTAATATATTGAGTGCCAGAACATAGATATCCTGTGTTTATTTTCTACTTGCCATTTGTTATATGCACGTATAATGCCATATTATCTATGTGTTTCATTGACATTTTCATTGTCATTGGAAAAGAAAAAAACAAGAAAAAACAAACAAACCTCAAACCAATTTCTAAAACCTAAAAGGTTTTTTGAAGATTGCTTTAATGGATTCCACAGAAATCTCCCATATCAGCAGTCTTCAAAACTGAATTAATCTCTTCTTTGGCTACCCTTGAAAACCGTTGAAAACTTTAAGCTGGTACAGCATGTTAAAAGCTAGGTTATGAACTTTACATTAATTTCAGCATCTCTTCTATTCTCCAGATATAATGCATACCTCAGGATGTTGTATCCATAGTATAATGCAGCCTGTCTGACCAGAGATATCTTACAGATCAGTTCTGAGGAATTTTTAGCAAATTTATATAATTATTGTGTTCAGAAATACCCTTAAATAGGCCAAATACCAGCATAAACATTCACACAATTTCTTCCTTTCCTTTCCTTTCCTTTCCTTTCTTTTCCTTTCCTTTTCTTATTGTTTCAATATGGTACACAGACATTTGTGTCAATGAACTTTGAAAATCCACAAAAAGATTTTATTTAGTAACCAGATAAAGGAAGTTATACAAACCCAGCTTCTACTAAGGTGGAGGCAAATGGGAGCACTACTCACTGCTATCTGTGTCCACACAACTATCTTCCATTATAACTGGTAACTCAAGTATCGCTGAATGGAAGCCATTGTTTATGTAATGTGACCTGGCCTTCCTTGTCCTCCAAGATCCCTATTCTTCTATAAGGTTACTCAGGGACACTTTTACACAGTGCCTATTAGTATTTTCATTCAAATTCTTTTGGACACTTTGATGGAAGGTTCCTAATTATTGGATGCACTCAGTAAGGAGACTTGTCAGGCATCAGGCTAGCAATCTGACACCAGATTAATACTATTTTGATTAGGTATTTGAATGTGTGTGTGTGTGTTTGTGTGTATATGTGTGTGTGTGTGTGCATATGTATGTGTATAGTATATATGTATCTATGTATGTATGTATATATACCTACACCCATGAAAATATACAAATATATATATATATATATATATATATATATATATATATATATATATATGTATGTATGTATGTATGTATGTATGTATGTATGTATATGTGTGTATATGTGTGTATATGTGTGTATATGTGTGTATATGTGTGTATGTATGTATGTCTACACACACACACACACACACACACACACACACACACACACACACACACACACACACACACACACACATATATATATATATATATATATATATATATATATATATATATATATATAAGAGTTTTAGATTTGGACTATGACTGAATATATTTTACCCCAATATGGCAACTTGCGCGAGGTGGGGAGGGAAAGAAAGGGAAAGAGGTATAAAATGTGTTCAATATACCAATAGGAAGATTTATGTCATCAAAATAGACTTTAAACATCATTTTTGGATCCAAATCTCTCCCTCCCTCCCCCCCTCTCTCTTTGCATATACTGTATATAGGTATCTGTATATTTATAATTTCTCATGCAAAGCTATTTAAGATTTCTACCCTGATACACATTTTACACATTTATCTATTTGTAGGACCAATGACACCGGCTTCCTTTCCTTTAAAGAACATTTACCTGTGAACCAGATAGTCATCACTGATACGAACAGACCTAATTCTGAAGCTGCCTGGAGAATTGGTCCTCTTCGTTGCTATGGAGATAGTGGGTATCAGCTCTTTTCAGCATCCTTATGCACAAGCTGTATAAGAAGCTGGTGTGTGTGTGTGTGAGAGAGAGAGTGAACGAGTGTGTATGTGTGTGTATGACAGAGTTTTGTTTGCACTAGTGATAACAGATACCTTCTAATAATTGCATTGTCTGATTGTTTCTGAAATGAATTGTGCAGTTTCTAAAGAAGCATATTTTTTTTCTAAATAATTTGCAATAAGACTTTGAGTGCTAGAGATTCAAATTAAAGGCTTGTTCGGACTTCTGTATCCACAATGGTGGAATAAAGAGAAATGAACAAGCATGACATGAATAAAGTAGGACTTCCTCATCCATATCCTTCAGCAACTAATTAATACTGAGAACCTGTTCTCTTCATTAATTAGAAGTAATATCCAACCATCTTGCCCATTAGTAGCTGAAATTATTATCGGCTATAAAATTTTATGATTCTCTTTTAAACCTGCTTGTGGTGGTTAAAGTTGGTGGTTACCATTTTCTCCTGTACAAAATTCCCCATTTTGTTTAGTGCGAAGGACTTCCTTTTGCATTTCTTTGTCTCCTTGTTTCCCTCAACAATTCAGTTCATTGTATGAAAATGTTTATGAGAAGAGAAAAGGTTCTGGCTTTGCCTTCCCCATGTAAATATATGTAATTTGTATTCTTCTGTCTGCTTTCCTTTAGTTCTGCTTTCATCGAATTAAAAAGTACCCAATCAAATTTTAAAAATGCTTTCTGAATTATGTTTAGTATGAGATTTGCCTTTTTCACAGCAGTTATCTTGACACTGAGTCTTTATTGATTAGCCTTTGGCCCATATCAAAGCGCAAAGTTCCAGAAACAAATTATTACTAAAATTTGATAAAAAGCAATATAAAATGGAATTTGATAAAATATGATTTAAAATGGAATTGTGTTAAAGTATAATCTAAAATGAAATTGGAATAGAATACAATAATTTAAGATATAGATAAAATATGATGAAATGTTATTTCGGTGTCACCCCTGCAATCTACCCCAATCAGTCCCACATATGCAGATCTCAATAGAATCATTTTGTTTAAGTACTGTGCTGTGATAAATGTTATTTTCCGGTTCTGGCTGCACATAAGGTAAGTTGTTTTGATATGGGGATCCCAATGGGTCATTTGTTTGGTATATAGACCAAGGTACCTGTCTCTCACTCCCTTATACAAGCAACAATCAAATAGACTGTGAGCCAGGTCTTCTACCTCTGCCACTCTACAAATGTAGAGACACTCATTGTAGGGTATAGAATGGAATCTCCCATATCTGACCATTGTGTCAAGGTGTTCAAATCTCACTCACACATAATGTGAGGGTGATCTGGCTGCAACATCTGTTACCCCATTGATCGCCAGGGTTGATTCAGCTGATCTGGCTGGGTGTCCCCTTTCTCCTTCACCACTCCATGTGCATCCCTCCTGAAGCTTTGCATTTGGTGGAAGAGGACAACCATCCCAGATAGAATGAGTGTACCAATCTTTGGTCAAGGCTATACAATAGCTGCATTCCCCTGCTAGAACCTCTAAACAAGTTCAAGGTCCACAGCAATTATATATTTCCTAGGTTCAGAGAACATACTAAATTGATTAGCAAAATGCAATAACCATGTACAGACAACATGATCTGCCCTAAGCATTTATAGCTTAATCTGATGTTTTGATCGACACAATAAAGTAAGACAGCACTTAGATACCTACAACACATTGGACAAAAAACTACCCTGCCCTATTCTTCAGTAGACCTATGTTTTGTGCAAATCTAGCCATTGGTCAATTAATCCGATATATCCTTTTTTTAATCCAATGCATTTCTCTGTGAAATGGTTTAAATGTATGTTCCATATTAATTCCTATTTATTTTGTGAAAAGTTTATTTGCTTTTTTGTTTTAATGACCCAAAATGACATGAAACTATCAACAAACTTAATCTTCCAAATACTTTTTTTAGCACTTTAGGTATTTAAAAACATTTGGTCCCTATTACGGTCTATAGAGGACCTCACCTTTTGCCTCACTCAGTTGGAAAAACTCTGATTTATTTTTTTCTTCCTCACATTCCTGAAGTCCTCAGTTCTCTTGGTCAGCAACCTAGTACTCTATAAAGCCATTAATTTATCTACTCTAGACTCAACAAATATTTTCTCCAAGGAACACAGATTTATTGTACTTTGATATACTGTACATCAGCCACATAGATGTACCTGGCAAGCTTCACAAGCTTCACTGGTTTTTCACCACAGTTTTTATTTTATTTTTTTTATTTTAACGTAGAATTTGAATGATTTTGTGCCAAATTCCAGAGAGGGTTATACTGTCTTAACTTATATGTCCTTTGCAAAACTTCCATGGGTGCTTAACAAACTATATTTTTAACTTCATGATTCCTTGAAAGATTACCTGTTGAGATGCTGCTACTTCAGCTGTGTGTATGTACTTTATGGGGAAGGGTATCAATTGCACAGGGTAAGTGTTATATGTGTGTTTAGAAAAAAGTGTTTCCCAATTATCATCTGATCAGTGCACAAAAGTGGCTGATTTTGGTCATGCCAGTGAGTGTAGTCCACAATGTGATGACTGTCAATGATGGCATCCTAATTATGAGATTTTAGCCTAGTAAAACATGGCTGGCCTTTATGCTGTCAGGTTTGTGAAGTCGCACAAGATACACTTCTTTCAAGTATTTATAAACTAAACATTGAACCTGGCACAGAATGACTCTAAAGAGAAAAAGTGATTGGGGGTGTTATACATAAAACAAACCTATATTTTCATTAGTGCCTTACTATTTATCTTTTTGTATGATTTTATTCATTAATTTGGATGCAGTCTTGACAAGTAACAAACTGAATGAATGAAGCCCATACCTGCAATGTAGAAGCCCTAGCATACTTTTCTTCCTAGGTTTCAATTTTCTGTTTTAATGAATTCTGAATAAGGGCTACAGTATTTCTTGGATCCTTCATTTATGTGCCACATATAATTAACTATAGAGAAGTTTGTTGTTCTTTGCAGGACAGTTCTGGAATGCAGCTTCTTTCAGTACTGAAGCTTCATACCTTCTCTTCCCCACTTTCCATGCCGAGTTCACTGCAGACATTTCTTTCTTCTTCAAAACAACCAAGATGTCTGGAGTTTTTCTGGAAAATTTGGGAATGAAAGATTTCATCAGAGTTGAAATAAGCTGTAAGTTTAGCAACTGAAATTGCGGAGTGTATTGTTATTTTTCTGCAGATCTGATTAAGTCACAAAATGTCTATGGAGAAACTCATTCATCCAGGTCATGATTGTCCCAAAGATGTTTTTTTCCCAAAAGGCAACTGGACTTCCTCAGTTTCTTCCTTGAAAATGTTTTGCTTCACATCCAAGAAGTGAAACACTTTCAAGGGGGAAAAAATTCAAGAAAGTCTAGTTGCCTTTTGGAAAAACACCTTGTACTTTCTTGAATGCTTAATATTTGTGAAGTTTGTGTCTGTGTTTAAATCTTAAAAGTGGAGATAACATGCCCAAAGTTGAGAGGTTATGACCCTTTAATATAATCAGTGTTCAGCTCCTTGAACCATTATCCCAAACATGCTCCCGTTTGTATGTGTGTGCGCACACATGCATACATACAAACACATTCTTTGAAGAGTTTCATTCAAGTGAAGATAATATTATCTACCTCAGTATCGACTCTGCTGAGCAGCTGTCTCTTATCGAAGCAGCACACAAAATTGCTACTTTTCACCGATAGTATATGAGTTATCAGCAGATTGCCTCTCCTTCTCTTCTTAGGTGATGATAAATAGTATTTATGCACTATTTATGTAATATCCTTTTGGAAAGCAGATGGAATACCAATGTGGAAAGGGGAAGGTTCCAAAATGTTCAGAGTGTCATAATGGTCTGTCAAATAAGCTATCACTCTTTGAAACTAAATTGCTGCCAGTATTAAAGCAGGGTTCCCCAGGCCCCAGGCTATGTTTTGACCTGGGATGCACAAGCAGCAAGCGTGGACAGATTGCATGGGCAGCTCTACTTGCACTGCTCCATTTGTGTGAGTGGTGAGCATAAATAATGATGCACGCACAAGCATGTATTCCTGTGGTTTGCATAGAACCATTCCCTCTCCCCTCCTCCACCACCACCTGTCTGCAAAACCCAAAAGGTTGGAGACCACTGTATTAAAGGGGAAAAAAACTAATTTAAGTCATCTTTTTATCTGTTGTTTTAGTCTGTTAATGGAGGGTGTTGTGCTGTGGATTTAGAATGGCCTTTCTGTTCATCAGGATGAACAAACCAAGAATCAACTACCATGCTTTTGCAATATAGATGTAATAACTTTATGACATAAAATGTAATAAAATAAAGCCCCCAAGGCCTTTGATTCATTAAACCCTTGGTGAAAGCCATAGCATGTTATCACTAGGTAATGAGGAATGGTTTAGTGTTAATTGCACACAATCTCCCATTTGGGTGATACTTCAATGTGTTGTATTTCATTCTCAAGGCTCTTGTGTTTTTTTTTTTTAAAGTATACAATAAAAGCAAGACATTGACATGAAATTACATCAGAATAATACAACCTGTCAAGATGATGTGCACTGTAGAAATGAAAGAAATCTCCACTGTGTTATGATTTTCTTGTAGGGCAGATTATGTTTGGAGCTAAATGGTTGTGAGTACAGTCCACAAATCAGTTGATATTGATGTTGGAATAGAGCCAAACTGTAAGGAGATCAATGTCATTTATTTCCTTCCATAAATAGAAGAGAGTTCACAACCCGCTATGCCTAAGAAAATTCATTCCAATGGATTGAAAGATTTTTATGAGTTATGTACATATGTATACCAATGGAGTACAAATTTATCAGAAATCTATCTTCTCCCTTACATAGCTAGAGATCCAAATTAGAGATCCAAATGAATGATTATAGCCATACTTCAGCCTTATTTTGTTAGTGTAATGAAACCCTGATGAAAGTAATGTTGCTTCCATGGCCTAAACCTTTTAAGAAACTGGGAAAGGTGGATAAATCAGAGTTACAACTGTCCAAAGGTATTTTTCGGTGTATATACATTGTTTTTATTGATCAATAATATGGCAATGTACCAGATGCCAGCTTCTTTTCTTGTCCTCTTGGAGATGAACCTCTCTTAATCTTGGAATTGATTTTGCCCTAAATGTTATACTGCCAATTCTTCCTTCTTACTTAGATTTCCAACGCACAACTGGGATCTACAGTATATGCCCCAACTAATCCCCAGAAAAGATGAGGTTGATTGCAAGGGATAGAGATGAAATAAGAACTCAGTACAAGTCTCCTTTTAATGAACTATGTAAAATGTAAAAGAAATGGCACAACAGGGTTGATTAGTTCTTGAGTTATATATTTCTTTCTTAATTCTCTCACCTGTTTGTTTTTTCCTATTCATTTGGTTCTAAAGGCAAGTGTCTATAACCTCCAGTTTTTGAAATACTGAACTATGCAAGTCTCAACATATCAGTGATTTAACTATCAGAGTAATCTTTATAACATTCATAGTTTGACTTCACTCTTCTTTAAATCATTAGGAACAGAAACTTGCTCTCAGGTGTTTCTCTGACTTTCAGAAGAATAAAAAGTGATATTTTAAGGAAGGGCGGAAAATTTAAACAGCATATGTCATTAAATTTAATAACACAGTTTGAACAAAAGCTCTAGTGTTTGAAACATGTTTAATATTGTGTATAATATATCAACAAGTTATACATCTGAATATAGCAAATGTAGGTGGAAATCATCCATTCAATTATTGAAAATTAGGGCTGAAATTTGTTGTATGAGTCTCAAGATATCAGTGGTATAGTTTTTCTCCCTTCTCCTAATATGAGCTAGATATTTCCATCAGTATTGTTTTATGGAAATAATTTTTATGTCTTACATTTTCTCTTGTGTATTTTCTACACACTTTACAGGCTATTTTGATGACAATCATTGATTTTTTTAAAAGCAAATATTAGATAAATAGCACAATATTTGTGGAAATGTTCTATCTCACTGATCCATCGCAAGGCAAATACATACCTTCTATTTAATGAGTATATCAGCCTAATACATGATCATAGAGAAAATGATAATATTTGACCAGGAATTTGATTTCACAAAGAAGTTTTGGGTCTGTAGATATGTACCATAATATATAGATGATTTGCTATGTTAATTCAATAATCACATAAGGTTGATTGTTTCAAAACTCTTAAAATATTAAAATATTACTACCATAGTTATGTACTTATTGTTATCAGCATATCATACTAAGTTTCACCTTATGCATTCCAGCTCCTAAAGACATCACTTTCACAGTTGATGTTGGAAATGGCCCTGTACAGATTATTGTCCAATCCCCTGTGCCCTTGAATGACAACCAGTGGCATTCTGTGCATGCTGAAAGGAATCTTAGAGAAACCTCTCTTCAGGTAGACAACTTTCCAAAGAAGACTTTAGAAGCACCTGCTGAAGGACATTTTCGATTGCAGCTAAACAGTCAATTATTTGTAGGTAGGTTCAATCATTGGTACTACCCCCTTCCCCCAATTTAATTTTTTTTTTTTTACAAATGCTAGTCTCTTGGGATAAATGAATACTCTTTTAACTATTGGGTATTTGATATTACTGATTCCTCAATTAATTTCTATGAAAAGTTTAGATATTTCTACTATTTGAAGATGAATTTAGAAACTTGTTTTTCTTGAATTTGTACACTGATATAAATTGTCCAACCAATGGATAACAAACCAAAGACTAAGCAATAGAAAAAAGCTCAGAAGAATTCACAGAAAAAAAATAATAACAGTAACTGTATACCATTTTCAGACATGCATATAAATTATTATAGTTCACTGCCCAATTAGTAGTGGACAGGAATCAGAAAATCCACAGTCCTAGCTTTTTAGGTTACCATAGTAATTTGTCTCATTGTGTGACAGAATATATAGTGATACCATAAAAGATAGGAAATGTATTGTTGCTATACCAAAAGATACAATTTTGAAGATAAGCAATGCATTCCTTTTGATACCTATTCCAGAAACAGAGTCCCAAAAGACATTTAGTCACCATTTTTGCATACTCTTGAGAATATTCAACAGGTCTTTATTGCAATTCCAAAAAGTCCTCCCCGCTACAGAATATTTAAGATAAAATTGAAATGCAAGCCTTTGTGAGATGATTTTCACGGTCTTATGTTTAAGAATAGAAATCCTACACTTTCAGAGTTATTTCTCATGCCTGATTTTTTGGTTTGGTTTTGACTGTAATTATTGCAACATATGGTTTCATGTTTCTACACCCAATATTCTAGATGCATGTCTTTTTCTAAATTGCAAAATTATAAGATGACACAAACAGAAATGAAAGAACAGGATACTTAATTGATGGTAATCCCATGATTTAAAAAAACATGTAAGTCTAAGTACAAATTTCCAAAGCCAATGTCTATATTATATTTTAAGTTACTAACTTTATTTCAATTTTTTCCTCTACTTACACTATCATTGCATATTAGACTCTCACTAGATTGCAGAAAGGACATCCTGCTTGATAATGAGGTCAAGACTGCATGTTTAATTAACAATACTGGAGGTGGCTGATGGAATACAGAATGCCCATCTCCTCCCTTTGTGCACTTTTCTCATTTTCTCTTTATCCTGCTCAGTTTCACTTTTATTGAATTTTTAAATATAAGATCTTTATTTATTGATTTAATTGTTTTATATGGCATTTTATTCAATGTCTGTAAGCCACCTATAGTTGTCTTTGATGAGATGGTGGAACACACGTTTGAGAAATAAATAAGTAAATAAATACCCTCTTATACATTATTTTGGAATCAATGGGAAATATATATTTACAATATTGTACAATGAAACCTTAATAAGAATTTCATTTGTTAAAGGGTCAGTTGTTAAAATATAAGCTTTACCTTACTTATACCTGAAACAGGAGCATCTGCATCCAAACAGAAAGGTTTTATGGGATGTATTCGCTCTCTACATCTAAATGGACAAAAGCTTGACCTTGAAGAGCGAGCCAAAGTGACTCCTGGTGTCAAACCAGGATGCTCAGGCCATTGCAGCAGTTATGGTAACCTTTGTCAGAATGGAGGGAAATGTGTGGAGAAACCTAATGGCTACTTGTGTGATTGCACCAATTCGGCATATGAAGGACCATTCTGCAGAGAAGGTAGGATGGCTGAATGGATCCTTATATTTCTTTTTGCTCATCCAGTGCACCTTAACCAAACTGTATTATACAAAATGTCACTTTCTAATTTAAATTATCTAAATCAATGGTTCTCAACCTGTGGTCTGAAGATCCCTGGCCGGCCAAGATGTCATCACAGGAGTCCATAAAGTCTTGAATAAATGTTATTATTTGAATGTTGAATTAGGTCTTTGGGGTCTGTGGCCATGGTCCTTGGCCACAAAAGGTATTTGAAGGGAGTCCATGATGAAGAAAGTGTTGAGAACCACTGATCTAGATTCTCAACAAATAACTTAATATAATTTTGGGGTGAGAAGGTGTGCCAGGTTTTTTCTCTATTTCCCTACTTTCAGTAGAAATTTGGGGATTCTATTTTATTTGTAAGAGCTGTGGGGGTGCAGTGGTTAGAATGCAGGCTATCTCTGCTGACTGCCAGAATTTTGGCAGTTCGAATCTCACTGGCCTTCCATCCTTCTGAGGTTGGTAAAATGAGGACCCAATATGCTGACTCTATAAACCACTTAGAGAGGGCTGTAAAGCACTGTGAAGCAGAGTATAAGACTAAGTGCTATTGCTATTTTTCCTCTGGCAAATTGGCAGATTGGTTAGCTGGCAGGATTGTTAGTATACACAAAACTATATCTCTTGCCAGTAGATATTGAGGTTGCAACTCTCCATCCTTTCAGTTGAAGCAACTGTAGAGTCTCATGCCAATAAGGACACCAGATCAACAATCTTCTTCCCACTGCCAATTGAGTGCCTGACTGGTCTTATATTGCTTTTCACATGCAGAGGAAACTTTTTCAAGTTAATGATGCAAAGGTTCAATTTAGTGCCTTTAACTAATGTATCATTGGTGCCCTCTTATTGATTTGTTCAAAATTCCATTAGATTTTACCCAGAAGTCTCATAATAATAATGTCCCTGATTTCAGAGAGGCACATGTGAAGGCTAGTAATCTAGATATAAAAAATAATTTGAAACCTGGAATGAGGTCATGTCTTCCAGAATATGAAACTACTTTAATTGTCAAGACTTTTCTCATTTGAAAACTCAAATAACAAACAAGCAAAAAAAGTAGTGGAAGAATCCCTTGATGATATTTTTATACGTCCTGTGGAACTAACTTCTCATGGCTTGGGAATTAATTATTTTTGGAGTACTTACTTTTGTAATTATATGTTAATGCAATAAGATGATCAGATGAGAGGAAAAATGGAACACGGTGTTCATAAAATGAAGACAATGTTTGTTTGTCATAACATTATAGATATTAATTTCTTATAGCTGATGAGAAAAGAACTTGAGCTCTAGATGGCATTTTAGGTGGGGTGGAAAACCCTAACAATCTTCCATAAACCATCTCCTTTTTTAAAAGATTATAGCTCAGATCTATTTGAGCGTTTGAGTTCTAATTGTTACTGCCTCTTGCAAACTGGCAATGCCCCATTAACAACAAGTGATCCTTGGCTACTTAACATGGTTGGAAGAACATTGTATAAAGTGCACAAGTCCTGTTGGAAAAATGGGCATGGTAAATAATAGCGTGCCTTTCATTCAAATAAATGAACATTTTCATATTTTCAAAAATAAGGAATGATCTTTTTTCTTTACACTGACAGCTTAGTCCAAACTAAAACATTACATTATATTTAGTGACAAACTAAACAGTACAGCATGAAATGGAGTTTGATTTGAAAGGATCTTTCTCTGACCAGGCAGACTTCATTCACCGTTCCTCAATCTCCCCCAGATTTGCTTTCCTTTTGGGGAGAACAAATTATTTTGTTAGTTGAAAAGATCTGAACATTTGCAAGAGTAGCATATTTTGGGGATCTTCTAAAGTCAGCTTTAGTGAGTGTAGCTTTTGTTGTTTTTTTTTCTAGCCAATATGGCTTATTTACTTTTTTCCCCTTTCCTAAAATAATTCACACTGACAAATATTTTGAGTTTTCATAGTGAAAACCAAGTCAAACCAAGTCAAACCAAGAAAGCATGAATTAGGATAGGATCTTCTGAAAAGCAAACAGCATGCTAGGATCCATTCTATTATTTCCTTGACTGTTGCCAATGATTATTTTATACAACTTTTAAATATTTGAAAATGTTGCTGCTACTTCTCAGTATTCCAGACAATGAAACCCCCTAGGCAATGTATTCATAAGCCTTCACTGAAAATCACAATTTGCTGGGAGTTTGTCCTCATCTATGGACTCGCCGCTCAACTTTTACTGATTCACTTTTTTCAGTGATTCCAGAATCCATCCTTCTCCACCACATGTTTCAGCCCCATTTGGGACCCTGCCTTTCTGTACAGCCAATCAAGTAGCAACAGAGAAACACTGCTATTATACTGCATGTTCAGTAAACTGCTTCAGGCTGGCAAAAGATTATCTGTTTCAGTATCATATTTCCTCTGAGAAAGCATATACAGGCAGTCCTCGAGTTACAACAGTGACGGTTCGAAGTGGCACTGAAAAGTGTGACTTACAACCATTTTTCACATTTATGACTGCTGCAGCATCCCCATAGTCATGTGATCAAAATACATACACTTGGCAACTGACTCATATTTATGACGGTTGCAGTATCTTGGGTTCATGTGATCCCCTTTTGTGACCTTCTGACAAGCAAAGTCAATGGGTGAGCCACATTCACTTAACAACTGTGTTACTAACTTAACAACTGCAATGATTCACTTAACAATTGTGGCAAGAAATGTCATAAAATGGGGCAAAACTTACTTAATAAATGTCTCACCTAGTAACAGAAATGTTAGGCTCAATTGTGTTTGTAAATCAAGTAAATCACCTGTATTTAGATTGCCAGATTTTGCATCCAGATTGCAAATAAGGGGAATAAATTTCCATCTATGGAAAGATTTGGACGTTCTTGGTTCATATGAAATCATATTTTCCAACTGTAGACTGTAAAACACAAAGCACACACAAATGCATCTGCTTTGTTGATTCTAAAAATTCAATTTCAGCAGCTCCAATAGTTTTCAATCTACTGCACTGAATCTGATTTGTGCATTTTCTCTGTATTTTTAGAAGTCTCTGCAGTGTTTGAAGCAGGCACTTCTATTACCTACACTTTCCAGGAACCTTATCCTGTAACTAAAAATGCAAGTTCTACATCTTCAGCCATTTATGCTGGTACATCCATATCCAAGGAAGACGTCGCTTTTACTTTCTTGACAGCAAATGCTCCAAGCCTTCTGTTTTACCTCAATGCCTCTTCTCATGAATACCTGGCTGTTATTTTGTCCAAGAATGGTAAGTGTGAATGCAAAGCTTAACAATTCCATGGCAATATATAGCAATATATAGATATATAAATACCATCATGTTATGAATTTTAATTACCCAGCTAATCACATTTTCTACTCTTGAACTTCCATCCAGAACCATAACAAATATGTCCTTTCTTAAAGAGCCATATTGCTGAAGGTGAATAGTACTGTGATTCACAGTTGCTGACAATGCATAATATTATTTGCATTTGGCAGAAATCCATTTGCTGCACATATTTTTTATGAGAATGAAAAATGTTCATCCTGTGAAATTATATCTCCAGGTAAGTATACCTAAGTGTGCAAGAGTGTCCATGGAAACACTGACCCACTGGTTCTTTGACACATTATATTTCTATATTTCTACTTTTCAAATGTATCTAGTATTAATTTTGCCACAGTTAACTTCATACTTCATCTCCTTCATTTCTTTACTTCCTGTTTTATCTTGATTAGTGAAGGTTTGATCTTGTTCTTTTATTTCTGTAATGATAAAAATCCCTGATCTGGAGAAAGTCTACATAATAATACAATACAATACAATACAATACAATACAATACAATACAATAGTAGAGTTGGAAGGGACCTTGGAGGTCTTCTAGTCCAACCCCCTGCCTAGGCAGGAAACCCTATACCGTTTCAGACAAATAGCTATCCAACATCTTCTTAAAGACTTCCAGTGTTGGGGCATTCACAACTTCTGGAGGCAAGCTGTTCCACTGATTAATTGTTCTCACTGTCAGGAAATTTCTCCTCATTTCTAAGTTGCTTCTCTCCTTGATTAGTTTCCACCCATTGCTTCTTGTTCTACCCTCAGGTGCTTTGGAGAATAGTTTGACTCCCTCTTCTTTGTGGCAACCTCTGAGATATTGGAATAATGCTATCATGTCTCCCCTAGTCCTTCTTTCTCTTAAGCTAAACATACCCAGTTCCTGCAACCGTTCTTCATATGTTTTAGTCTCCAGTCCCCTAATCATTTTTGTTGCTCTTCTCTGCACTCTTTCTAGAGTGTCCACATCTTTTTTACATCGTGGCGACCAGAACTGAATGCAGTATTCCAAGTGTGGCCTTACCAAGGCATTATAAAGTGGTATTAACACTTCACGTGATCTTGATTCTATCCCTCTGTTGATGCAGCCTAGAACTGTGTTGGCTTTTTTGGCAGCTGCTGCACACTGCTGGCTCATATTTAAATGGTTGTCCACTAGGACTCCAAGATCCCTTTCACAGTTACTACTACTGAGTAAGGTATCACCTATACTGTACCTGTGCATTCCGTTTTTGTTGCCTAAATGTAGAACCTTACTCTTTTCACCATTGAATTTCATTTTATTAGATAGTGCCCAATGTTCAAGTTTGTCAAGATCCTTCTGTATCTTAAGCCTATCTTCTGGAGTGTTGGCTATTCCTGCCAGCTTGGTATCATCTGCAAATTTGATGAGTTCCCCATTTATTCCCTCATCCAAATCATTGATGAAGATGTTGAAGAGTACTAAAACAGAGCCTTGGGGTACTCCACTGCATACTTCCCTCCATGTAGATGCAGTTCCATTGAGAACTACACGTTGAGTGCGGTTGGTCAGCCAGTTACCAATCCATCTGGTGGTGGTGCTGTCTAACCCACATTCTTCTACTTTATCTAGTAGTAGGTTATGGTCTACCTTATCAAAAGCCTTACTGAAGTCCAAGTAAACTATATCAACGGCATTCCTCTGGTCCACTAATTTTGTCACATTATCAAAGAATGCAATAAGATTAGTCTGGCATGATCTGTTTTTGACAAATCCATGTTGGCTTTTGGCTATTACTTTGTTTGCTTCTAGGTGTTCGCAAATTCGTTGCTTGATTATTTTTTCCAGAATCTTTCCTGGTATTGAGGTTAGGCTGATAGGTCTGTAGTTTCCTGGATCTAATTTTTTCCCTTTTTTGAAGATGGGAACCACATCAGCTCTTTTCCAGTCCTCTGGTAGTTCCCCGGTGTTCCAGGATCTCTGAAAGATATAATTCAGTGGTTCTGAGATCTCATCTGCTAGTTCCTTCAGAACTCTGGGGTGTAATCCATCCGGTCCTGGTGATTTGAACTCATCTAGGGTAGACAGGTGCTCACTTACCATTTTCTTCCCTATTTCAATTTGTGTTCCTAATTTTGTGGTGCTGCTTTTGATAGGTTGGACTGTTTTATCCCTTTGTGTAAAGACAGATGCAAAACATGAGTTAAATAGTTCTGCTTTCTCCCTGTTGCTTGTCACCTTCTTGCCACTTTCTCCTAGCAATGGACCAATTGTTTCCTTAACTTTTTTCTTGTTTTTAACATGTTGGAAGAAGCTTTTTTTGTTAATTTTTACTTTTGTGGCAAGCCTTTCTTCATTGTGAGCCTTAGCTTTCCTCACTTCATCTTTACAGGCTCGGGCTATTTGCTGATATTCTGCCTTAGTTATGTCCCCCTCCTTCCACTTTTTATACTTATTTTTTTTGTCTTTCAGTTTGTCAGATAGTTGTTTATGCAGCCATGCTGGTTTCTTTTGGGAGCTGTTGTTTTTCTTCTTCATTGGTATTGTGTTAGACTGGGCTTTTCTAATCTCATTTTTCAAAATTTCCCAAGCTTCTTGAGTTGTTTTCCCCTCGAGGATTCTCATCCATGGAATTTTTCCCAAGCTCTCTCTAAGTTTATTGAAATTAGCTTTCTTAAAGTCCAAGACTCTAGTTTGACTTTGTTCTACTACTTGTGTTTGGATAATGTTGAATTCCAATATTGCATGGTCACTTGCCCCCAGGGTTCCTATGGCTTCAACACCTTCTATCATTTCCTCTCTGTTAGTGAGAATTAAGTCCAGTATGGCTGATCCCCTTGTTTCCTTCTCTACTTTTTGGAAAACAAAGTTGTCTGCTAGGTTTGTTAGGAACCTGTTGGATCTTCCACTTGGTGCAGAGTTTGTTTCCCAGTTGATGTCAGGGTAGTTAAAATCTCCCATTACTATTGTGGTGTGCTTCCTACATACCTTAGTTAGCTGACTAGCAAAAAGTTCATCTTCTTCCTCTGCTTGGTTGGGTGGCCTGTAGTATAGACCTATGGCAATGTCATTTCCCCCACAACCTTTAATATTGACCCAAATGCATTCAAGATAGTTCTCATTATTGTTGTGCTCTATTTCTGTAGAGACATAGTTATTTCTTATATATAGTGCAACTCCACCTCCTCTTTTATTTGGTCTATTTCTTTTAAATAATTTAAATCCTTCTAGCTGTATGTTCCATTTGTCAGTTTCATCCCACCAAGTTTCTGTAATGGCAATAATATCATATCTGCCCTCTTTTACTTGAATTTCTAATTCTCCCTGTTTATTCCTCATACTCTGTGCATTGGTATATAGACATTTGAGTCCATTTTGATTGACCTTGTGTTTACTGTCTACATAACCTGTATTATGCCTGACTGCCCCTATTTTCTTGCCACTTGTGTGATTCATGCACATGGTATGACAATCACTATTACATGCTTGGTTTTGCTTGACAGCAGGAGTGATAATCTTACCCACACACACATCTATGTTACATAATCATGTTATTAACTGGTAGGTTACAGTGCGTTTCTGATGAGCATGTTTGAATTTCGAGGAATTTTTGTAATAATATACTACCTTTATCTATGTAAATATACATAACAATTCAACCTCAGCTTTTATTGTAATCCCCAACATTTTAATGTAGTTTTCTATTGATCCTTCCCATGTGTATTTGGTAGGCATATCCATAATATATCTACACATTTTTGAAAACTTCTTGTATTTGAAGAAATATAAAAACCGTAATCTCCACCCTCATGAAAATATTTCATTCCCCATTTTTGAAGATAACTAGTTATCCAACTATTAATCTTAAAATTTCAGTATCGGTTGCGTCTCAGTGCAAAGAACAGTAGGAAACTAATAAATTTTCTTTATAACCTTTATAGTGAGTTTGGAGAAATCCAATTCACTGCACTGCCTTATTTCAGAGATAGTGGTGGGCAGATTCATGGGAGCTATTTGCAGTGTTAAACACAAATAATATGTATATTTATCTAGCCTATCATGTCTGTAAAACCTGAATCAAAAGGAACCCCATGCAGTGCAGAAGAAGATTCAAACTCCTAGTAAATTTCACCACTGCAGAGAAAGTTGCACCATTTCATTATTTTCTTTGCAGTTGTTCAGCTCAGAAGACTCAAATATTTTTCCCTAACAAAACTTGAATCAGATTTTTGAAAAGGCCCAGGATGCGTTTCCTCCATGGTGGAACTATCATATATAACAGACACTGACATTTTAATTCAAGGCTTGCCTAGTGGAATTAAGCCCCCTTGAATTTATTATGCATTAATTCTGGTAAGTGTCTGCATAAGTCTGGTCATAGAAATTTGCAGTGACATCACTAATTATAATTTATTTTGTTCCCTTCCATTCCCTGATTGTTCCTGGAAGTTCAAATTGATTCATTTATTTATGTGGCCTGTGCTTAGTTTTATCATCACTGACCTTAATTTATTTCCTGAAATATGCTTTCTAATAATTCTTAGATCAGAAAAAAAATGGTATTTCAATTGAATAATATGGGAGTACTGAATAAAAGGTTTGGCTATCTATCCCTCAATCTACTACAATCTACAGACTTTGACTTGAAGATCATAGCATTTTAACCTGTTATTAAGCTGCTCATCAGATGCCTTCTAAATTGTTCTGAACCTCCTCTTTTTATATTCCCTAAAACAAAATGAAAAGCATTAAGTTTATAGATTACATAGGTCAGCTAAATCTCAGCCACACTTTGAACTCAAAACTTGATTTAAATCATATCAAAAGATTTTTCTATTTGCAATAAAGCTAATAACATAGATTCTTACTAAATTGGTGTATAAGACTATTATATCAATCAAAAGTCCTATGTTATCAGAATCTTGATACCCTTTATGAAACCAGTTTGTGCAGGATGAATGATTGCAGGTAATATCTTCTTGCCAAAGTAGCTTTTATAATCTTAACTTCAAAATGTATTAGATATTAGACAATAATTTGTTCACTGGATGGGATCATTACCAGCCTTCAAAATTACACCAAAATAAGTTACTTATTAAAAAGCTGAAAGGGCTTTCTTTTCATTTCTGTGATAACTTCAGAAGCCACTTTCTCCTTGAATTCTTTATACCATCCTATGCCTATTCTATCTTGCCTGATTTATTTTATTGCCTGATTTATTTTATTAAATCAATACTATATATTTCCTGTAATATTCTGGATGAAGCCCAACATACCTGGGTATACATCCAAAGTTTCTGGGAGATTTATTATGCTGAAAAAAAAATTATCTTATTATTAGCTATATCTACATATATCTACATACAAATTATAGAATAATAAAAAAGAATTAATTTCATTACCATTGAGGTAATTTGTTTCCCTGGCCCCAAATGTCTTATTAAATATTCTACTGTTCTACAAATGTTTTCAACAATAATGCAATAATTTCCTAGATTTTTCTGCCTATTCACAACAAATTTGTTTAACTTGAATTTCTTAAAAAAGTGTTCTGTCCTTATATATTTAATTTTAAATATAATAATAAAGCACACAATTAGTCCAATTTCAATATAATACATCTCAATGCATAATATACTTCCTGAGTGTGTTTATGGCATGTCCATTCAGTGCTTAATTAATTTCAAATTCATGTTTTCTACATTGTGATTCAGTGAGACGCGGTGGCTAAGTTGCCGAGCTTGTTGATCAGAAGGTTGGCAGTTCAGCAGTTCGAATCCCTAGTGCCGTGTAATGGAGTAAGCTCCAGTTACTTGTCCCAGCTTCTGCTAAACTAGCAGTTTGAAAGCACGTAAAAAATGCAAGTAGAAAAATAGGGACCACTTTGGTGGGAAGGTAACAGCATTCCATGCACCTTCAGCATCTAGTCATGCTGGCCACATGACCACAGTGATGTCTGAAGAACAGAGCTGGCTCTTCGGCTTTGAAACAGAGATGAGTACCACCCCCTAGAGCCAGAAACAACTAGCATGCCTCTGTGGGGGAACCTTTACCTTTACATTATGATTCAGATTATTTTCCGTCATATCACATTGGATAAAATGTTTTAAATGTATTCCAAAGATTCCCCCCAAATTAGTTGAATCTTTATTTTGAGATCTATTAAATCTTCATTTTGTTGTCCCACAATTAGCAGATCTCCCAGCAAGGAAATACTAGGAAACTACTAACTGGGATATTCTTATCCAAGGTGAATAGCATTAGTGGAGGTGTATGGTCAGAAATTAAAACTTAATAAGTATTGCACATATCAACTGAATTAAGCGACTGATGTGATATTAAGAACAATGCAGTCTTGAGCATGTGCCAGTGGGGGACCCTTTCATTTCTTGGAGTAAAGCATTCTCCATTTAATTACATTCCTGGATGTATCTGTAAAGAACAATGCAACTTTGGGACTGTTTTCTTTTCTGAAAACTTAATTCTGGTCTAATAATATATCCAAAACTCAGTCAAAGACAATTGGCAACAATGATCTAACTTGTCCCAAAGGTGCTTTTTCAAAAGGCAACTGGACTTTGTTTTTCCTTGAAGACATTTTGCTTCTCATCCAAGAAGCTTCTTCAGTTATAAAGAACTGTATGGAAGGATTTATATTCCTTGCAGTCATGTGGTAGTTAGCACTCTTTTTGAAAGTGAAATATCTTCAGGGAAAAGCAAAGAAAATCCAGTTGCCTTTTGAAAATTTTGAAGAATTTTCTCTGGCTATAAGAAGAGATTTGCACAAACCTCTTTGTTTCTGTTTTAATTACTCAGAAAGTTAGATCAACAAACAACTTAAGCTTCTTAAGCTTCTTTCCCCCTTGTTCCAAGCTTGTTAGGATTCCAGTGGTTTTTTAATTTTGTCTTGATCAGACTTTTCAACAACTTCATTGAGAAAATGATCCCTAGATTGTGAAAACTGGCTTCTAGGTGGCACTCAATAGACCTCTTCTGAAATTGCAGTGGAGGAAAATAATCCTAGAAATATTTCAATAAGGTAAAGGTAAATGTTCCCCTAACACATATGTGCTAGTCATTCCTGATTCAAGGCGGCGGTGCTCATCTCCATTTCAAAGCCGAAGAGCCAGCACTGTCTGAAGACATCTCCATGGTCATGTGGCTGGCATGACTAAATGCCAAAGGTGCACAGAGCGTTGTTACCTTCCCACCAAAGGTGGTTCCTATTTTTCTACTTGCATTTTACATGCTTTTGAACTGCTAGGTTGGCAGAAGTTGGGACAAGTAATGGAATCTCACTCCATTACATGGCACTAGGGATTTGAACTGCTAACCTTTCTGATCGACAAACTCGGCATCTTAGCCACTGAGCCACCGCATCCCTATATAATATTTCAATAGCTTCTATTGAATTCTTATTATTATTCTGAAAATGAAATAAGGAAAGTAACCACTTTTTTCCCCTGCTCCTTTGGCCTTGTATACAATCTCAGCCTTCTTGCCTAGAGACCAGCTCTTTAATTATTGTTATGTCTCCAGCAGTTAAAGCTGCAATTAATTTCTCATTTGCTTCCAATTTAACTTCTTGGTCTTTTAACTGCTTCTTGAACTTGCTGTTATCTTCTCTCAGCCTTCTCAGCAAATTGCTAAGTAGTGAATTTAACATAGAATAATTTCAGAGGTGTTTATTTTGTGAATGTCAATTACAATGTTTGGTATAAACATAGTATCTGTGCATCTCCCATCACAAGCGAGGGACCCACTAGTGTTCCCATCTGATGAGGTGGATTTTTTTAAAAAAAAATTACTTTAATCTCTTTAACTCTTGAAGCTTTACATCCTAACTCTGTAACAACCTATCCAGAAGCTGGGAATGGGGACTTTATGCAAGTTTGTGCTGTAAGAAGAGAAAAGGGAATCTGTTTCCTAGTTTTATGAGTCATTATAGACTGCTGCATTATAGACTGTTTGCTTATCAACTGCTTGTTCAGTAGCGTTACTTTGAAATTATAACAATGCTGAATGAGGAAACTTGTGGCAGGTTCTCAAATTTGCAGCCACTGTAGCCATTAAATTTTGTAAGCCATGCAGAGTCTCCCATGTATGAATCAGATATCTATATACCTTTTATTAATAAATAAATAAATCCCCTCTGTCACATGAATGCAGTCCCCCACAGTCATGTGATTGTCATTTATGACCTTCACAGCTGACTTTCAACAAGCAAAGTCAGTGGGGAAGCTGGCAGGAAGTCAAAAGTCATGGTCATATGATGGTGCACTAAGTAACTGTGGGTGATTCACTTAAGGCCCACCATCGGAATCAGAGGTGGTATTTAGCAAATTCTGACCAGTTCTGGAGAGTCGGTAGTGGGAATTTTGAATAGTTCACCACCTCTGACTAGCCCTGCCCACCTCTATTCTCTGCCTCCTGAGTCCCAGCTCATTGGGAAGAAATGGGGGTTTTGCAGTAACCTTCCCCTGGAGTAGGGAGGGAATGGAGATTTTACAGTAACCTTCCCCTGCCACGCCCACCAAATCACACCCACCAAGCCATTCCACACCCATAAGCCACGCCCACAGAACCAGTAGTAAAAATAATTTGAATCCCACCACTGACTGGAACTAACAAAGAGAAACTGTAAGTTAGGTTCAGTCATGGGATATTTCACTTTATGATCACATAGCTTACTGATGGAGCTGATGTTTCCAATTGTAGTTGGTAAATGGACATCATATGTATGTTCATCCCAAAATCATAAGAAGCACCCTTTAACGATCTGCCACTTAACCTTATTTGGTGTCAATTTGTTCACATAGCCCACAATCTGCAGCAAAAGAAATAATAAAAGATATCACTTACATTTCCATGGTATTTTCCCCCAAAAATTCCCATGCTAAAACCCAGTACCATCAAAAATGCACATATTGTAGTGTGCATCTTTCCTTAATATAGCAATCTTTTAAAGCAGTGTTATCTAATTTTTCTAATGGAGACTTAGCCCTAAAATAAACCTTTCAATACCCAGTTTTGAGCTGCCAACTGCATGGTAGGTTCCAAAAATTCAGTACCCTGCAGAGTTTGTCATAAAGCTGCATTCTACATCATTGTTCAGAAAGTCTTTAATAGGGTAAGCTTGATTTAAAATGAAAATGGAATAAATACTTCCCACTCGAGTAAACACTTTTCATTTGTTCGAAGATACTTTCACGTGAAAGTAATTTTTCTTTCTGTTCAATTAATGCAGATATAGAGTGTACTCTATGCAGTATACAGTGACTGAAAGAGTGATAGGGAATAAGAATAATATGGTGTATATACATTATCCATTTATTTTGCTCTCAGATGAGATACTAAATAGGTGCATGTTGAAGAATTTGAGTCAGGTGGGTTAGCATCTAGAACTATAAGCAGAAATCTGAAATTTATTTATTCAGTCAATGACCAGCAATGTAAGATAATAAAAATACAGATAAAAGACAGCAATTACAATCAGAATCAACAAGGAGAAGGGGGTCTAGTTATATATTGACAACTGTAAAGAAAATCAAATATTGTATACTCTAAATAACCCTATTACAATAATACACTATTTATTTATCTAACAACAATAAGCTAATATGTTCTATTGTTATTTATCTAACAATAATAAGCTAATAAACTGCTCATTAAAATATATGTCCTCTAAACATTATTAGCAAATAATTAAGTACAATATTGATAAAAATAAGGATATTTAGTCCTTTAACCAATTTTTTTCCTTATTATCATTGGTTGCCCTCTCCCCTCCTTGGAAGAGCTTTATAGCTCCTGCTGCATTAAGAAAGTTCAAAATATTCTTAAGGATCCATCTCATCCTGGGCACTCTGTTTTTGAACTATTGCCATCTGGCAAATAGTACAGGCCAAAAAAAACAAGGATAAATAGGCTGAAAAACAGCTTTTACCCCAGAGCAGTAACTATTGAATTCTACTGGGTAGTACAATATTAATGCAGTATCAGGGGTTTCAATTCAATTGTGTAGAAGGCAAAGGATGTGTGTGTGTTTTATAGGTTTCTTATGTATGATGTACACTGAAGATGGCATTTAATTGTGTTGTACATGGTGCAATGACAATAAAGTAAACTCAAACCTATCATTGCAGCAGCACAATTTTTTGCTATTGCACAAGTTATTTGCTATTGCTAGATTCGAGTACTGAAGAAGATGGTTCACATAGAAATTATCTGATCTCACTAGAAATATTTCTAATAGAGGGGAAATGTGCGTTAATATGATATTCCTGTAGAACTTGCAGCACAATAAGACATGTGAAATGTTTTCAACTTCCCCATTGTCACATGTACAGGTTTGCTCAGTTATTGGGATTTTATCATTCCTGCCCTGCAGGAGTGCTGAGGGGATAAGCAAAAATCTAGTTATGAGGTAATGGTTCTTCCAATGCTTCAATGTCACTTCCTTTTGCACAATATGGCCATTATTCTCCTTTATTCTTCTGAAATTGGCTTTGGTTTGTATCAGCTCTAATGGTAACGGCTGCTAAAGAGAGCTTCCTATTTAATCACCATTTGAGTTCAGCTCTGGCTTTATATCTGGCTAAAGAGGAACATTTATTAATTTACAAGTTTGTTATTCAGTAAGCAGAACATGTGCATGTGAAAATCTATGCTCAATCATAGCAAAGTCCATTCTGCTTAGTGAGGCTTCCTGCCACATTTAGGATAAATTGGGATGGGAGTATATTACTGTAGAAAGGAAGTGATGAGAAAGGAAACTCGTGGTTAAGCACAGTTAAGTCTTATGCTGGCATTGGCTCTTAGTGCTAAGGATTGAAAAATCATTATGGATGAACTGTATTTATTATTATCAACAGCATGGACAAGTTGCTTAGGATATTTAGGGGGGTGCTTCTAATGCTGACAACGGTGAAAGATTAAGTGTGAACCTGTGAAAAATGGGCAAATCGAGACCTCCCAAAATGCGCACCATACATTTTGAGCTTTTCTAATCTGAATACTTAGCATTTTGAATCCCTGAGTATGCAAGATGAATGTCAAGAGGCCACCTCTTAGTAAAAACCCCTGCGTAGTAGACATTTTAGAAGGCATGGAATATAAAGCTGAATTGATAGAGATTATTTTCCTATTTATGGCACTGCAGGTTAGTGTGAAGGGCCAGGAGAGGTACAGAAGATTCAAACTCAGCAGCCAAGAGACCGTAATTGGATTAGAGAAAGAGAGAGGAAAAAAGCAATTCAAGCAGTATGCAGGTAATCTGCACATTGCATTTTGGTAGCCCCATATGTCCACGTAGGCTGTTTGGGATAAAACCCATTTAATAGCTGTAGGCAGCAGAGGACAGTTGGAAAATGTCTCCCATCTTATTAACAATAGGCAGCAGAGGGCAATTGGAATAAGCCTCCCTCCCTGCTTTTTATATATGCATCCCAAGCAATATATTGGATATGACAGGCCATTTGTCTTCATGATACTATCGTTTCTCAAGAGGCCTGCTTTGGCCTGTTGTCTGCGCACCTTGTTGAAAGCCCTATAAAGAACACATCTCCAGAGTCTTGTGCTTTGTGAAACTCACAGTGCATTACTTTCAAGGAATGCTGAAAGGGGAGGAAAGCATGCCGTTTTTTAGTCATCCTGACCATAGTCTTAACAGAGGTAATTGAAACAAGCAATCTTGGTTATGCATCAGCTGAAACTCTGAACTCCCCGTCTCATTTGGCAGGGCAGACCTGTTTGGAAAAATAATTCGGGTGGCATGTACATTTAATGATTTATTCTTCTTCCTCAGATTTGAATCATTAAAGGAAATATTCCCTTAAATAATTGTTGCTCTGATGTGATCATACAGATTATTATGAACAAAACGGGTGGAGAATAATCCAGCATCAACCAATTTGGTGTAGTGGTTAAGGTATTCAGCTGGAAATTGGAAGAGTCTGAGTTCTACTTCTGTTTTACGCACAAATCCACCAAGGTGAAATGGAGCCAGTTATTCTGTCTCAGCCCTTGGAAGCAGGCAGTGGTAAACCACTTTTGCCAAGAAAACGGCAGGGACTATTCGAGGAAATATCCAAGAATTAGACACAATTGAGAACATAAGAAAATAATAATAATCTTGTACAAAAAAAGATCAAGGGTTTTAAAAAAAGGAGGGAGAGATATATGGAGAGTGGTTCATAGATTAAACAATAGAACATTATAAAAGATTTGGTCAAAGACCTTTCCAGGTCCACATTTACTTTCTAAACCCATCAGCATTTATACTTGCTTTAAGTCAGCAACCCCCAACCTTTTGGGCACCAGAGACCAGTTTCATGGTGGGCAGATTTTCCATAGACCAGAGGCAATGTGGTTTCGTGCACTGCCTGGATCCTGCATGTATGCAGATGAGGCTTCGCTACCCCTTCCACTAGAGAAAGCACTGAGAAGCTGTCTTGCAGCAATTCTCCTGATCCAACAATTAGTTGATTCAGCTTCCAAAGGTTCAGTAGGTTGGAGACAATTTCCATTCTTCCCCATTCCTATGTTTCTAGGTTTGCTTAGGTGGTTGTTAACTTTTCATTAAAGGGAGTTGTTTACCACAGTTGGTGGTAGGAGAGTTCTGCTTGCCTATCTTGATTTGGAATGAAACACAACCCTTCCCTCCAGTATAGTTAGTTTCACTCTAAGCATCAAGTTGAGTAAGAATGACATTTGGGTGCAACAACAGCTTCAGTTACCCAAAGTGTCAGCCTCCATTAAGATTTTAATCTTGCCAGGGCTGCTACTCCTTTCTCAGTGTGATAATAGTAGCATTAAAGATGCTTAAAGTTGGTGCTATTTTCTCAGTGATTTCCAAAGGACAGTACTGCTCCATCAGGCTTATTCAAGTTACAACATTTTATTAGTTGATCAAAATATAAAAATACAGAAATACAAAGAAAAATAAGAATAATGGGGAAAAGGGGAAGGAAAAAGAAAAGAGGGACATGTGTAAGATAAAAGGGAAAAGAAAAAGAAAAGCATTGACTTCCTACTCTTTTTAGAATAAGATAAAAACATATAACCTCAACTTTTTGCTTTTACACAATAATATATACTAGTCATTCCTATAACAACAAAACTATCTAATTAGCAAAATCCAAAATCAAAGTTTCACTTTTTTCCCTCTCAAGCACAAAGTCTAGAAGTGGTTTCCAAATAGAAGCAAAATTAATTGAAGTATTTTCTTTAATCAAAGCAGTCAATTTAGCCATCTCTGCTAACTCTATCAACTTTTGCAGCCATTTTTCCATTGTTGGAATCAAAGTATCCTTCTGTTTTTGTGCATTGAGTATTCGTCTTGATGTCGGCATATATAGCATCAAAGTTCCATTTTCTAAAGTTCTCTGTCCATTAAGCCCAGCAACAGCAACAGGCTTACTGAATACAGTTTTTTTTTGTTATTGTCCAAATTTTATTGATTTTAGAAGTTTTACAGGGAAAAAGGGTTAAAAGGTTATAGAACATTTTGACAGCTACATCATGTGGGGGGGAGAAGCCCCCCCAGGTCTCACAACTTTTACAAAAAAATAGAAAATTATCAACATTTACATAGGTATTAGCAGTTTTGAGTTTAACACAAAATCATCAGTATGTTTCAATCATTTTGTTTTATATCACTTCCATAAAGGTACATTGTAACAACATTTGCAATAGTGTTTCAAATCACTTTTGTGATCTGAGTCTTCTAGTTGTCGCATCATCCCCCCCCCAGTCCACTGGCAGAGCCTCAGCCCCTCCCTCCTTTGTTTCTTGTGTAACATCCCCCATTTCACCTAAGAGAGAACTGTGTTTTTTAGTGAAAGCCTCTGCTTCCACAACTGTGTTGATTCTAATTCTACTGCCATCCCAGAAAATCAACATGCCTTCTGGTAACAGCCACCTAAATCAGACCCCATTATTGTATATATTTTTTTGCTAAGAAGGAATATTTCCTTCTCTTATCTCTTACTTTCTTTGGGATCTGTTTAAGAATTGTTATTTCTTTATCCTTATATTTTAATAGTCCTCTCCTTTGAGCTCCTAGAACCTCATCTCTTGTGGTTTTTCTAAGAAATTTAACATGAACTTCCCTTGGAACATTGTGTGTTCTTACATAGGCTGAATTAATCCTATAGATCAGGTCAATATCCCACCAAAACCTTGTTTATCTCTATTAATATATTCTGCTAATATTGTGGTCATAATCTCCTTAAGATCTTCATTCTCAACTTCTGGCAAGTTTTGGAACCTAAGGAAAAAATCCTTTCAAATTCCATTTTTATCACATGATTCTCAAATTCTACATTCCCCCTTTGGATTGTCTTTAGCTCGTCTCTCATCCCAACTGCACCCTCTTCCAGTACACCTATCCTCTGTTCATTCTGTATGGTTTGTTGTTTCGTCTCTCTGAGCTGTTCATTTAAGTCCTGCAGTTGTTTTTTTCATTTTGTCCTGTCCCTTTAAGATGGATTGAAGCATCTGATGAATGGACAAATCCTTTGCACTCTCTTCAGGGGCTTTAAGTTGTAAAAAAGATCCCAGTTGTGACTGGTGAGCAATAGGGCTGGACGTAGAAGATGTCAGAGCCGATGAGGCCTTACCAGGCGGTAACTTCTTTGGACCCATCATGAAGCTCAGAGATAGTTATTGTTCTATACAAAGAAATGGTGTCTGTGGGAAAGCACAGCTGGTAGGGATCACCAGGCAAGCAAGTCCAAAGGAGAAAAATCATCTATTACAAAACTAGAGCAGATAGGTGGATCAAAATATTCCACATCCAGGGGAAAAACGTATTTGAAGAGGCTCCTGGAGATCTCTGGGGTGGAAATTAGTTCATTGCTATAAAGTTTTCCAAGGGAGGAGTCTCATTCATAAAGATAAGGAAGAAGGAGGAAGTTGGCCATATTGGCTCAGCCAGTACAGGTGGTCAGGAAACAACAAGATCAAAGTTCCCATGCATAGTTTAGAGAAGAATCAGTTCAACCATCCTTTCTCTTGCAGTTGTGGTCAAAAAAGAAAAAAAAATTCCCCATTATTTAAGGGAAGTGAAAGTAGATTTTAAACTTTCTCTCTCTCCCATACAAGGGAGAGATTTTCCAAGTGCTGCTTTTTCAAGGGGGGTGAAAATTCCCCTCCTCCAATCTTAACTACTCCAAAGGTTGAAACAGAGTCCCCCCAAAAAAACTGCAGAACAGTCAATAGAGTAAAGACAGTAAAAGACCTGGGGAGACCCCTCACCTCACCGCACTTCAGCTGTTTCATTCAGATTGATCATTTCCTTCCAGGCTGCGTTCGGCGAAGCGCGCGGTGGCATTCCACGTGCTCCCTATGCTTTCCAGCTCCTGGGCAAAGCTGGAGACCCCCCCGCGGCCACCGCCATTCCAGGGGGTCCCAGCAAGCCGCCCCTATGGCAGGGCGCCCCTCCAAGGCACCCTGTGCTCCCCCTAGACTTCAGGGGAGCCCACCGAAACAGCGAGAAGGTGGACGCACGCGACCGTCCCCTTCGGCTGCCGGAAGTTGTCTCCCTGAATACAGTTTTTTTGATTCAGGAGCACTAAGAAATATTTCCTAGGGTCCCAATGCCACAGCCTGGCGGCATGTTCAGAATAGTACGCAAATCCTTGGAAATGTAGGTTTCCAGAACTTCCACATCCTACAGTTTTGGGGTTTCTAGTCCTGCAACATTATTTTTAATCAATTAGAAACTTAAATATTGATCTTTCCATTCTGCTATAGCCAGTGAGAAACAGAAATGGGAAAATGAAACAGGGACAAACCTGGACTAATTCAAAGCCAATTTGAATTAAACATGGACTTCAGAGTTACCCATTCATATTATAGGAAAACATAACTAGCACAGTTTTGCCTTCCATAATCTCTCTACTTCAATGTGACTTGTGACTGTAGCAAACTCTCATTCAGGAGAGTCCCAAGAAGGGCCTGCTAAGTAAAGAACACTATTCCCAGCCAGCCCTTCCACATATCAGGTCTCAGAGGTATTCCAGAACCATTATTTATACTGAGTGGCATTGATAATAGCTGGCCACTTCCAGAAGGAGATGAATTGATGTTAATGATCCAAAGTTCTTCTTTCTGTGTTCCTATTATCAATAAATCATTGCAAAAGGCTCTCCATGCAAATGTTAATAACACATATGGAATACACCATGTTACTAATTGCCTCACTAATGTGATCTTTCCTTCTTCACTCAACACCTTCCCTAATTATTTTCTCCTCTTTAGCAATCACTCACGCATGTGTGATGATGCAATGAGAAAGTGTGGTCACCCTTTTAATAAGCTACTAAAACAATTGACTGTTGTGTAGTTTGGCTGAGATGGAATACCACATGGTTTTCCTTTTCCCCAGCATGGGATGTGAAAAGACATGAACATCCTAAGTACACTGTGTTGACCCTGAAAAACAGTTCTATGGAAATATATTTTTGCAGAAAGAATTGGCTAGTTATTTTTTTTATTTACATACATACACTTTTTGCATTAGACAAAGAGGAGGCCTATTTCATGGTTTTTGAAATTGAGAAATGTTTATGAGCATATATTTGACAGTTTCATAAGAAGTCAGACTCCAAGGGTAATGGATTTTACCATTCTGATATTAGGAGAACAATCAAATGCAACATATCGATGCTGTCAGGCATATCAAATGCCAAAATTAGCTGATCAAGCTAGAAGAATCTGCCAAGTACGGGCATAATGTATTCTAAAATGAATTTTCTTTAATTCATTGCTCAGGAAAATTGCCAAATAGTGATTGTTTTATTTCCATTCAGTATATGTATGTATGCTTGCTATATGTGTTTATGGTTATCAAAACAGTACGCCTTCTTACAAGACTATTTAAGTCTGTAAGGAAATAGATGCTTCCATAAAGCAAGAATCTGCATTGAAAGAGGATCGAAGCTAGCAGAACAAGGAACATATACTCCATTCACATGTTTTCAAGATGCTTGCATTATTTCATCAATCTGAAAAGGAGCAACACTGAAGAAAAGATGGTGTGCTTCCCATTCACCATGGTGGGTTTGTGCACTGGGAGGTGACATTGAGAAATATTGAGAGGATGTCAAAGATCCATTCTACTTATCTAAACTTACCCATCTCTTTTGTATGCTTTGAAATAATTGAGCAATTCAGCACTTATTTCATGGTCCAGAGGGAGATTTGAGCTGCAATTTATCTAGGATTCAGTGTCCTTGAACTTATTAACTCCTAGTATCAGATAGACATAGATTATATTGTCCTATTAGTTCCAATAGGAGAAAATATCTGTAGCTCAAGGTTGAAATGTGGAGTCCTTGATGCTCTCTGAGTTGTTCACTTGAAGAGATTTCATTACCAGACTAGATAATGTTATCAGTACTAGTGAGCTTGGGGTTTCTCCCTGTTTACATAAAATAGCTTACCCTGCCGCTTTTGAAAGTATCATGTTGGACCTAGAGTGCAACCTCTATGTTAGGGTAGGCCCTCCATTGCTATCACATTATCATTTTTAATTATGACAGAATAGAAAATTATCGAAGGGGTTAATTGCATTAACTAGATTTTAATGTAACATTGTTTCTGTTCAATTAAATAAAGCATACATTTCAGTTCCACTCATTTTTTCCCTGGCCCTATAATCAATTTTTATATAGTATCTTTAGTTGCCAGGAAAGGTTGTCAAAAAACAAGAAAGACTTCTGCAAACAAATAAAACATAGGAGAGATGGGAGATTATATATTGCACATTGCATGACCTTTACATTAGAACCTTGATATAGTTACAGAGAAATAAAATACAAACACTTTATTGAAATTAAACTTTACCAAGTATATCAGCAGCAGTCATGGAGAGGTGGACAAGGGGAGGTGCATTAAAATAAATAAAGCAGCACTCTATCAATTCAACACAATTCCACCCTTTTGTAGTATGTGGTGGCACTGTATGCCTGCAAGAAACGTGTTCAATTTAAGGCTTTCATTATTTTGACAAAAGTGAAAAGCAAAAACACAGTTATCAGAGGATGAGAAGACAAGTTATTGCCCTCTTTTCACCCAAGTTGCACCCATAAAAACACTTTAGTAACATGTAAAATGTACCCGTTTGCATTTCTAGGAAAGGGTTTAAAAAGTGCAGATGTAGCCAATCTCAACCACACCACTTTGTTAGCAAGCCAGAGGATAAGGATTAGAGTATCAGAGTTCCTCTGTTAGAGATAAGATAAACTTTAAAATTTGATTAAATAAATAAATGCTTACAGTTGGAATACAAATACAAAAAAAATTGTGCATTAAACAACATAAGCACAAATATACTGTATCTACATAGACATACACACACACACACTGTATGTGTGTGTGTGTACTGTGTATGTGTGTGTATAAATCCAATATTTAGGAGAAGAAATAAATACTAGGAAACAATGCACATGGCTAGAAATATGTGCATGCCAATATACAACTATGCATATCTAAGGTCAATGTGCACAAATACAACTGAGTTTTTGAGGGGGCGAAGCTGTTGGTGCTAGGACTTTGTTCTTGTTTGTTTTGATATGACCTGCCTCCTCCTTTGATTGTGAAGAGGATTGAGCAAATTTAGAGGTAATAGGATGAGAAACTGAGTGAAAGAGAAATTAGCAGATTTGCTCATTCATATTCAGTTATTCTATGAACAGCTGTTAGTTTGCTTTGGTACAAAACTCAAACAAAGATGAAACATTACACAATAGAGATTTAGAATTCACACCTTTGCAAACATTTTCTTCCTTTTGCATGAAGCTGTGGGCAAAATATTTACCTTGCCTTTGATTAAATATGCAACAGCCGGATGAAACAGCTTTGCAGGTTACATTCATCTGCTAGTTGACCAATCCTAGGTGGAAAATCTTAAAGTACATTTATTAATTTCATATTTAATTATAAAAGCTGCAAAATAAACTGGTAATTATTCTTAAAAGCCATTTGACTAATAACTTGGCAGCAATACATATTTCATGTATTCTAATATGCTGAAAGATATGGTGCCAAAGGCAGGTTGACAAACCAACTGATAACTGGATGAAAAACTCCCAAAGCCATAATTTGAAGATTGCTTTGATTATATTATGTGATATAAATGATCTAAAAAATAAAATAAATTATACACATTTTCTTATTAGAGGCATAATGTCTTCTAGAACTCTAGTTAGTTAGAACATCTCAATTCATGAATACACAAAACAAAGTCATTTGGTGCAGTATTTGTTACTTGTTCTGTAACAAATAGTTAATGAAACAATTACTCTTTGCAAAGAACATTATGAAAGAATAGATAATATATAAAAAGATGAAAGAAGATTATTGATTATGATAACTTAACTGTGATTGTAATTTTGTATTACATCAGGTCTCCAGGGGTCAATTTTGTTCCAGGTGGCTTTGCTTATTGTAGCTTAGAATAGTGCGGTACGTAGATTTTAATTCATTTTGATGAAAGAATTTGAGCTTTTCTTTCAATGTAACTATCTAAAAAGATAATTGCAGTTAAATTCCCAAGGATGGAATATGGATTTCTTACAACATTATATATTTATCTGTGAGATGGGCAAGTGGTACACATGAAATTAACATCCTGGATTTCACTATACAGTACTATTGTTTTAATAATGGCATTCAGCATCCAAGTTTGCATAAATCCCAAAGGAGATCATAAGAAGGAAGTTTGTCCCAGGAGGGTTGTGTTTTGTTTTTGTTTGTTTTTGTTATGTTTTGTTTTGTATAGGCAGCTAGGGAAGGTCTAGAGTATAACAGAAAACAACACACCAGCAATGGCATCTCTAAGCAAAGCACAAAAATATTGCCAACAGACAGAGAGGATAAAATCTTGAGCCCCCTGAGAATAAACAGAGAAGCAGAAATTTGTTTCATCGCACAGGAAAGCCTTTGAGAAACTCTGAATCACATTTCAGTAGATTTTTTTCCAAACAACATTTTTTTAAAGGAGTCAGCTGTTTCAGGAGTCAATTTCATTATCAATCAAGTACAATCTTTTACATATTTATTCAAAGGAAAACCCTACTACTTGAAAAAAAAAAGCTTAGTAAGGCAACTGTGTATTGGCAAATCGGTGGAGGCATTATTTAATGGGTAATTGATTGCTTATTTATTTACTTGTTTTTATGTGCCCGAGCTAATATAATTAAAATATATTTTAGGTTAAGAGCACATGTTTTTTTCAGACTATTTAGTTAAAAAAAACATTACTATATTAGAAAACAAAACATTCCTTTCAATTATGTAAGGTGGTTTTCAGTTTTTTAACTTCATTAAAAATTACTTTAAGATATTTGGTCTAGGAGTTCCGGTTCCGGCGGCGGCGGCGACGGGCAGCTCTTTGCCCGCTCCGGCTCCCCGGTGGGCTTCCCCACTCCTTGGGGGGCACAGGACACCCCGCAGAGGGGTCCTGCCGGAGGGGCGGCATCGCGGAGGTCTCCTGCAGCGGCGGCAGCCGGCGGGGGCTCTCTCGCGCGCCCAAGGCACCGGGGAGCAAGCTCGGAGGGCGCATCGCGTTTCCACGCCTCGCGCCTCGCTACAAGCCGACTGGAGAATGCTACAATTGAAGGAAGCAGCTGCGGTGCGGTGAGGTTGCCTCTCTCTTCATCCCTTACTTTGCATGAAGATTTGATTCAGCTTTTAAAACTTTAAAACAACTTTCGGAGCATTTTGGAGGTGCGGCTGGAGGGAGGGGGGTTTCCCCCCCCCCCTTGGACAAGCGGCAAGAAACAATTTTGCTCTCAGCCCCCGGGGAAGGAGGAGGGGGGAGAGCCAACGAATGAAGCCTCACTTAGGCTGAGATGATTTTCTTTTCAATTTAATTTTACATATTACAATGATTTGAGGACTTTTGGAACTTTCTAAAACTTTGTTACGCCTCTGTGCCCAAAACTGGCAGGGCAAGATGGCACACTTCCGTTGTCTTTATGAACTCTGAAACCTGACTCCACCTTTAAAATTCAGGCTTCCGGTCTTTGTCTCCGTGTCTCCCAGAGGAACCTCTTGTGGATTGGTATTTTTTTAACCTTCTAGGGGAAATTTTCTATCTATTGCCAGACTTATTGGAGAGATTCTCTTCTGCCTGGTTATTCTGCTCCCGGATTCACCTGGCTACCCTTCTTTTCTAATTGCTTACTTCATATTTGGACTGAACTTTTAACGTTATAAAGGATGGCATCTAAAAGACCCCCTCCTGGAAAACCTGGCTTTGCCACTTCTGCTCCAACATCCGCAACATCCAGTCCAGCCACACAGTCAAAGATAACAGAACTGATGCACCATAAGACTACAGAGATGGACTTTCAACAAATGCTTCAACAAATTCTACAGGGCCAGGAGGAAATCAAGAAACAGTTAAGGGAAATGAAAGATGAAATTAAAGAAAATCAAGCCCAAATATATAAGAACTCACAAAGACTGAATCTTGTGGAAGGGGGGGTGGAGGAGGTGAGGGGGGGGGTGGAAGCCGTGCAGAAAGGGAACAAAGATCTTGACATCCAACAGATGAAATTAGAATTTGAGAGAATGTCCTATTATCTTAGATTTCAAAATGTTATAGAAGAAGATGGGGAAAATATAAGGGACATCATGACAAACATTCTGGCTGACTATACACACAAAGAAAAACAACAGATGGGGTGGGATATAGATCTGGTTTATAGAGTGAACTCAGCTTATGCTAGAACACACAATTTACCCAGGGAGGTTCACATTAAATTCCTTAGAAAAACCACAAGAGATGAAATCCTGGGTGTACAAAGGGGGCAAGCATTGACATATCATGATATGGAGATAACCATTCTGAAGCAGATCCCTAAGAAGATTAGAGAAAAAAGAAAAAATTATTCGCAATTAGCGAATAGATTATACCAGAAAGGGGTGTGGTTTAGATGGTTGATGCCTGAAGGTATGCTGATATTCTGGGAGGAGACAAGAATCAGAATTAATTTACCCATAGAGGCACAGGCCTTTATGGAAAAAAATAAAACACTCCTAGAGAAACCACCAGACACTACAACGGACACGCAGGACACGGGAGGGGCCAGAGCTCTGCCAGTGGAGGGAGATGGGGCAATAGCAAGAAGACTCAGATCACAGAAATAAATATGAAAATCATATTATTATAAATTGACCGAAAGTGAAAATGGAATTATATTTGGATTTTATATTGTAATGTTTAATTTGATTGAATTTAATAATAGAACTAATATGCTGATTATAATCAATTATATACTAATGCATTATATATAAATGTACGCTATGGGTATGGAGGGAGGGGGGCCTCACACACTTTGCAACTGCCAAAATTTGTATACCTGTCCATTTACCCTTTTCCCTATAAATTTTGAAAAACCAATAAAATTTTATTACAAAAAAAAAAAAAAAAAAAAAAGATATTTGGTCTCAAAATATTATTTGTAGCTCTCTTAGTTGCAGGTATATGGAAGTTTTGATCAGTGTTATGTACAATTTTGCTTAACAGCTGTATAATTAGGGTTTGTATAATTATACTTTAATAAACTGTAATTTTATATCGCAATCTTGGAGTTTATAAATGATCCACCTAAATGATATTTCAGAGTTTTTATGGAATTCTATATCTTGTTTTTATTCTGATTGTTATGGTTTATGGTTAACAAATGAATTGATGCTTTAATGCATGAATATATTTTTCAATGTGTTCAGATAATTAAAACAGACATTTTTTTTTAAAAAAAGATAATGATTCAAACATTATACTTTTCCTACATTCAGTTTTGAATTGATATGAATATAAAGATCAAACATATCAGAATGAGCTTTCTGTGATTTTTAAAGTACAAACATGATGACTGAACTTTAAAGATGAGGCACGATACAGTCTCTGTTTACAGTGCGTAACTTTATCAAAGCTGTGATAAAGCTATGACTTTTTTACACTTTGATCACAGGATACCTGTAGCTTTTTTGATGTGATTGGAATCCAGATTCTTCTAACTACAGTCATTATATATATATATATATATATATATATATATATATATATATATATATATATATATATATATATATATATATATATATATATATATATATATATATATATATATATATATATATATATATATATATATATATATTTAAGAAAGAGAACATGCAATTTCCTACTTGCAAAACAGGATAGATAGATAGATAGATAGATAAATAGATAGATAGATAGATAGATAGATGATAGATGATAGATAGATAGATAGATAGATAGATAGATAGATAGATGATTGATAGATAGATAGATAGATGATAGATAGATAGATAGATAGATAGATAGATAGATAGATAGATGATAGATAGATAGATAGATAGATAGATAGATAGATAGATAGATAGATAGTTAGATGATATATTATCCTCAAGATGTCTGTGTTTATGTATAAGTCAAATTGCTTTAGTGCATGTAAACAGCTAGGACAACCTTCAGGGTATAATATTCAGTTCTATAATACATTCTGATAATAGAATCAGCTTTCCTTTCTTTTGAAAGAACACGGCATGATTCACTAAATAAAATGAAAAATGATTGTTTGAAAAAAAAATATGTCACACAAATGCTTTGCCAATTGGAGAGTGCACAGCATTGTTAATTGTCCAGAAATCAACTTTTCTTTTTTCTTTTGGTGGCTTAAGTTATAGGAACTTTTAAATGACATCTGCAGTTGATGATACAACTTGCTTGAATTATCAACATAACATTTTCCTTGATGTTCAGTCTCTTTTGCTTCATTTGCTTGTATCCTCATGTCTTTATTTATGATGTACCATAAGGCAGACACTTGGAAAGGTCCAAGATTGAAAAAATTGAGAAGCTGAGATACAGCAATTCTTATCTCTTCTCCACTTTTTCCTCTTACAGAAATAGGATAAATGCTTTATGATTCTTTCTGTTCAAATAAAATAAAGAGAAGTTTTGCCAGTTGATTTCAAGACTCACAGATCTATGATTTAGTGGATCTGATGTGTAAAGTACTTCACTTCTTCAGCTGAAATTGATAATCTTTTTTTCTCCGTTCCACTGAGGTTTCTTCTGCTTAGATTTACTTCCTGCTTCTTCACAGCAAGTTAGTGATACAAGATTTTGTATTATCAAACATCTTTCTTTCTTCTTTTTAAGGAAGCTTGCAAGTCCGATACAGACTGAGTAAAGACAAATCTCTTATTTTCACAATTGATTCTGGAAACTTTGCTAACAGAGAACTACACAGCGTGAAGATAAATAGAGATGGAAGAGAGCTGACTATTCAGGTATCTAATATACTATTTGTTGTGGCCCACAACTTCCTGAACTCTTTGCAGTCCTTAGTAATCAAATGAAAAGATAAATTTGATATCTGTCCTGAAAAGCACATGCCCATATTTGCTAGAGTTGCTGTTGGATCTTGTAAGTGGCTACAACAATGGCATGGTCAGATGCCATTGTGCCTTGCGAAGCCAAGTGAGAATTTTGTCTTCTGGCTGCAGCAACTACATTAAGACTGGAAATAATGAGTTCAAGAACAGACAGAAGGATGATCCAGAGTTTTAATTGTTCATGCCATATTATCTGGATCACTGCATATGCTTCTACTCCATACAAAAGAACTAGTAAGTCATAACAGCATGTAATCAGCTGAGAAATCCTAAATTTAATTATTTTTCAAAGAACTGGTCTCCTTTGTTCAACCCTGTTCATCCCTATCACCATGCTTTGATGCCATGCCATTCAAAATCCAACACTCCTGGATTTTTTTTCTCTAGAAGAGAACATACAGATCAAGGTTGAACTGTGTAGTTCTTTGTGCTTTCTGAAGTTGTTTGTTTGTTTGTTTGTTTGAGACATTTGAAACATATGCAAGCAGACAACCAAGCTCAGATAGAATCAAGAACTCCAATTCTTTCTCTGTTAGCATAATATTCAATTTAGGGATTTATTATTTACTGATGTATCTTAATTTTGTTTTATTCCAATTTATAATTAGCCAATAAAATTAAGTCAATTGGTATATTTGCTAAGTAGACTTGTAAGCCTTGGTCACTTTCTGCTAATAAAACAGTACCCTCCACATGCCTAAAATGCAGATATTGGAGAATAGAAACACATATGGAAATAAACAAATTTTGTATCTCCCTCCCTTATAAAAACTGATGGGATCCAAGTGAAGTTTGTAGTAAAGTTGTTCTTTAAATTCTTCATACCAAGGAGTAGAGAAGGCTAGAAACACATACTTTGATGCATTACTAAGGTAGAAGAAAGCCAGAGAATAGAACTTATATTTGGAGTGTAAAAGATCAGCAACAAAAGAAGCATGTTGGTACATGCCATGGATACAGATATGGGAGAAATCTAAAGGAAGAATGACAGAAAAATGTCAAAAAGAATAAAAAAGTGGCTCCTGATATCACACCAGTTGATGTTTGATCTAGAATGCAATAAAGAAATATAATGAGCTTCATGATATGTTTAAGTCAAAGCTAAATTTATAGGCTGAGTAAGAATTACAATGTCAAAAGGATCTTCTTCTTTAGGGAATTATTCATGAAGATGTATTTTGGATTTGGCTCACCCTGCATTTCAGAGAATACAGTTCAGTAGGTTTGCGTTAATGACTTCAAAACGAATTTTCCAAAATAACGTAATTCTGTCTGTTGTGCTAATTATAATATAAGACATCTTTGGTCAGAAGGCTGATTATGAATTATTCTAATAATTCTGTGCTTTGACACATAAAAAAAATGAAAGATCAATGAATTCTAAACACCTGTTGATTTGCAGTCCTCCAATTCTCAAATGCTGTTCTGCTATTGTGTATGACTTGGCATAGGAATATACATAATTATAAGAAACTAAAAACAGAGGCAGTGTCAAGCTGATTAAGAATCCACGCTAAATTGAGTCCTAGGAAAACAAATTGGGCAGCTTCCCAACATAGTCTGACCTGCACAGATATTGGAATGATACAGTTGACAGCTACAAGCTTGGGGAATTATTGAGCAGCTCTCAAAATCTCAGTGTTGTACAAACATGGGGAAGATTTCCCTGACAGGAGCCTCATGTTGGAGTGAAATATAAACGTGGGAAAAAAATTGCATACCAACAAAAGAATACACCCTTCACTTGCTTAGAAAGTATTGCTAATACCATGCATTTCTGCTTCCTTTCCAGATTGATCAGGTTCTCAAAGTCAAACACAACTTTTCCTCTGAGGGTGAATTCAGAGCCATTAAATCACTGACCTTAGGGAAAGTGACTGGTAGGCATATGTGACATTTTTCTGATTTGTAGATAATTATTTTATGGTCGACTGTGCAATGCATTGTTTGGATACATGTTGGTGCACTTTTATTTTCAATATGTTGCTTAGATCTCTGCTATGTCTAAACAGTGTTAATATGAAACTTTTTGCAAGAGATGATGCATTCTTTTTTTACTTGGCAGGCATAAATGTTGATGCTGACCATAAAATCTTTGTGTGTGTGTGTGTGTGCAAGTAGAGTATAGAAGAAAAATGTTGAGTTATGAAGGCTATAGAGCTCCTGAATGGCTCAATAGCTGATTGTCACGGGTTTCTAAAACAGAATCAGACTGTAAAGCAGATAATACTTTAGGGATTCTTTTTAGTATTCCATATTTAGTGGGTGGCAAAATAGAAGTAATATAACAACAGCAAAGAGAATGAAGTACTTTGGAACTGGTACAATACAATCCCATGCTTGTTCACTTAAAATTAGATTCATGGTTCATGGTTCATGGTTGCAATTTAAGATTACAGCATTCTCACATGTGGTAAGCCACATTGCCAAGAGTGAAGGGGAGGTGTTGCTGCAATTGGTCGGAGACCATTGCAATCAGCATCAGCCTGGAGATGACTGTTATGTGTGTCTGTTAAATTGGGCCACAGTGACAGTCTGGACTATTCATAAGCACCTGAATGCCATCTCAGGGCTGGTATTGGAGTCCAAAAGGTTTTGATCTTGGGATGCATGAATTCTCACACTCTGGGGGTGGATTCCACAATGACTTGTGAGATCATGACAACCATGTTACAGGTAATGGTAGCTGTAATACACATAGATGGGTACATGTTTGATTTGTTGTTTACACAGAGAAGATGAGATGTGAGCTGAATCTGGAGAGCATTATTATCTGTCCTTTCTCTTACATATTGTCAATGAGCTATTAGGATGATAACCAACTTATGCCTGGTTGACCTCTAGAATACCAGAACTAGAATAGAATAATAGAATTGGAAAGGACCTTGGAGGTCTTCTAGTCCAACCCCCTGTCTCGGCAGGAAACCCCACCACTTCAGACAACATCTTCTTAAACACTTCCAGTGTTGGAACTAAGAACCTTAAGACTGAGATAATTTATAAATCTTCTTTCTCACCTTCCATCCCTCAGAATTCACATTAGCTTCATCCAGTATTTTTCTTTGCATGCATAGGTAAAGAAGAATGCTGGCTGAGCTGATGAGAATCATGAAGGGAGGACTGCATAAAAAGTCCTGCCATTTGGAAAAGTGAGGAAAAAGCAATCCCTGAATGCCCTGTGGCTCTTACCACTTCCTCAAAATCCTCATAATTTTTTACCTCTCCTTGACACTTATTCCAGGAAAATGTGTCTATGATTACAGTATATATGATAAAGGGAGGTGACAAGATTTTTTAAAAATTGTCAGCAGCCTTCAATTCTTTAAGATACACGTGGAATAGAAATGTTTTAAATAAACAGAAGTGCTTTCCATTTCAGTTATGCTATGCATCTAAGGAATTGAAATGTTATTTTTAGCTTAAAAGACCAGCTTTTGAGAATAAAGGTTTCCCACTCTGTGTCCTTGAATGTTCAGAACTGATACATTTACCTAGCCTGCAGTAAAATTCATGGCAAAAAGACTAGACTGGAATTGCTTCTGAAACAGAATGAGATAGATGATTACTGTGCATCCAAGAAGAGTTATAGGGAAGTAACTATTCTGCTCCACTAAAGCACACAAAGCCATTGAGTTTGATTTGCATGTCTCTCCATACCCTTAAAAAAACCAGCATCTGCATGTGTGAAATGATAACATGCCCAAAAACTTTGTCCCTTCTCTTTTTTTAATCAAGCAACTCTGTGCAGAATTTACTGCCATTTCTTTTAGTTAAAGCACTTGATAGTCTATCTGGAGGCTCTTTTTACTGATTGCTAACAGGTGGGCATTGTCCAGTGCTTCAAAACATAAGGACACCAATGGATATCGCACTCCAGATGTGAATCTCCTTATCTTTATCAAAGCGAGACTATCAAACGGGCCCCGCCTTTTCCTGAAATTAATTACCTTGCTTTCAGGCAATCTGTTTTCCCTCGATGTGCATATCTCATCGGGGAATTTTTCAGGACAGCAAAGGAGCTGAAATTAAATGGCTGTGTTTTCCATTAAATTAAAGGGGATGCTTTTTATGTGCATAGTCGGTCATGCATGCCCATATCTTATATTCAAGGGGAAGATTAACTGAATGAATCGAAGAGTCTGTACATAAACTGGTTCTGAAATTAACTATATATAAATCTCAGAAGCCAGGTGGAATGGAACATGAAAACGGTGTCAGCAATGTTAGTTAACAAAGCAAGAAATGAGGGCTAATATATGAAATTAGTTGTTTTTTCCAATAGCCCTTTAAATATAAGCCAAACTCTCTAAAATTATAGTTCTGATTTAAAAAAAAACAGGTTTTAAAATTACAATCCTAGAACAATGTGATCTGTGACCACCCTTGATTTCGATATCTAGATTTTTATTACATGGTTAAAGAAATATAAATGCAATTCCAAATATGAATTTTATGTTTTATCATTCCTGTTGCTTCCCCCCCCCCTTTTATTGCTTCTTATATTGCATTGGAAGATAAAAGTTTGCATTCTTGCATTATTTCAGATTTTATCTAGCTATTTGATGGAGGAATTATACAATTCTTCTAATATAATGGGACAATTTATATTCTAAATCCTTCCAAACTTGAGTACTTATCTTGCCAATATTCTAAGTCAGCCTTCCCCAAATGAGTGCTTTTCAAATATGTTGATGGGATTGTATTCAAGATAGCAATTTCATCAACTGTGTTGGTGGGGAGTTTGAGCATTATCATTTCAAAATGTGCTAAGCTCTTTATATTAAGAAAAATGGACTAAGGATTGAAATTCCTGATTACTCGCTTCAAACAGGACATTTGCTGATGGCAGAGTATGATTCATTATTGAGGAAATCTGTGGCACCCCACAATAGTTCCCTGTCTCTCACGTTAATGATAAGCTGGATGTGACTGATTGGAGCTGGAATCCAATATATGGAAGGCCATAGCTCTTATGTTATGAAAGGAATTGGAAATATCATCAACCTAGACACCGTATCCATTTCCTTGGGATAGAGCAGTCTACAGTAACCTGCTCTAGATTTCACAAACATCAGCCTGTTTCTTCACAGTTTCAAAGCTGTACAAAGCTCAGCGTGGTAGCAACTGTAGCAAAAGAAAGAAAACTTACATTGTTTACAAAAATTTCAGACTAGGGAACAGGAGGCAGAGAGCGTTAGGTTTTATGTTTCTCTTTAAATCTTTGCAATCAAATCACTATTGTTTGGATTCAGTTTGGAAAATAGGTTGGGTTACAAGACAATAGTAGACCTAAAGTTACTGTTCAAGCTTCCATAACTGAATGAGGACTTTAAAGTTACAGTATGTTGAACCGTGTGTCATCCTTGATGAATGAGATACACTGGTTACTAGCTACTTTCTGGATGCAATTCAAGGGGCATTAGTTATCACCTATAATGCTACAACATGGCATAGAGTTTGGTTATTTACTTAATCAGGGAGTTTGCGAAGAATGTGCCTGCTGCAGGTGCCTTCTGTAGAACAATCCCCATCTCCCAAGATTTATACAGACGGATTCTAGAGTTGTTCCAGAAGTCATTAAAACATTGCTCTGCTCCAAGGTCTGGAGTTAGGATAGATGCTGAGCTTTTGTTAGGTTGTTGTTGGTGGTGGTGGTAGTGGTGGTGGTTTTAATTGTATTTTTGTTGTTTTACTTACTGGACACATAATTTTTTTGACTGGTTTTCTTTGTGTGAATTGGAATTAATTTCTTATTGGATTGGAAGAAGGTCTTCTAATCTAATAATAAATAAATATTATTTTAAAAAGCAGCTAACCTGGGTCTCACCAGTCCTCATTCAACTTATTCTTCATTGGCTCTCACTTCCTAACAATACACAGCTTCACAAAAAGACAATGAAGAACAGATAAATCGACTGAAAGTAAACATATCTATACTGAGTTACAATAAGGTATTCCTCCAGAGTCTCTCTCTTTATCTTTCTCGGTATGTATGTATTATATATACATGTATACATCCTTACACTCATATGCATGCACACAATAAGTATGCATACACAATTGGAAAACCTGACATCATATTTTGAAATTCAAAACTTTTGAATGATTGATTTATGCTGTATAGAAACATTTGCATGTCTCAAAAAAATTATAGTATCACTAGCAATGGAGTAAGATCAGGATGACTAAGAGAGCCATGGTGGTGCACTGGTTAGAATGCAGTATGCAGGCTACTTTTGTTGCCTGCAATTTGGCAGTTCATATCTCACCAGGCTCAAGGTTGACTCAATATGCTGATTCTGTAAACCTCTTAGAGAGGACTGTAAAGCACTGTGAAGCACTATATAAGTCTAAGCACTGTTGCTATCCTCCTTTCTCACTACCATCCCCATTGTTTTATTCTGAAATGGAAAACTTGGAAAACTTTAATAGATCATCCACCTAAGAATTGCCAGTTAATATTAAATAGGCCATCCCTCAGAATAATTAGAGAGGGGTTTGTTCATTTTTTTCAAATTGTTCCAATTCTACCTGGGTCTTAGTATGCAGTAACTGGAAAGGGAAGTCATTTCACAGTGAGAGAAAAACATTTTACTCCCACCTCTAGAGACTGCTATTATTGTCAGAAATAGAGTTTGTAATATTACTTAATTGCTGTGCCTTATGCTATACTTCAGGGAGAGTCTATAGGATCCCTTTGGGAAGGGTTGCTAAAATAGAGGGTTGCAAAGTCTCCACCCTCTTCCTCGTGAGATCTTTCTCTTGGAATTTTATTTTTAGAATGAACTGTTGCTCTTTCAATTGACTGCAGCTGTCTGCTCTCAAAAGCAGTTTTCTTTGGCATTTACAGATCTCCATTAAGTTACATCCATGATGAAAGTCTTTTTTTTCCCACTTGGCGTTATGAACCAAATGGGAGTGGTTGTGTTTTGACATTTTGCATTGTTTCAATGGATGGTTTAAGACGGTGAACAAAAAAATAACAATAAAAATTATTTTAGTAGCATTATCTGACAGACTTCCATATGAAAGAAAAGCTGTGGTGGAATATCTGATTTATATGCAGAATAAGCATATCAAGAGTTTCTTGTAAAATGATAGTGATGTGTACAGCACCTGCTTTAAAGATAACTGCTTGAGTGAGGGGAAATAGCCATTGAACTTGCTCAAAAGAAAAAAAAATTGTTAGCACTTTGCAAAAGAAATTGTCTCTGTTATAGAGATAAATGGGGTCCCCCCCCCTGTGAATCCACTTGCCATCTTCATTGTAGTCTCTCCCAATGTACATAGTTAAAATATTGTCTCAAAAATACCCTAAAAGCACAACCTTATCCTTGCTTTCTTGCTTGAAAACCTCATTTATTTCAGTACATTTTACTTCTGAGTTTACACATATGCTCCACTTTGTTACTGCAATAGTTAGAAACCTGGAGATTGAGAGTTCTAGTCCCACTTTAGGCATGAAAAGTGGCTGGGTGGCCTTGGACCAATCACACACTCTTAGCCCAACCCAATTCAAAGGGTTGTTGTTGTGGGGAAAATAGAAGAGGAAGGAGTATTGTGTATGTATACCATATTCAGCTATTTATATGAAACAATAACGATGGGATACAAAATTGTAAAGAATAATATGAGGGTTATTTGGCTTCCCAGAGTCACAGTGAATTCATAAAGCATGACTTTGATTACATCATCCGAAGTAGAACTGTTTGATAGGCCAAGAAAAAATATTAATGGTCAGGAAGGAAACTGTTGCAGCACAATACCAATACAACACAACTATGAAATTTTTGTGCATATTTTGAGAGCACATAGGTGTTCCAACAGTGGCATTGTGCAGTATCTCTCATAATATATGTCAGATTTTGTGTTTGTGCATTGATTGGTTGTATTAACTAGAACACCTATTTATGACAACACAACTTTAGATGTCTGAGGTCATGGTTAATGGTCTTCATATTTGTAGGTTTCAAGATCATACTATAAATATTTAACCACATACACTTTGATAAAATAACTCCTATAAAGGTGGCCTTGATCTGTCAGTCACACAAGTTAATATGCTATCCACTCTCCCATGCACTGTTTAGTGAATATATCTCACCCTTCATATTGCATTATCTTTCATTTCTTCTCTCTTTGCTAGGATATCAGCAAAAACCGCTTCTACTTCTATTTTAAAAGATTTGATTAGATAATATGTCCAATGTTTCCTTGTTCTCCTATAATTTTAAAATTAGAATGTGCTTTTTACATAAGAAACGTACAACTTTTATAATGACTCTGACAAAGAGTATCAGAATTAGAAAAAAATGGTATAGATGGAAGCCTAAATCTTTATATGAAAAAAAGAGCAGAACTCAAACTGATTGATCATGAAATACAACACAGATGGTGCTTCTTTCTGATGTAGAGACCTTCAATAATCCTTTGTGGACACATGTTGAAGAACAGGGGTGTCAAACTCATGTCATCATGGTGGCGACATGTGACGTATTGGGACTTTTTCCCCCTTTGCTAAACCGGGCATGGGCATGGCCAGTGTGTGACTCATCTGGTCCATGGGCCACAGGTTTGACAGCCCTGTTGTAGAAGAAGGGATCCACAACAGATAATCTGGAATTGTCTTCCCCAGAACCATGCTGAAAATATGGCCAGTATCTCCAAACTGAAGAACCCATTTTCAAAAATGCCCCAAGGACACAATTTTTATATTTAACGGCAATGCTCCGAAACAAGTATACCGTAGGGTGATTTTCTGCATGGCTGGGATGCTACAGTGCAGAAATTCATTGCTAATTATTGTGCTGCTCTATTCTATCTAATTTGTGACCATGCCAGCCAACAATTTCAGTTATCAAAATAAAATAACAATATGAAAATAAATCTTGTTATTATAATATTAATTTCTATTGGAGGGAGTACTGACATTCATTCCAGATGACTAGTTTTTCCATTGCCCAGTTCATCTGATTTCACTATTAAAATGAAATAAGGTTCACTTCACTAGGCTGACAATTTCTGGATCTATAAAGATGCTACAAGGAAGGAAATCTCTTTGTTGAAGGACTTGGGTAGAAATATGCAATGCAGAACTTAGGCCAATTAAAAGGAGTGATTGTTATTGAAGATCAAATATAATTTGCTGAAAAATACAGAGCAGAAACATCTTTTGATGCAGGTAAAGCAATGGCGACCCAAAGCATTTCTGAACCCCCTCCCAGGCGACACAAAAAAGCACCAATGCTTTATATGATGCCTTTCATAATAATTTCCTTTTAAACAAAAGTTATTTCACGTGTTAACCATTAAAAGATGTGTGGTATTTTGTAGATGCTTAGTGGCCTTCTGAAATATGTACCAATGGTTTGAAAACTAATTGTAGGACATTGAAAATGGATATTGCAAATTTTCACATAGTTCAGAGGTGGGTTGCTGCTTGTTAAGCCCGGATCGGCAGTGGCAGGAGGCTCCGCCCACCCTCCCAGACGCTTCTGTGCATGAACGTGTGCGCATGAGTGAACCAGTAGGAAAAAAATTACAAACCCACTTCTGACATAGTTGATAACAAAAATTAACCTATAAAGGTGGAAGATACCCAATCTCCATCGGTTATAAATTATCTGAAGAGCATAACTTCCCTTTCCATATTCAAGCAAGCATTTTACTACTGAGTAATTTAAAGATTGCCAGAAAACTGGCATGTATGTGCTTGTTTTTGAGCCTGTAGCATTCACAGAGAATCAATAACTGAGAATACATGAAGACCTCATAGTCAACCCTTGCTCATATGTTGGCGAGATGAGTACATCCAAAACATACTTCCATGATTTTACATTAAAAAATAAAATGAAACTGCTGCAGCTAGCTATTGAACTCTTTCCAATAATAGGCCTTTAATACTTACTTCGGCCAAGATGTAGGGAATTTGGGTCAGGGCCATCCAGTGGTGGGTTTCAAAAAATTTTAGAACCTCTTCTGTAGGTGTGGCCTGCTTTGTGGGAGTAGCTTGCTGGCCATGTGACTGGGTGGGTGTGGCCAACTTGTGGTGAAACTCACTTAACAATGCTCTTTCTTAGCAACCAAAATGTTGACTCAGAAACTCTGGCATTTGAAGCACGCAAGTCTTAAAGCTGTCAAGTTACAAGACCCTTGCACCCCTAACCGTTTAGGAAAAAACACCCAGGGGTGTTCAAACTTGACAGCTTTAAGACTTGTGGACTTCAACTCCCAGAATTCCTCCTCTCGTTTTTCATCTTGATGATGTGTGGCCAGGCGGTGGGAGGGAGCTGGAACCGGTTCTAAATGGCACTGTAGATTTGTGGAACCTCTTCTATAGAAGAGGAACCCACCCCATCAGACATCCCCTCTAATGACTGCACAGATTGATCTTCAAAATGATGATATATCTGCAATAATACCGCTGCTTTGAAAACAGAGAGTATTCAGGTCTTACCAGAATATAGTAAAGTGCCCGATAAGAACATCATATGATTGTCAAGGAGCTCATATTGATCCTCAAGTACGTATGTTGTCACATCCAAAGGTGAGCATGGAGTTTCCATTCGTAAGTAAACTTATTAGGCTGGGTTGCAGATTTGGAGAACATGATTATGTTCAACTCTTTATCCTCAGGTTCAGTTTCAGAAAGTTGTATAAAATGGTTTTACAAGATTTCATTTAGTGGCGGAATCCTACAATTTTCCTTATTATTTCTTCTGTTCTTTAACATCTATATGAAGCTGCTAGGTCCTAAAAGCAAAGATTTTGGAGTGAAATATTAGCATTGGTGTCTGATATATCAGGTAAAGCAGTGGAGGTGTTAAAACTTCTCCTGCATCAAATACAGGTTGAATATGTGCCAGTAACGTGAAGTTGAATCATAACAAAATGAAGGCACTTTTCTCATCCAAGAAAATTGTGTGTATCTCATTTCTGAATCGACATACTCCAAAAGTGGCCTGAATGGCTTTAAAAAAAGAAAGATAAATTGCAGTTCATTTGATTAGTTCTGGATAGGAAAGCCTGGGTATCCATGCCCTTAAAATTGTATTATACATCTGGCTATTGTAGAAATTCTTTCAAATCTTCAGCTCTGTGGTTAGGGTCCCCCCCCCAATAGTGGGAATATATTCCATCAGTTGAAAGTTCATGAAAGAACTACAGGTTGTCAATTCACTTCTGAGCCTTGACCTTATCTGAGTCACATCATTGGAGATGCTGATTTTCTGTGTTCATATGAAAAGGGCTCGAAATAATATAACACCTAAATAGGATTAGAAATTCTGAAAGTTTTAATATTGCAACATAACAACAAATCAGATTTAATGTTTAATTTAGATACATTAGTTAATTTGAATGTGGAAAAATGAGAAATGCTACAAATCTTTCCTGAACTATATTTCTTTACACTGTTCTAAGGGACTGTGCTTTTTTTGGGAGGGGGGGGTCCATTTGGGTGAGAGTTAAAGCCTCTGTTTTTGAAAAGTTGGTTTGTGGAGGAAAATATTAGTAGGATTGTGATAAATATAGTCTGCCTGCCCATTAGGATGTTGTTTTGTTTGGTGACTGATTTGTATTTGTCCGAACATCATGTAATCAGGATACTAATTCATCTTTTTTCAATCCATTTCAATAAAGTTTAAATGGGGAGGAAGTTCCTTTAATAAAGATTATTTTTTTCTCTTAATACATTTTCCCAAAGGAAAAAGAAAGTCTGCATCTCCTAGCTGTTATGCTTTTATACCACAGAGCCCTGCGACAGCACTGTTTTGTTTTGTTTTGTTGTATTTTTATCTTTTAATGAAGAGAAAATCGGGCATGTGAATCTTATCTTGCATACATACTAGAGTTACCTGAGTCTGCTTTTTTAAAGATAGGTGGTGGCCATTAAGCCCAATCAGCAGATGGAATTTGATTTTTTGAAAAAAAAATGTATGTATGCATGCATGTATGTATGTATTTATTATTTTATTTATTTATTTATTTGAATAATAAAAATGGCTTCCTCTCTCACCGCAGTGACTCTGGGCAGGATACAAAAATTAAAACACAATAATTAAAAGCAACCGATGGGATCCTGGGTAAATGACATCTTGCCATCATAAAAATCATATCAGTAATAGGACACGCCTTAAGCTCTTGGTTGCTGAAGGAATACAGTTCCACAAGGTTGCCATAGAGAAAACACAAGTCCAATCTGACGGCATTCTTTAATAGAGGAAACTTGCCCTTAGAACATGCTAAATCTTGTATGTCAAGCAGAAAGCATGGGCTAAGGGTGGAATAAATAACTTGCCTCTATGTCAGACGAAGATCCAGACAGCTTCTCACCTTGTTCTTGCCCTCCACCTCCAGGCTTCCACCTTGCATGCCTCAGCAAGTGGTGGAATAAATGGACGTAAAATGGCAACTTATAATCAATACCTTTATTTAAAGTTTATTTTTTAATTAATTCATTTATTTCAATTTGTAAGTTTCTAAATGCCAATGTTTTTATGTTTTCTGTGTGGTGTACAGGCACAGATCTTGGGCAGGTAGACAGGCAATTGTTTTTCTAGACCATTCCCTCCCTATAAATTTGTTTTCGACAGAGAAATAAAGATTTGAACATAGAAAAGTTATTTTTATTTCTAGCTTCTGGGTCAACTGGATAACTAGATTAAAGTTAGGAGCGGAGCTCTCCTATCTGCCGTTGAAGAATGAAAAGATTTCTCAGCTGGCAAGGCAGGCACCATGATCAAAATTTATTTTAAAGTGTGTATATCAAATGCAATCAAACTTTTAGTTCCATCTGTAAGCATACATAGAAGCCAATATTGCTGAGCTGACAAGGAGTTTCCATCAAAATATATGAGAAACTTCAACCATGTTAATTTGATTGTTGAGAAAAAACAATATTTTCTCATAAATTCTTTTATATAATCTTTATAATATTCTTTCTGTAAAAGAGTCATTTTAGCCAGCTGCCTTCATTATGCAAAATCTTCTGTGCTCATAGAGGGCCCCCCAATTCTTTTTCTGCAAAATACAAAAGCAGCCTGAAAGGTAAGCAAGCTGTCATTTCTAGACAGGAATATAAACGCTATGGTAGATATTATGTTTGTTTCAGGTAAAGTTACATAGCTCTTGTCAGGTCACTAGCAATATATAAAAGGTATCTGATAAAATTGTCCTTGAACGAACTTCATATATGCGAAAATGTTGACTTCGAAACACCACTGAGCACCCTGGCAATCTGAACATGGGATTAATTCTCTGCATAGCACCATAACCCTGGCCTTGACTAATGATGCAAGCAAGAAGTAAAGAGAGTCCATAGGTTATAAATGGAGAAGTCATTTTCCATGTTCTTAACACTTCATCTGATGTAGGAGATAGCTTTGACCTTTGGGCCAAGGAAGCACACGGCCACAGTGTTTTCCCTGGTTGCTTTTACAGCATTTCAAAGCAATCCTACACTTTAATGAAGGAGAGGGGAAAGGAGAGGGAGAAAGGGAGAATTATGCATTATGACAAATTAGCTTAATAAGTAGCACAACATAAAGTTGATATTTAGGCCCTTGAAATACCATATACGTTTTGTCTGTATCACAGAGAGTGTATTCTTTGTGGACTTCCAGCATTTCAGTCTCCAACAGTGATGTAACGTGATTTCCAAAGCACAACAAAGTCAGCAGGTTTATCTGTGGATAATAAGAACTGGATACCAACATTGAATGCTTTTCTAAATCACGATGCTCACTTCCTAGAACTAGGATATTTTTTTAAAAATACCAATTTTATTATACCTACACCGAGGTATAATTTAAAAAAATGAACTTGACATCTAGGAGGTGAGACCTTTCCCACTTCGTTAGTAGCATTATTTTGGAGCACCATGATTCTGGAGCTGCTGAACTTAAATTATATAAACCCATAGGAAAGCACAGGATTTGACACACGGGAAATTTATTATTAAAAACCCAAATTGTGAAATAAATGATCAGTAGCTTTAGAGGGATAATTGTATTGTCTTGCCGAGGTTTATAAAACTGAGGAACAGCAGATTTATTTTGAAAATTGTGCAGTATGTTTTGAGCTTTTCTGCACAATTTATAAACCGTATTTTCTCTTCCAATGGTTTTTATAGAAATTTGAGTTTCCTTCCACTTTTCTTTATGTCTCAAACTGCTCAGACAGGCATAATTGCTGGACCAGGAGCATAGCTATGAATGATCCCGATGACAATACCACTTAGGCTTGTATATGGCTTCACAGTGCTTTACAGCCCTCTCTAAGTGGTCTATAGAGTCAGCATATTGCCCCCAACAATCTGGGTCCTCGCTTTACTCGGAGAGATGGAAGGCTGAGTCAACCTTGAGCCAGTCAAAATTGAACCCCTGCAGCTGGCAGAATTAACCTACAATACTGCATTCTAGCCACAGCACCACCATGTGATGTTGAAGTTATAAATAAATTTTAGCTGTAATGTCTTTAGTTCAAAGTCAAGAGACACCAAAGAAAACATAATATCTAGAATTCATGATACTTAATAATGTGTTGGGGGAGGTTCTCTTGTAAGTTTTCCCCCCTCAACACATTACATTACATATGTCTGAAAATCAGTGTTTTTAAACATATTATTTGCATTGTATTCAGATTATCTCTGTTACATTTGCAGCACCCCAAACCTACTAAGCAAATTATTTCACAGACTTTGAGTAAGTGTGTTCCCTAAATCTTAGACAAGGGGTGTCAAACTGGGTCAGATGCATCACATACAGGCCATGCCCATCCCAGCTCTGGGAAGGGGGAAAATGTCACAATACATCATGTGACAGCAACGTGACGCCATAAATTTGACACCAGTGTTTTAGACCTGAATCTAGATTTATTTTTGTTAGAATTCATTAAAAAAATTACTCTTGGATCATACAGGTAGGTGGGGACAAATAGGCAAATAACAATATAACAAGTTTCCAACCATGGATTGAAGATTGCATTACATGAATTGGTCAAAACTAATTAAATTAATACTGTAGTTAAATAAGTAGGAATTAATGTCAGCTATCCTTTAATGTCCATATGGAATTGCAGTATAAATGAAGAAGCACCTATTCGCTCTGTGTTTTACAGATAGTCAGGGCCTGGACCTGGAAATCTCCAAGGCAAACTCCTTTGGATTCACTGGATGCATGTCATCTGTGCAGTATAACCATATTGCTCCACTGAAAGCTGCCTTAAGACATCCCAACCTAGCACCAGTGACAGTCCTGGGTTCGTTGTCTGAATCAAACTGCAGGTCGTTGGTTGAAGTAGATGCAAATACAGCAACCTCAATCTACTCTTCCTCAGGTATGTTCAGCACATTTTACAGGTAACTAGTTAGTAATGTTTCCTATTTGTTGTAAGTAGTAGATGATGGAAATATGGTGTGTGTGTGTGTGTGTGTGTGTGTGTGTGTGTGTGTGTGTATATATATAACATGTTTTATAGATTTATAACTTATTGTATTCAAGAGTTTCTAGGCAATATGCAAATAAGATGCACTGTGGTATCTTAATTATGTTGACTACATCATCCCTATTCATCTCCCTGTTTCTACAAATAGAGGAGGGATGACCTGGTATCCTATTTTCTATATTTGTGATGTGATATAAAAAAAATAAAGGGATAAGCAATTAGCCATGCTGATTACCTGCAGCATTGTTTCCAATGTATCTGGAAAGTTATGTGGCTCTTGATATATAAATATTGGAAATGTAGATCATCGGTATTAAGTGAACAGTCCTTTTAGCTCTTGTCTATTGTTCATCTCTGTTTTTCCTCTTCCTTTGTCCTGTTTTTGCCAATTAATCATTTTGATATCTGTTGATATTTAACTAAATGATATCAAGCCATATTTTTGCTAGCTGAGCTGAGCGCTGGACACAATTGCTGTGATCTGGATAGATGGACTGAGTGGGAGTGAGCTGCATGCAATGTAAACTGGATATTACTCATAGTATTTCTTAAATAATGTATACAATAACCACACAAAATAACAACATTAATAATATGCTATTCCAATATATTGCCTACAATAATATTATCATTGAACTTGATCTTGTTTGTAGTTATTTGATATTCTTTGTAGTTCTTTTCTTTGCTAATATAAGCAGGCCATGAAATCTGTACTTTTGACTTAGTAAAGCTACATGAAGAGAGTTTAAACACTGGAGGTTGCCATCGCACAAAGGGTATTTGCTTAGTAACACTGTAGTTTCATCAGGGTTTAGTTATGGAAAACAAAGAAGATACTTTTGATGAGCAAGTGGAAGAATTATTAAACATATTTAATTGAATTCCCAGATTATTTGAAATCAGGTTTGTTTGTTTATTTGTTTGTTTTTCAAAAATAAGCTTGCCGCAGAATGAATGGTGTTCCATGGAAATGTAGAAAAGGAAGTTAATAAGTAAGAGTTTGGTTTGTCTACAACAGTGGACCCCAACCTTTCGGGCTTTGTAGACTGGTGGGGGGGAGGCAGGCATGAAATCTATTTAACTTCCCTATCGGTTCACAAATGTGAGCACATGCGCATGCGCAGAGCATCAAAAATGGACATAATGATGTCCAGGTGGGTGGGTGGGGCCTGCTATCGAGTACGCCTGCAAATGTAAGTAAAACAGTGGGGGGGGGGGAATCCACTGTGCCAGATGACTTAGATTAGCTAGAAATCAGGAAATCCTTCTCTTTAACTAATATAAATCACACGTAACAGTTGATCGTCAGAAATATCAGTTCACCCGAACCGGTAGCATTATTTTACTACCGGTTTGGGTGAACTGGTCTGAAATGGTAGCATTTCACCCTTGGGGGAAGGAAATGGTTCCCCATGAGCAGTGGGCAAATGCACACATATGTAGTTCCATTCGCACAAGCTTGCACAAGTGGAGTTGCACATGTGTGTGCGCCTGCTGATTCCAGGACTCAGTTCTGAATGGGTCACAGTCTGGTACTGAGCCAAGGCCAGGGGGGTTGGGGACCCCTAGCCTATAAGAAACTGATCGCTATAAACCTGTCTCAGGTCTGTATCTCATCATCTGAGGAGTTCTGACTAATTATTTAGAAAGAGAGATTTTTTAAAATATTTTTTTCTAAAATAATCACTTGGTAGAATGAATTTGTTGCTTAAAGTTTATCACCTTAGATAATCAGAAAATGCATAGGCTGGCAGAAGCTGTTGTTTTATGTTTGTCTCTTATCTTCTCCAGGGTTAAGGAGAGACACATTATACCCTGATGATGATCCAAGCAGTTCATTTCCCGCTTGTGATAATTAAATGCTCCCTTGGGCATCTTAAGTGTTTTGTATGTTGGAAAGGAGAACATGTTGTAAAGCTAGGCTTAGTATTACCATAAGTTGGAAGTGCACATATATAGACATACAGTACACAAACACAGATGGCTTTCAGATCATTTTCCCCCAAAGGATATTGATTTCCCAGGCATGGAGTGGTGCCGCTGTGGCAGTCTATCATATTTTTGCCTTTTTATGGGTGTGTTTGGCTGTTTTTGTCCACACTATCCCACCTTATTTTATGTTTTGAATACATATTATTTTATTTTAAGCTATTCTGAGTCTTCTGGATTGAAAGTGAGTGGCCATCATACATCAAAATGAAATATAATTTAGTATAAATTATGCTAAAAATCATTTTGTATAAAAGAATAATATGTTCACGTCCCACCCCCAAAATGCATTCTATATTATAAAACCTACTTCAGCTTAAAGAAGAGTGAATTACATACCCCCAACAAACTCTTGCTGCTTCCAATAAACTGGAAGGGTATATCCTGAAATGATTTTGTTTTTCTTTCTTACTTAATTACAATTCGGCATTATTGCCTTGCTTCTTTTGTTCTAAAAACTGTTTGGATTTCTTCCAAATCACCATTCCATTCCATTCACTATGTCTGAGATATTGTGAAGAAAGCACTAGAATCTGTTAACAAAAAATAGAAACAAATTATTATAAGCTCCTCGTGTTGAATGAGTTCCAGTTTATGTGTGCTTTCTCTTTCTTTTGTAGTCACTAGATTGCCTTGTCATAGCTGCAAAAGCAATTCTTACTAATGCAGATTGGCAGCACCTTAAGTAGTTTTTCTAGGGATGTGTAAAAAGATGTTTGTGCTCTTTCTCCATGCAAATCTATTCTTATTTGTTAATGCTCCAGAATAGATGCTAACAACTATTATCAACTGAGGGCCCATGAAATTTTTAATAACCAGGATATAAGATGTATAAACAAACAAACCTAAAAATAGTCCATGTTGACTTTGTTCTCTCTCTCTCTCTCTCTCTTCGCTTCTCTTCTCTTTCTCTCTCTCTCTCTCTCTCTCTCACACACACACACAGAGAGAGAGAGAGAGAGAGAGAGAGAGAGAAAGAGAGAGAGAGACAGAGAATATTATACCAAATATACTATTTGACAGCAATTAATTCTCAATATTTTGTGTGGATTCCTTTGCTAACATTTTTAGCTAACATTCATGTCTATTAATTGGGCAAATTCTATTTGTTGCCAAATGTGTATTTAACTGAGTTTGAGTTTTGAGTTTTATTAAATTTATATACCGCCCCCCTCTCCCCGCGGTGTACAGACAGTACAAATAAAACAACGGTGTACAGACAGTACAAATAAAACAACAAAGCAAGAACAGCAAAACATTAGACAACCAACATAAACATACGGTCTGTGAAATACCCAAACTCATTTCAAGTTAAAAACTGAGGTATTTCCTTCTGAATGAACTTTATTAAAAGTCTGGCAAATAAGGTCTACAGTCACTGTATTTGAAAAGCATCATTTTCTCCTGAGGTTCAGAATCTTAGTTTTCATTTTGGGCAACTTGCAATGAAACTGATACACTCTACCTAGAAAACACTGAGGCAGATGATAATCCACAAAAAAGTTACAGTCATGGTTGAGAAGCTTTCCAGATCAATAAAGGCACCAGGTGGAAAAATGCCAAAGATTGTGGAGAATCAGCAAAAATTAGATGCTTCAACTTGCCTTTTCTGACTGTCCCAAGCTACCTTTGGATGCTCTGATTACCTTTGGGGATATTTTGAAATGCATTACCATCATTATTTCTATGTAATTCACTTGACTGAAATGAGACAAGTTCCAGAGTGAAGCACCAAGGGTACATGTATAGAAAAGTTAAGGTTTTGATTCATTTCTGTGCAAAATACAACCAGATTTTTTTTGTGTGTGTGTGTGTGTGTGTGTGTTTTTAGGGGGGGAGCGGGGAATCTCTGCAGTGGAAAATATGCACTGGTCAACATTTTTCCATCTCCAGATTCTGCAGACTGCAAAAGAGACTCAAAGTGGAATTTACTGTCAATGGGTTTTCATCTATCAATCTGAAATGAATTCTATTTACTACTTATGCCTCTGGGTTTAAAAACGCTCAGTCTCTTCATGCATACATCGCATTGCAGAGACGTAGTTTGCCTTCCATTTTTAATGTTATTCCCTTGCTTTAAAAAGAGCCATTTTCTAATACAATATATAAAATTTAAATTTACCTCTACATTAAAAATAAACATTAAAAATAACCAGAAGGTCATAGTTCTTAATTCTAATATTGTTTTATTAATTTACAAATATATAATCAGAAGCTTCAGGCTTTTGGGTGGCTCCCAGGAGCATTACAAGAATTGTCATCAGCTGTAGTTTCCTAAGTGATGGGAAAGAAAAAAAGGAGAACAAACAAATCTAAATTTTATTTATTTTAAATGTAACCATAAACATATAAACTCTATTGTTTTATTTAGTTTTAAATAAAATTAAATTTTGGGTTTTATGCAAGCCAGATGCAACAGTATGCAACAGTATGTTGGCTTGTTCAAATCAAAGATCCTAACTTGCATACTATTACAGTAGGTGAGCACGGTTTAGTTAAAACAAGCTTTGGTTGTTCTTGTGACATACGGTTTGACCTGGGTTCAAACCATCCTTACTGATAACGGGGAATAATAAATAGGTAATAGGTATAACTAAGGGTGGTAACCTACCTCACAAATTCTATAACTTGTTTAAAAATGTGAAAACTTTGATTGATCAAACCATGATGGGCAGAAAATGTCAATATCCATCAGGCCAGCTGGAGATCATCAGTTTTTATAGAAGATAAGCTGATATCTTCTATAACTTGATATATCAGACAGGTAATTGATAAAAGGCTGTGAAATGAAGGAAGGACGGATGGATGGAAGGAAGGAGAAAGGGAGAGAGAGAAAGAAAGAAAGAAAGAAAGAAAGAAAGAAAGAAAGAAAGAAAGAAAGAAAGAAAGAAAGAAAGAGAGAAAGAGAGAAAGAGAGAGGGAGAGGCTTGCATCATGTTTTTTATTGATTAATAAATGGATGTATATGTTTATAGATACCTAAAGACTGTACTCACAGTCATTTATACCTTCCTCATGTCCTAATTGGAATAGTTCAATGCACTGCATATCAATGGGGCTGCCCTGAAGAATATTCAGAAGTCTCATCTGGTGCAAAATGCAGAAGTACAGACAATTGTGGGGGTCTGTTGTTTAGCACATGTGACACCTCCATTCTGTGAGCTGCATTGTTGCCAGTGGACTTCCAGGTACAATTCAAAGTGCTTCTAATTAATTGTAAAGTCCTTCAGTCTTGTAAAGACTAGTTACTGGACTGTCTCTCCCTAATTGCTTCCACCCATCTCACCCAGTTTAGTGGGAAGACTATATAGGGTTAGGGTTAAGTTTTCTCAACCAGGAAATATTGTTTGGCGGTACCCATGAAGAGGGAATTATTTTGCCATTGCATCCACCTTCTGTAATAGCATCCTCCCAGAGATTGGACTCCACCTAACCCTGTGGGTATATTACAAGGCCTCAAAGAACTGGTTCTTTCCTCAAGCCTGGGATTTTGATGGTGTGGGTGAGCATATTACTTGATGCTACTAACTGTTATGAATAATTACTAGTTGTTGATTGTTGTTCTTGGCTGCTATTTATTTTATTTATACTTTTGATTGAAATCATTCAACTTCTGTGGGCTAGAAGAATGTGCTTGAGATGGTCAAATGTAAATTTAAAAAATAAGTTATTAAATGCAATGGACAAATAAACTGTTGCAACTGTATTAGGATGCCAAACTGTGACTAAGAAACCAAATGATTTGTACCGAATCTTGGTGTGATGCAATGAGAATATGGATCTAAAAATTGCATCACTGATCAAGGTAATTAAATCATATTAATGATTTCAAGTTACAACTAAACAGAGAGGAACTAGAGAAGTAGATGCATTTGTGTATCTTGGAAGGATGTTTAGTAAAGGTGGCAAAATGGATGGAGATACTTTAAGATGTACAAATGACAGTGAAAACATATGTTGCTATTGTAAAAAAATTATTGAATGAAGTGCAAACAGCTACTTATAAAAATTGGCTTCTGCTCACTTTTTTATATACAAGTAACAGATGTGTCAGGAGAAGCATAATAACCAGTTAAATGAAATTGGAATGGGATGTACAAGACTCATGTGGTTAATGAGATAGGGTCAAAACTACATGGGAGTTGAAGGAAGTTGACTGAATAAAAATAAATGAGTGGTGCGTGCAACAGAAATACATCAAGGTGAGTTAGTTATATACAGAGAATGAAGTTTGGAAATAAAATGCTAGAAGGTGATTGTGTTGTAATATGTCTACTTGCTTTTTAAAAAAAATCAAAAATACAAAAAGCAATATTATAGCCAGTTCGGACACAAGGTCTAATGGATGTGAAGGAAATTGTTTGTAGAAACAGTGATGCTCCCAGGTACTATATTGGACATGCTAGAATTTGGAACTTCTAATGCTGATCTATTCAAATAATTCTGAGCCTATCAAACTTTAGAAGTATTTCTACCTCCAGGAGTAAATCTTGGCCTTTACTATAAATTAGGACTTTTCTTTAAAGTTATGAAACAGTAAGCAGATAGTTGGCAATCAAATATGCATGTTGAGTTGGTGCAAGTTTTACAAATAAAAATTTATCCATGGATGGTTGAAGCTTCCACTGGGAGAACACTAGGCCTTTCCTCTCCTTTGTTTTGTCCAATCAAACTTCCTTGCTTAATAACATTTCTTCCCCAAAACTAAAACTGTCTTTATCCTTCAGAGAGGCAAGCAGTGGAGACAATTTTGAATGTTGACACATATATAGACAGACAGACTGACACTCCATTAGTGCTGTATTTATATAAAAATAAAACAAGGGAGGAAAATCATACAGTATGTATCTGAAAGGAAGACGATTTTTTTACCAAATTATGTAATTTTAAAGTGATAACATCTTAAATTCTCTAAATTCTTAGAATGTAATAGTGAAAGCAGATTTGGAATTTTTAAAAACCTTTGCTTAAATGGAAGGCATCTTAAATTCAGGATCCTCTTTCTTTTGAGTTAAAATGGCCTAACCTTTGGATCTTGAAATGTTACCAAAGCTGGAAAAAAAGAGAGCAAATTGTAGACGAGTTTACTGTCAACAATTTGAGGATAGTAAGAAGTGTAAATATTTACTTTAAAAATCACTATACATGTATTAAAACGGTCCTCAAAAAATCACTTTCAAACATTGCCCTCAAATTGTAATGTTGAATGAAATGTGGTAAAATTAGCACACACGTGGCTGAAGAGTAATTGTATTAATTTTCTGTCAAGGTCAGAGTCAATGAAATGAAATGATATTTATTTTATTATCTTGGCTGCATCCACAACTTTTTGGCGGCTGGCCTTTGGGATATCTCTCAAAGGTCAAGTATGAGTCTCAGCCAGAAAAAAAAAGATCAGCACCTTAATTATATAAGCATTACCTTGGTTTTTCTTATGAATTACAGATCCATTTGGGAAGGCTGATGATAAAGAACCACTCAGCAATGCTGTCAGAAGCGATTCAGCCTTCATTGGAGGTAAGTTGAGCAAATCATATTTCTGCAATCAAGAGCCGTGGTGGTGCAGTGGTTAGAATTCAGTATTGCAGACTAATTCTGATGTCTGCCAGCAGTTCGTTCCTGATTGTTTCACAATTGACTTGGCCTTCCATCCTTTTGGGGTCAGTAAAATGAGGACCCAGATTGTTGGGGGCAATATGATGACTCTGTAAACCACTCAGAGAGGGCTATGAAGCAATATATAAGTCTAAGTGCTATTGCTATTCCAATGCAGCTTGCAGGGTTGGGTGATATGCCTTAGAGATTCTTCAAACCTCATTTCCTTTTAGTGGGTATAACTGATAAAATAACTTTTTCTTACCTTTCTCAATTGTCCAATATTTCTGATTTGAAATTGTATGTAGGTAGAGTAGAGGAAGAATAATATTTTTGAGTTTTTTATAGGGTTTTTTTCCTTTTGTTTGTTGCTATTTTAATTCTACTGGAAGCTATGGAATATGCAATTACATGTGCTAGTCCCAGTGATATCTTTATCCATCCACAATTTATTTTTAGCAGCACCAGAATCATGAGCATAGAAAAGCAAAACCCTATTCTTAGCTTGCTTTTCCAGAGATGGGTTGGAAGTCAGAACCATTAAGAATAAAAATTATTTGAAAACTGATTGTAACTAATCACCAGCTAATTTGGTGGCCTTGTAATGGTATCTATTGCCACTGTGTCCAGAACTTTAGAAAATATTTTAGTTTGGTTTTGTGTTCTACAGTATAGTTCCAAAAAGCATTTTGAAAGATGAGCAGTTTTCTGAGTTTACTTGGGGTCCCTCATCTTCTTTGTCTCATTGCACAATTCAGTGAAGTATTTTCAAACTTTATGTCCCATTGGACTTCACAATTAGGTAACATGAATTAGAGTACCAAAGAGAAAGTAATTGAATTAGTACTATATCCATTAAGGGTTGACCATCCCAATCCAATTGAATGAATACCCAGTTTTAGCTAGATTGACTTAGGACCATGAATGTTTTAAATCCCCTCAATAGCAATTATGATAATTGAGAGTTCTTATCAATGCAGATTGGTGCTTAGATGTCATGGAAACTTGGTAACAAAGTATATTCATTTAGGCTTCCTTTGGGAAGAGGAGATTGGGTATTCCTAACATCATATGAGCAGATTTCCACAATGGATCTCCTTTCCTACCTCCTGCATGAATACTACCCTTACCTCCAGATGTCTCACCATCTACTGTAGACCTCAACATTTCAAAAGCGTATTTAGGAGCAGTATGAGGGACTGCAGAATAGCTTGCCATTTTCCTAACCAATAGACACCAATGAAATAGCAGTGAAATCTTGCATAATAATATCTGCATGAACAATGTTTCCTGAAGTAATTCAACATGAAATATAGTGCAGTCAGGTTTGGCTGGTTCTCTCTTGAGATCAGGAAGAAGTTGAGGTTAAGTATAACAAACCTGCATGATTATAGACAAAATTCACTTGAGCAGTAGCCAGTAGCCTCCCACTGTCCAGTGCAATCCCACAGAGTTGGCCTCCTCAGGGTGCCATCGGCATCCTGAAGTAATTCAACATGAAATATAGTGCAGTCAGGTTTGGCTGGTTCTCTCTTGAGATCAGGAAGAAGTTGAGGTTAAGTATAACAAACCTGCATGATTATAGACAAAATTCACTTGAGCAGTAGCCAGTAGCCTCCCACTGTCCAGTGCAATCCCACAGAGTTGGCCTCCTCAGGGTGCCATCGGCCAGACAGTGTCGGCTGGTGACTCCCAGGGGGAGAGCCTTCTCTGTGGGAGCGCCTTCCCTCTGGAATGAGCTGCCCCTGGAGCTTCGCATAATCCCCGACCTCCGGTCCTTCTGATGCGCCCTAAAAAGTTGGCTTTTCCAGCAAGCCGACCTGGCCTGAACAAAATAAAATAAATGATTGATTTAATTGTTAATTTTAATCTAATTTTTAAAATGTTATTGTTTATATTAATTGGGTTTGTTTTCAAATACTCTAATTTCTTTTTAAACTTTTGTAATATGTGTTTTTTTTTTATGTTGAGTCCTTTGGGAGAAGGACGGCATATAAATCCAATAAACAAACAAACAAGCAAGCAGCCACAGTGAACTTCAAAACAAAACAAAATCTATTCTGCTGAATAGGCCACATATCTCATTCTGAACTTCTCCTTATGTTTACATTTTGTCTTTTGCACCTCAGGTGTTATTGCAGTTGTGATCTTCATCATCTTTTGCATTGTGGCCATTATGAGCAGAGTCCTCTATCGGCACAAACAGACTCATCGGAACAACCAGACAAAGGAAAAAGAGTATCCAGAACACCTTGACCGTTCTTTTAAGACTGAGGTTGACTTACAGAACCCAGTGAGCGAGTGCAAACGAGAATACTTTATCTAAAAGACTCCCTCATTCCTTGTTACACTTTGGCATTTCCATGATGATGATGATGATGGTAGTGATGGTGGTGATGGTGTTTTTAATCCATCTGTTACTTTGGAATTTTCCCACTCTTTGGAAAGAACTAATAGACACAGAAGAAATAGGCAGAACTGCTCTGTTTTCCATCCAAGGTCACCATAGATAACACCTAACTGCTCAAGCAACCATGTATTCTAAGTTCATCATTACATGCATGGTTGACTATTTAGTTTCTGGATTTCTGAGATGTTGCTTTCTGGACCATTTCATGTTGGACCTGAGTGATATATACTAGAGGTAAAGCGTGCAAGCTAATTATGTAGCATTACAGCTATTGCAACAAGGTAGTGTGAAAGAATAAGATCAAATTATCTCGCTAAAAATGTATTTAAGATGAGCCAAATCCTTTGTCCTGTAAATTGGCATAATTCTGTTTCGTGTCTGTGGTGCTCTGCTGAATTTGCAAACTAAGGATCTAGAACAGCCTTTTTCATTTATGTTCCATCTGATCACTTCTTTTCCTTCAAACTGAAACATTTGTCCAACACAAGGTCGGAGTTTGCAAGATCATATTACTTTCTGAATGGGATGGCTGGAGAGAGCTGAGACCACTTGGATAAATCTATCAAGTGTTTGCCCTCCTTGCATAACCCCTTTAGATTCAGAGTCAGTTTGGTTCAAGAATCACCTGGCACTCAAGATGGACTTGTGAGACTCTGAGAAATAGCTTAGTTTTCTAAGAGGCATCACTCAATCACTCATGTCCTCCAAGATAGAAGAGATTACAAGCCTGCAGTAGAGTTGGTCTAAAGATGAGAAGACTAGAAACAGTTCCATTGGGCTTGAGCACCAGCGATGCCTTTGGGCATTCCAAAATAATTTGTAAGTGCTCTTCATCTGAGGGCCACCTGGTTCTTGTCCTTTGAAGGGATGCTTTGTGACTGGGCCAGAGGACCCCTGTGAGGAGGGCCAAAGAGGTGGGAGATGTGTCATGTGCTCAGGATTTCAGCAAATCCAGAGAGGCTCAAGTCTGCCCAATGAATTCTTAACCTCTGTTTTGGCCTCTGAGCATCACCTTTCCCTTTGGTTTCTTGGATAATGGCACTTTCTTCCATGTTGTTCCTCTCTTGGGCAAAATCTTCCAAAGGGCCTTGAAAGGAGGCTTAAGCTGTGGTCCTCTGTGCCACCTTCAATGTAAGTGTGTGTCAGGGGTTAGGCACCCTGCCTCCAGGCCCTTCATGAAGCTACATTTAAATAGGGCCTAAGGGACTTCAGGGACACAGAAGACTAGCCCCCATGTCATTTGTAGCTAAAATCACTCTCCCTCCCTTCCCCGAAACGCATGTGTAAATGTTCACCTTTTTTTTTTCTTTCCCTATTAATTTTGATCTGGAACTTTTTGATTTGAAAAGTGTCCTCCCTCCCTCCTTTTTATTTTTAATGTAGCATCTGGAATGGAGAGAATTTTTCAAATAAGGTATTTGGTCTAGGGAAACAGTTCCTCCACATTTCTGTTGATGTTTGTAGCTGAGTAAAATCAGCATCCCCCACCCCCCGCCTCCCAGAAATGATATTTCCTATGATAGAAACAACCACAAAAAATGAAAGGGGTGTGTGTGGCTTTGTGACACTTGCATAAGTACCAACCTGGCAATTTTTCCATTTCAACAGAATGATTAATTGAATGATCACACACACATACACACACAGAGAGAGAGGGAGACAGAGAGAGAATTCCCATATTATGTTGCAGCAGTTTTGATTAAGTCAGTGTAATTTTGCAATAATGAATGCTGCCACTACTTTCAACAATGATTGTTGCAGAGATTCTGGCTTGTGCAGGCTATGGATTTCCTGTCCCAATTTAAAGACTTTGTTATAATGTCTCTATTATAATGTCTATTATAAACCACCCATTGAAAAAGGGGAAAAATGCGCGCACACTCACAAAGAGAGAGAGAGAGATATCCATTAAAAAATTTCCAACAGCCTTCTCCACTTTTATGAAAGAAAACATACTCTTGTGGAAAAGAGGATCCCTTTCCCACATTATAGGGGTGGGGGGACATTCAATCAAAACTCCATCTCATAAAATTAGATGCAATCAATAATCTTTACTGGATCATGAAGAAATAGCTGAGGCAGAGGCATTAGCTCCTTCAATTCACAGGCACTTTAGCAGCTTCTTGGGTATTGGGACATTGTGTCATCTCTCACATGAATAAATGGCTTAGTGATGTTGCTAATTTGAATGCAAAACATTAAAAGTGGTGGCACCAAGCACTAGATATATAAATATAAACAAAAACCCCACAGTTTAAATGCCTAGGCTTCCCTGCAAATATCCTATGGAAAAAAAATGTGAATTTCCTAAAGAATACATTTTTTATCAAAACCATCCTGTCTCTTTTAATAACATGTAACTTAATTCCCAAGATGAGATCCACACATTTTAAAATTGCCAAGGTTGAGAAATACTATTCTAGATCACTATCTAGATTGGTTTTTGGTTCATATTTATATCCATTTCATTTTGAATATTCTATGAAGGACTGACTGACTGACTGACTTTATATGATGTTTTATGCCTCCCATCTCCTCTACAAGGTGACTCTGACTGGCTTATGGTCCCTGTTGCCAGAAGTTTGCTATTCTTTTTCAGCCAAGAATCACCTTTGGCCAGAGAATGAATTGATCCGGAACAAATATTAGCTTCGGTTTAATTATACTATGTTTCGAGTGAGACTGTTAGTACAATTATTTACAGTATATTTAATGGTTTTTGCTGGTATATTAGAAATTACAGTTGGACCCTAAATTTTGAGGACTTGAAGGATCTTGCTTGGAGATGCAGGAAAGCCACATCAACCCTGGGTTTTCAGATTGTACATCCCCAATGTCCCTCTCAGATGTTCTGGTTTTTTTTTTCTTTGTTTCCTTCCCACCCCCCACCCAGGACAGATGATGAAGCAAAAAGTATGCTTTCAGGTCAAATTTATTTGTTTGTTTGTTTGCTTGTCTGTTTGTTTGATTGATTCTATAGCTGCCCATCTCAGCAAACAACTCTGGGGATCTCACAATTCAGAAAATAATTGATAATAATTCTTTCCTCAAAGTACAGGACTTCTGTAATTTAGTGAAATTGAGTGATAATAATAGCAAAAATGGCATAGATGATTCTTTGATCATTCTCAATCATTCTTGGTCATCAAAGTTGCTTCTGCTTTTATTCTTGCTTTTTAGTTTTGAAGCGTAATTTGTTTTGATGCAAAAATCTGTTTTCTTCAATAGAAATTACACTTCCCTGAGTTCCATTAGGTGATTCTTCTGTTGGGTTCATTAAATTTATGAAATGCAAGCAGCCAGGGAGACTGCAGTAGAATGGGGAAAATATGTGATAGAAGGGAAGACAAAAGGGAAAAGGTGCCTTCAGCTACCTCCCGTGTTAAGTGACCTTAGCTGTAGGAAGAGACAATTGTATTTCAATCAGTTGCAAATGAGGTATGTTGTGAGTCAAAGCATAGAAAAATCATGACTAATATAATGCAGTACATTGGCACACTGTATCCAGAGGTGATATCCAGCCGGTTCTCTTCAGTTTGGGTGAACCAATAGCAGTGACTGTGGGAGGCTCTGCCCACCCCCACCCCCCTGACGTAATGCGCGAGGACTGCACATATGCAGAAGGTGGTGCACATGTGCAGATGAGGCGTGTGTGAGAGAGAGCGCATGTGTGCTCGCATTGGCAAACCGGTAGGGGAGATAAATGAATCCCACCTGCTTTTTTTGGATGAAGATCTAGTATAGAAGTGGGATTTAAAACATTTCCCATCCTATCTTGACATGTGATCAAGGAAGATATGAAGAATCCCTTCTCTGAAGACAGATATATAATCCTTGAGTTTGTTGTCTTGCTAGTGAAATTACTCACTGCTATTACTGCATCCCTCTACCTAGAAAGAGGATGTCTCATCCAGCTCTCAACTGCAGTTTGATGCTTTAGGATGAAGAGATCTTTCTCTTTCTAGATTGTTGTTTCATTTTGGGTGATGTCAGCAGCATTTCAACCTGTAATTTGCCATCCTTAATTGAGTAATCCAATCAAACAATCTTCACCCGAATAACCTGTCTGAATGCTGCCTCCTTTTTATTGCCTTTAAAATTTAATTCTCCTTCTTGCTTAATTCCACTGATAGGAACCTAGACCAAAGATGAGCAATTGATTTTCCCAAGGGGCCACATGAGAAACTGGGACTGGGCCGCCACAGATCTGCCCTCTGCTATGGCCACACCATTATCATGGCCCTGACCCCTGCTGCCATGATCCCACCCCCACTACCAATACTGCAGGCTGCACAGGATCAGCCAAAGGGCCAAATATGGTCATGCTCAGGTCTGCTCTAGACTATCTGTGCAGAACCTGTGGCTCCCAGGTGTTGCTAAATTGTAATTAGCTGTGGCTAAGAGTGAGGAATTCTATGAGTAGTAATTCAACTTCATATCTTATCTCATTTTGCCAAACTTCTTGTGTTGTCTTTTAAAGCTATCTTTCAAAACAGCAAATTTGTCCAATCTCAGCCCAACCATTCTACTGATTATATTTAAGGGATAAACAGCAAGGATTTCCTCTTATCTCAAAAGTTTAAAAAGTTGCATTTCCTACTTGCCATGGGCATTTGCATGTACAGGTAGTCCTCGACTATAATTGAGCCCAAACTTTCTGTTGCTAAGTGAGACATTTGTTAAATGAGTGTTACCCCATTTAATGACCTTTCTTGCAACAGTTGTTAAGTGAGTCACTGAAGTTGTTAAGTTAGTAACACGGTTGTTAAATAAATCTGGCTTTCTGATTCTTTACTTGTCAGAAGATCACAAAACGTAATCCAGCACCCTGCCACTGTCCCAAATATGATCCATTGACAAGTGTCAGAATTTTGCTCATGTGACCAATGGGATGTAGCAACCGTCATTTGAAAAATGGTCATAAGTCACTTTTTTTCAGTGCCATTGTAATTTCATACACTCACTAAATCAGGGGTGTTAAACTCAAAGTATCATGTTGTTACAACATGACATATCATGACTTTTTCCCCCTTTGCTAAAATGGGTGGGCGTGACCAGCACATGACGCATCCAGCCCATGGGTTGTGAGTTTGACACCCCTGCACTAAATGAACTGTTCTAAGTTGAGGACTACCTTAATGAGGTTGTTGTTGTTGGTGGGATGTGGCAAGCAGAACGAATTATGAACACAAATTTCACCCCCTTTTCACTTGTGAAGAAAATTGCATGCAAGCAGATAAGGGGCGGAGTTTGTGTTATGGCATCATCATACACCCTAACTTTCTTTAATGTATTTCCTAAGTGAAAGCCTAGCAAACAGTGATAAGATGCAAATGTATATCACTTTCACATTCAGCCTTTGGGATAGGCCATTCATCAGCTGACCCCACATATCTAAATAACATAAATGACATTATGTAACCAGAATATTCAAGGCACTGAGAAAGCTCTGATTGAATTATACATTTTTCCTGGTGTACACATTCCTTAATTTTGACTTCAGGACATTTGTAGAGTGCATCTAGATAGAACTAGATTTTTTCTTCCAAAGCTTACCAACGTGAAACTAAGTGATAAGCTTATCAGTAGAAAAACACACTTGTTACATCACGAATGGGTGGCTTCTTCATTCTGAGATATTCTTTTTTGAGCAGCACATTCATTGTGAGCTTTGGTATTTTATAGAAAGTAAAATCCCAAAATCTGAAATAACTGCTAATGCTTTTATTATAAAGATCTAGGCAAAAAAATAATAGTCATTTTCCTGAATGCAGAAATTGGTCTGCATGCAAAGATTGTTAATCAGATGTTGTAGGCTATAAAAGGGTACATAGAAAATTTTGGCAGCTCCCATGCTAGTGGTAGAAACCCCTCCAAATCTCACAATTTTTACAATGTTAAAGACAACGTGTAAAAGATAAGCAAAAACAGAATCTTGTTCTACATTATATCAACCATGTGTTCAATCATCTCTTTTTGTCACTTTCTAGTATATCAACAATTACAATAATATTTCAAATGCATTTATTTTTGTGACCTGAGCCTTTTCGATATTGCTCCCTCCTCCCTGTCCCCAGATGGAGCCACAGCCCCTCCCTCCTTCATATCTTGTACATTACTACCCTTTTCACTACCTCCCATATTTTCGTCCTCTAGGAGAGAGCTGTGTTTTTTAATGAAGGCTTCTGTCTCCCCCACTGTATTAATTCTAATTCTGTTTCCCTCCCAAAAGATCAACATTCCCTCTGGCAATAACCATCTAAACCAAACTCCTTTATTATATAATTTCTTTGATAAGGAGGAGTACTTCCTCCTTTTCTCTCTTATTTTTTTTTTTTGAGAATTTGCTTAAGAATAGTAATTTCTTTGTCTTTATATTTTAGTGGTCCCCCCCCCTTTGAGCCCCTAGCACCTCATCCCTCATGGTTCTCCTAAGAAATTTAATATGTACCTCCCTTCGAACATTATGTGTTCTAGTATATGCTGAATTAATCCTGTAAACCAGATCCATATCCCACCACAACTGTTCTTTGTCTCTCTGAATATATTCTGCTAAAATTGTACTCATAATATCCTTAAGATCTTCATTTTCTGTCTCAGCCACCCCTCCTCTAACACATTAATTCTTTGTTTGTTTTCTGTTATATGGTGTTGTACACCTCTGAGTTCTTCTTTGAGATCTTGCACCTCCTTTTTCAACTCATTTTGACCCCTCATAATTTCCTGAAACATTTGGGTAACAGATAAGTCTTTTGAGCTCTCTCCAGTCCCTTCTTGTTGTAACAATGAAGTAATTTTTGTCTGATGCATACTTGGGCTGGAGGTGGCAGATGTAGGAGCTGAGAATGACTTGCCCGTTGGTGTTTTTTTGGGCCCCATTTATCTGAGTTCAGAGATGGTATAAATCTTTTACAAAAGAAATGGCGTCAGTGGAGTGCGCAGTTGTGCCGATCCAAGGAGGCAGGCAAATCCGAAAGTGAAAAGTTAGTTCTCCATCACAGTTCCAAGGCACGGAGGCACACCAGAAGAGGGGAAATCAAATAATTAAAATCTAGGAAGACCATATAACAGGAGAGGTCCAGGAGTCCTTCGGGGGGGGGGGGTAATAATATAATGCCAGAGATTTTTTCAAAGGTAGTTTCAAAAGGCAGAGTTCATTTGTAAGTACAAAAACAAAGACGGAGGGGGAGCCATCTTGGCTCCTCATTTCACAGGGAGAAGAAGAAAGATTTCCATAAAGTTTTTTTTTTCCTTTAAGAAAACAGCTCAGCAATCACCTCTTGCAGTTGTGATATGAATCTTTCTCACATAGTTAATACAGGTGACAAATCAGCCTTTATTCTCTCTCCATTCTGATATAGAGAGAGATAATTCAAATGCCGCTTTATCCAAGGGAGGTAAAGAGAAAGAGAAACCCCCCTCTAATCTTCCAGCTTCAAATAGATTGAACACAAACTTACAATAGTCTGCTGCTTATCCAGCAATGATATTTAAGGAGATTAGAATGGATCTCTCGCCACCCGCATTCCAGCCGCTCCTCCTTAATTAACTCCTTCCTCCCGGAGCCCATTAGCGAAAGGGCAGACAGCCAAATGCTGTTCCATGCCCCCCCTCCGTTCCCCGGCTCCTGGGGCGAGGCTGGAAACACCCCTGCCGGCTGCCGGCAAATCCGGGGGGTTCCAGCAAGCTGCCCTGTGGCAGGTGGCCCCTCAGAGACCACCTGTGCTCCTAAAAGGAGCCCACCAGAGAGATAAACAGCAGACAACAACGTCCGTCGCCTTCAGTGACCGGAAGTGATCTTATATTTAATATATTTTTTAATATATTTTTTCAAAATCTTGGTGGATTCAATCTACCTATCCCTGATGGTCTGATGGCTAGGTTACATAATACATTATCCAAGATCAGGTTTTGTGGTTGGTCAGTTCTCTTCAATCCATTTCAGAGTCTCTTGGAATTTTCCAGAATTGCTGCTTGATCTATCCTCATAAACCACCCAGCAACAAATGACTCTGGTAGCAAATAATCTTTAGAAACAATCTCAATCATCAAAATTAGGAAATCATCAACCAAAATTGGAACCAGAATTTCCATTGCTAGCAAGGCAATTGTTAGGTGAATCACACCAAATTTTATGACAGATGTTAAATGTGTCACTGCAGTTGTTACATGAATCATGTCATTGTTAAAGTGACTCCAGCTTTCCCCATTGACTGAGGTCACATTTCTCCCCCTCTGTTGCTCCACAGTTACAAATATTCATTTAAACAGAAAATTTTCAGAAATTTCCTAAAATCCAGGATTTAAATTTAAAAAAAAAATCAAAACTTGCATCCATAATGAAGGTATTCCATGCAGTTGATGCTATCACCCAAAAGATTTGTCTTCTTGCCCTCCCTCATTTCACATGGGAGCAGGAACTTCAGCAGGGCCTCTTTTTATCTAATGAGAAAACTGAGACATTTTGAATCAGACAGTTCCTAAGATATCCTGGTGGTTCACCATATAGAGCTTTTAAGTTATCTAAGTGAGCGACGGAAGCAGATCTTGTGGTAATCAATCTCTTACTCTCAACTTAATTACTTTAAGTATTTTAATTAACTCCATTGGATTCCAAAATGTATACCTAACAAATGTAGATTTATTTCTCTGACACCGCCATGTTATCCATGCAGTGAAACCCAGGAACAATGTCTACTGGCCTGGGATAGAACAGAATAAACCACCTTAGTAGTTCTGGGATTTGCTGTGGTTTCTAATTAACTACAATTAGAAAGGCAATTGGCCTCCTCTTCCAGGAGCAGCCAACAATCCATCCCAATGCCATTGAAGCAACATGGATATCAACTGTTCCTTCCCCATCAGCACTATGAAGCAGCCTGTCTAAAAAGTGTGTGGTATCTTCCATCTTTACATTTCTTAAGTAATGAAATTACCAGGTGATTTACATGATACCACAAACCCATTTGCCTGTGGTATGAGAAGATATAGGTCTATCATCCAACAATTGGGATTCACCTGTGATGACTTCTCCCTTAACCTTAATGACTTCTTTATTCAAGCTACTTTTTCCCTAACCGAAGACAATTATTATCTTGCAGATCTCATCTATCGTATATGTTTCTCTGCCTTTGTTTAAACATTTTCAGTTCAGCCTCTGAGTTTCAAGGAAAATGGACTTGCTTCCCAAAAGCCGAAAACTCATTGCCCCCAGAAGAAACTCATAACTTATGTCCAAAAGTCAAATGATTGATATTAGACTCTGGATCCAATATACTGAAAAGCATACCTTCCCTTTATAATTTTCCGGTTTTGTACAATGTATTGTTTTTTACTATTCTTTTTAAGGAACTGTTGGTTTAGAAGACTGATTCCTATGTTACACTTCTATAGAACTCGATGCAATGGCTTCATCACTCAGTTCGCTAAACTTCTTTTGCTCAATCAGTCTCTAGAAATGGTCAGTCAGGGTGCTTTTCATCCTGCAATCCTCCCCCGTAGAATTCCTTCACAAACCTTCTCTTATGCTTGTTTGCTCCCCTGTTAGCTAGTTTTGTTCATATGCTCCCATCTGTTTCTTCTCTTTCCCAAAAGTGCTGACAGGGTCTGCATAAAGCTAATGGCAATTTTCAGGAAAGAGGGTGAAAAACAGTAGAGGGAAGGTATGTTTGCAAATCATTGTTTCCTGTAGACACAGGGGTGTCAAACTGGCAGCCCACAGGCCGGATGGGTCATGCACAGGTCGCGCCAACCTCAGTTCCGCGAAGGACTGAACATCACAAAACATCACATGATGCCATGTGTTTGACACTCATGTTCTGGAGGATATGTGTATAAGATGCTTTCTACCCAAAGATTAACTTCAACCACTTCTGTGTATACAATTCACTGAATTATACTATTTCATGTGACCCTCAGCAATCACCAGATCTTGTCCTTCCATTTGCTTGATTTTTAGATAACTAGGAGCTTTCCTAATGTAATAAGTGGCTATGGTGATACAGTACTTAGTAGAGGTATTTCTATGTTTCCAATTCCTCCTGCCCATACATATAAATAAATAGCATTTCTTCAGGTTATGTTCTGAATTATGGCTTATGGCAGCGGTGGAGTGAGATAAGGGCAGAAGAAAAAGGGAGAAGCCCAAAGAATTCCAAGTATTAATTAGTTCTTTTTCTTTTTAAGGACCCCACATTTTTCCTCATTATTTTGACAGTTCTTTGGTCAGGTCATTTTATTTTATATGATTTCACTAACGGGGAAGCATTCATTCGTGGCTCATTTAATTGCGTTCTGAAAAGAGGAAGGAGAAAGAAGTGGAATTCACATTTTTATTCAAATAACTTTTCCTCCCATAAATTATTGTGCCATATTTTCCCCTTATTCAACACAGCTGTTATAAATCACCCGTTTGCTCTGCTGCACATTCTTTTCTTCCCTTGATAGAAAAGTCCATTGAAAATGTACCAAATTTAGCCCCAAGCTGAATCTCTAATGAGATCAAAAGAGAAGTTCAAGACAATAAAACAGAGCTGGATTCTGAATCCATTTATGTCCCACACAAGCAGAAGCACACATGCATATAGATTACACAAGTAGATAGACATATACATATAGAACAAACATTCAACTCGCACACTTACATGCATGTACAGACATTCTATCTTACTTCATTGGTCATATGGAGTTTATCTTAAAAACGAATCTCTAGTTTCTAGCCCAGAAGTGTTTCAAGTTCTCTTCTGCAGAAATTGGTGTACTGTCTTAAGTCTAGGGAGCTGTTTGTTTATATCCTGCTTTTATTATTTTTATAAAAATCTCAAGGCAGTGAATACGTATAGCAGGCTCTGCAATGTTCATTATACATTTGGGGGATGCAATCATTGTAATGCATGATTAAGACACTGGGGACAGAATTGGCCCCTGTAATACAGCCACATTGAAGGAGAATTTACAAGGGCCAAAAAAGCTTGCGAGTACTTTTTTTCATACAAACTTTGAAACCTTAAATGACTTACCTTTCTGCACATACAAATCTAACTCGATCCTCCTTTCAGCTTTTAAGGAAGAGAGAGACTTTGTACTCACCAATTTAGAGATTCCATTAAACCTTATTGGGCTTGCTGTCCTACTTTCTTATCTTAATTTGTTAACTACACAATGTTGCATTGTGTGCTGTTAATTGGAGGCTTTCTTACATAGGAAAGACACTATGTGTCCTACATAATACACTGTGCATTAAATAGAAGCACTTGGATTTTAAGTTTAATTAGACCCATTGAAATCAATAGAATGAAATTGGCATAAATCTTAAGACCTTGAATTTCATTCCCATCTCATTAAAAGGCATTATATTACTTGCTTTCTGGCTTTTATGTATCATCTTGGCACTTACTAAGCTTACACAAGCAATCTAAAGGATTTAGATAGTTCATATGAAATATATCCCATCAGGAAGAATTTGATTGCTAAAACTGAAATCTGCCTTAGGCCTTTGCAGCTCTTAATAATAATTTACTCCATTTGAAGCATAATGGGTTTATTTGCAATTTCTCAAAAAAAAAAAACCACCCCAAAATTAGATTTTAATGGAAAAGAGAACAATATTATTTGATAAAATTTATTGTTCTATCCAATCAAGTTGAAATATTAGCTACAATTATATAGATTATTTTTTATGATTTTCTATTTTTTAATTCTTTTAAAAGAAATTTTTAAGACTTAAAAAAGGAAGAATATCCCCAAGTAAATTTCCACTTAAAACAAACACGCTAATAAACTGATGCATAAAAGGCTTTTTCCAATTGTCCTCCCTCTTTTGAATCCAATTTACTTCAGCTAACAAAAGAGCCCTGAAAGAGTCCTTCCATCTGTAGAAGGATATTTTTGGATCCAACAATTTATTTCAGTACACAAACACATTAATATAAGGAATAATAATCCTAATTCTAAGGGGGAGGTGTGGAAGCGAACATGCCACTATTTGAGTCATAGCATTTATCCAAGTCCCATTTTATTATTTGTCTTGGTTTCCATTGCCATTCCAGATGAGTTCTTGAATGCATCATTGTATAACTTTTCACTATTTTATTAATGCCATAATAAATGCAACTGCAGTTTGTAATTCTAAGATGGTTTTTCAACTTGGAACTAATATTTTGTTGTTGTTGTTTGACTTCACATTACCCCATCATGCCACTAGCTTTCCCAGCATGACTTCTTGATGTGAACAAAGATTGTCCACTTCTGGCTTATGTCTTTATCCTAAGAAACTCCATTGATTTTCTCAGTACGGATAGTAGAAAAGTGTCATGATGGCCTAGTGATCGCCACCCACTTGGAAGATTGAGAGTTCATTTCTAGTGACAGATGTTTCTCTACTAGGATGCAAAGAAAAAAAATTGTGAACTTCATGTGGTGTCAGGAAGGGTATCCAGCCAGTAAACGTTCATCTCCGTCCAGTTGCCCTGACTACACCCCAAATTAAGGGATTACAAAAAAAGAAGTATAGTTAGTAAAAATAACAGTTTAATAATCCTACAAATACCAGATTCTCTTTACATCATAGTTAATTGTAATGATACTAAATTAGGCTTGCTTATTTATACTTTTAGGTCTTTTAATCTTGCTTTCTCCCAGTCAAACTAGCCTAACAATATATATTTGTATAAAATAGCATCAATAACCTAAATATAACGAATTAAATAGGCAGTATGATTCATAATTTCAGCAATACAATATCCAGGCAACAGCCTTAAAATCAGACTTGGGAAGAAATTCTTGAGTATAAAAATAATTTGTTAAAATAAAATACTGAGATACACCAAGGAAGGAGCAGATTAAATTTATAATTTAAAAGAGTCCCATAAAGCCTCCCTCCGATTGATACCAATCCTTTGAAGAGAACAAAGTTTACAACATTCAGGAAATGCTAGGTAGGTAGGATCATAGACATTTGGGCTTTTTATATTTAAACACATTGAATTAATCTGAAAGTCTTTAGGGACCCGTGAAGCTTTGCTGGAGCTGGTGACACATGCTACCACTGGGAAATTCCCAACAAAACAGGCTGGTGAATTTTGGACATCCTGCAATTTCCAAATCTCTTTCAATGATATCCCCATTTAGAAGGCAATACTGTAGTCTTCAATGCTTATTCAGAAACAAGAACTGTGATCAAAAATATTTTCTCATACTTAAGACTATTGAAGTCAATGGACTTATGATGGATTATTGATGGAATAGTGGTCCAGATGTTAATTCAAATAGTTTCTGATTCAAGTTATTTTTCTCTACTCTTTTGTTTTTGCTGATTTTTTTGTACTTTCTTTTTGTTGATGTTCTTTGACAATTGTTGTTAAATATTTTAAAGAGATCTCATTATAGGCTTCTACAAGTCATAATTTATTATATGAAATCTAAGAAAGACATTATTTGGTCAACTTCTTTGATAGTTTAACTACAGAAATTTCAGTTTACCAGGGATGATTGCATCAAGAAGCAATCAAACACACTATGTGTTTTGTTGACTCTGCAAACCCTGTGTGGGCTCAGAGTTGTACAGAATTGTGATTTCTGGAGAATGATATCTTTGCTCCATTTTTTAAATTAATAAACTTAACGACATACTAAGGATAAAATTCAAAAGATAAAAAGTTAAAGCTAAAAGAAATTTTTTCTAGAAAGTTAGTTACAATGGTCAGTAGAGGGTGCACACATTCATGTCCAGAGAAGACATTTCAAAATAATGAAGCTACCCAAAATCCCCCTACCCCAATCAGTTCTTAAAAATGGCATTTAAATTATCTAGCCTAAATCTGGGCATATCCATAAGAGGTGGATCCAAAGACCCTTTTGTCATCAATCAACTACTTTTATGCCAGAAAAATTAAATAAACATGTTTTCCATGTCTGAGAATTGGCTTTCACTCATGTTCATTAACGCCTTATATATTGAGTAATTGTTCCATAAATATATATTGATGCCGAAAGTTGAGTGGAATGTTAATATTATTTAATAGAAGTGAAATGAAGAGATGTTCAGTGCAGTAAAGGTGTGCAGTTTACTATCAGTTAATTAACGGAACATGAGAAATCAATTGTTGTATTTGGTGTGTGAATCTAAACTGAGATGCAGGATGTACCGCATGGGAAGCCACCAGTTTCCCTTGAGACACCAGGCTTCATCAACATCTAGCCATTTAGAGAAAATGAACTGTCACTTCCTGTTTAAATTCCATTACTTTTTTAGCTCCGTTCCCCAATTCTGTGACTTATCATCCAAATGAAACGGCAACATTTATTATTAAACCAGAACAGGATCACAAGGGCTGAATAGCTTGCATCTTTTTTGTTCACTGTGTAAGCGTTGACACTGGATGATTTCAAACTTTCGCTAAATGTATTTTTTACTAAATAATGTAGTAAAGTAGAAAACTAAGTCAAAGAGGAAAACATCAACAACAACAAATAACAAGTTGGAGAAATGCTGTAATTTGAATATTAGCTGCTGGATCTTTTGAACTGTTCTAATTCTAAAAGGAAAAGGAAGCAAGGGTATATATTTTGGATTGCTGTTTCACCACATGTTAGTTGGATAATGGGCTATGTCATGAAGTAATATGATTAAATTGTGATCCTATGAATTCTTACATGCTAATGAATCCTAGTGGAACCAATTGCATTTAATGGACCGTTCTGGTGACTTTCTGGAGGAACTCTAAGTTGTTATTTAATTTAGAGTCATAGTTTAGCAAATGAAAAATGCAGTTGATTCAGAATGACAACTACCTTACTCCAACCACAACAATAGAAGGCTATTTTGTGGCAACTGTTGGGAATCATGCAACTTGTACAAAGAAGAAAGCATAACACAGGAGCCAATATTTCCTTGCACATACACATGTGCACACAAAATGCATTTGGAATAATATTGTTGTGGCAAGAGTTAGAAGTTGATGTCTGCTTTTTAAAAAAAAGAAAATAAAAGATGCTATCACTTTGTTTTATTGAAGAAATTGGTTGAAATGCTCTTGGCAATGCTTTCTTCTTATGGAAATACCCCAGGTCTACAATGACAAGTTAATATCCATAAATGTGTTGCCAACATTCACATGTTTCTTTCTCCCTCTGAAGTAATTCTTATTGCTATGTGTACTGACAGTAGAATATTTTTTGTGATTTTTTTTCTTGTTTTGGGGTGGGGAAGAGGGGCATTGATTCTTTCTTTTTCTGGATCGCAGTCTGGAAGGACAACATGAAAATTCTTCTCTGTTGAGCTTACTAGATAAGACCCAAAATTGCAATGCCGCCTTCTCCTTCTCCTCCTTCTTTTGCTTTTATTTTTTTAGTTTAGACAGGTGAACATACTTAGGGAATCAGTAAACAAGTAGTTTAAAAAAAATTAAATGTGGAAATAGGCTTGTTCATTGTCTGGTAACATTATACTACCGTACTTAAAATTCAAGTTGTTGATACATATGAATTCACTCATAGTTTTTTTTTTGGTACGGGGTGGGTTGTGGGTGGGGGGATACTAAGAACGGTGGGCTTTTGATATAGCAGGTTCTTTCTCATTTCTGAAAAAAGCCTAAATGTGTGTTCATGATGGAAAGATTTCATGAATCCAAATTCATCTATCTTTACTAAAAAAGAATGCATATTACATCTTCTAAAGTTATGCATAATTTATAATTATATATCATAATTTGTGCTGGTCTTGGCCACTGTGGTTAGCAAATGGAAGTTATGACTTAGCATGCTATAAGAACCCAGTAAAGTGGAGCTTAGCAAATAGATCCTGATTAAGGAATTCATAGCTTCCTAGTTTAGTTTATAACCTTGGTGTTCCTTGGTAATCTCAATTCTAATCAGACTCAACCCTGGTTAACTCTCAAGCCCAAACAAGATCATTTAAAGCATTGCCACCTGTTAAGATTTTCTCCTTCCTGTTTCCTGGATCAGTGCATAGATATAGTGTTTAGGCTAATGGAATAGTTTGCCAATTACCTTTGTCTTTTGATTGATTGATTGATTGATTGATTGGCATATATATTTGACATTCTGTGGTGGTTTCAGACATTGAGCAGACCCAACCATGTTAGTTTCTAAACCAAGACAAAAGCAGCATTATGATGTTACCTGCTGAAATGCAACAAGATTTAAGATTATGCTGGCTAAGAAATTTTGGGAGTTAAAATACACATAGCTTAAAGTTGTTAGGGCTGTAAAATACTGATTGGATTTTGGAGACATGTAATCAGTAACATTTGCCATTCTCACTTGTGGGTAATACAGTTCCTCAACATGTATTACCCACAACATGTATTAGCTACATGGGTAGCTACAGTGGGTGACACAAATTATCCAAACCAGAATACCATGCAATGGACACAGAGGCCAAACAACTGCAAGACATAGGTTCCATTTCATAATACCATAAATAATTCCTTAGAACAAAGGAATGATCCATGGGTCCTATGTGGTCCCAGTACTCCATCTGTGGCCCCGAAAGCATCCCAAGAGAATGACAAGGGGGAGTTAAAGGGCAACATGGGGCCTTAAGTTTTGCAGAGACTTACAGCACCTATTTTATGCCTTGATCTCCCTGAAACCCCAAGTCTCTACAAAATGGGCTGGGCATTTTTGATCTCATTCATTCTGATGACTTCATGAATCATTAACCTTACCTCCTGAGATCTTGGGGGCAGAATAGATAAATTAATAAATGTTTTACTCCCATTGACAAGAAAATTGCTTGCCTTGCCTTGGTCTCTTAGTAAGAAATAATGGAGGGAACTCTGTAACACCAAACTGTGACTAGATGAGAAAGTTGTTTTCTTGTAGTGTGTGTTTATTCTTTAGTTATAGTTTGAATGATATAATTAGATAAAATTTGGACCATCATTAGATGACAATTCTAGTGTTTAAATCTACTGATACCATGAAACCTTATACTGTTATTTGTGTAGTTGAGATAAATAGAACTGAAGCCATTGTGTGGTTTGCCAACTAGCACCTATTAATTAATTTAGGTGTATGTTTTCAGTCCCAATTGACTTTATGCTGCAAAATAGAGGGATGAATATATATTCGTCAGACATTGCTATTATCGGAATGGAACAATGTAACATTCACATTTAACTGTTTGGCTCAGTTTTATTTATGTTTTGTCTTTAATTGATCTGTCTACATATAACAAGACCTAATTTTTCTTTAGTAGAGATAAAATGTTCCATGATTTGAATCGAAATTCATGCTTGTTCCTAAATCCAATATATTGCTGACATGCCAGTGGTGGGATATGACCGGTATATCCCGGTACGGGCACTTTGATGGGGACATGCATACTGTTCTGGTACGGTGCTCTGGAGGGCCCACCCACCCAGCCACCCTTACCTCTATTTGAGCCAATCGGGGCTTAAGCACACGGAGCATACGGCACCTGCGCAATGCTCCGCCGAGCTGCTAGAGTGCTGCTGGCAGTAAGTACGCATGCACATGCTGCGTGCGTGCATGTGTTGGACACCCAGCCCCATTGCACCATACCGGTTGCAATGGGATCCAGAACCCACCACTGTGACATGCCTAAGACACATTGAAAAGCTGACATATTATGATACATTGCTAGCTTCCGCTGTATTGAACATCCCAAGAGTGTCTTCTTCATCTAGACTGCTTCTCGTCTCATTTCATTCTACAATTGATAACAAATTCCAAATGTAGCCTCAAATTTTGAAAAACAAATGTTTCTAAAAACCTTATGTCTGCCAGTAAGCAACAGGTGTAATCTAGGTCACTAGCCCTCATGTTGGGTATTCTGGGAAGTTAGTGGGAAACCATCTCTCCTTTTTTATACTTTCCTCTGTCAGTCATGTTGCCTAAGAAATGAAATTGCCAAGTTGTCATTTTGCCGAACTGTAGCAGGTAGTTGGCACAGTGGACATGAGGCACAGAAAAATAATAAATCTCTGTCTTGCTTTCTCTGTTTCCCCGAATGCTCCCATCCATGCTAAAAAGCACATTGAAAATCAACTTAATACGCACCATGGGCTTTTTGTTCCAGTAAAAACCAAAAACCAGGGTTCAAGTAATCCTTCCTCTAGAATTTGCTTTTGAAGATAGTATCCCCTAGGATGTAGACTCAGTTCCAAGTCAGTTTTGTAGACCATGTATCATGTCTTAATACACTGTATGGGGATTAAAACCAACAAATGAACAAAAATAGCCTTAGCTTTTCTTTTTTGGTTTTCTATGGTTATTATTGTATAAAAGACCTAAACTGTATATAATGTATATTTAATAAAGAGAGCCTTTTGTATGATTTTGTGTGGAATACCAGCACCATGTGCTATAATTCTTTCCAGTATAGCAACAGACTGTGGGGGTTGATGGGAGAATGATAATCCTGAAAAATGATTGTATTCTGTTCTTGTGGGTGATTAATTCCTACTGCCCAAGCAGTGTTGTAAACAGTAATAAAATGTGAAGCTCCCACAACTCAGATTTATTGATTTCAAACACTGCTAAAAGTGCTGTCAGAAGTCATTTGATTGCTGCACAACATCCTAGACTCCCATAACTAATCATGGTTTGCTGTACCTGCATCTGAAATACACAAGGACAACATTACCTGCTGAACAATGTTCAACAGAGATCCAGAGCTAGAGATCCAGTTGGTATCTACTTGCAAGACACTCGGAATCCACAGGAAACTCTGCCCCTAGGTCTATGCTCCCAATTTCTTAGGGGCTCTCCTGTCATACAGGATGGGGGGAGGAAGGTGAAGAAAAGTTGTGTGATGGACCAGAAAATCTTGTTTGTCTCACTTTTCCCTAACCTGTTGTTGGACTGGAATTGAAAATAGTTCAGAGCAGGTAAGGTCAGGAAACAGACACCACAAGGATTGCTGGAAGTTGATTGTTACTAGATACAATAACAATAGCCCGAAAGCCTGAGCAACTTTTCCTCAGTCACTTTTTGCACTAAAGAAAATCAAGTTTATCCTGAGTGTTTTCCTCCTCTTGCACCAAAGTAAATGCAAATAATCTTGAATTTCTTTCTGACCTCTTCTTCTTTCTCAAGGCTAAGAGGGGGGTTCACTAATAATTCTTTCATTCCTTCTTCAAGGTTAGCTCTGTGCTTTTCTGCAGGAAGCAGGTTAAAGGATCGCACCGGCAGCCATCACCCTCTCTTATCTGTACTGTATGTCTGTATTTGGTGACATAATTTGACTTTTTCCCCTATTTCCTCCTTCAGAAAGGAGTTTCTGCTTCTACAGCAAATTCTCTACAGGGTCTCTTTCTCTTGGGTGAGAAATGAACACAGAAATGCAGACTCTCAACCACTCCAGTGTCACTTATTGCAAACACAATGCTGAGGTGTCTGGAATTGCCAGTGCCCTGTTTAACAAGCATGGCAAAAGAGATACATTGCACAGGGAACAAAAACAAATGACAACACACACACACACACACACACACACACACACACACACACACACCACAAGCTGCCAGCAGTATCTATGATGCAACGTGGAAGTTTTGAATTACAGAGGAAATCTACTTTACACACAGCATCATATATTAATAAATGAGTACTGGTTCCAGTGCTGGTTCCTATCATTGTCCCTCAGGTTTTTTTGATACTATCTTGCAGCACAGCAAATTAAAAGCAGTGGAGGTGAGGATAGGCTGCCTAGAAAATAGCCAGTGTGCTGCCTCTGTGAGTCCTCTCCCCAACCAGCACAGCAACAATGGGGGGGGGGAGAGAGAGGGGGAGGGAGGGAGGTTTGCTTGTGTGTGGAAATAAAGCAGCCTGAAGTAACCAGGAAAAAATAACTTTCTCTAGCAGAACTCACAAGAAGTAGGAATAGCAAGTCTCACAATGAATAGGAGTTGTAGTAGCAGTGCTGTAGTGGTGAATAGTAAGTAACAGCTATGAATTTTGTTTCTATGTGTTGTCTAGGGTCCTGTGTTGTTGTTGGATGTTTTTTAATTGGAGCTCACTGAATTTGGTCTGGTTAAAACAACCCATGGCACATTGAGTTTATTAACAGGATCCAGAGACCCCTGCAAAGCTCCGTAATAACATGCTATACAATAATAAAATATTGCTAGGAAAGCTGCATATAAATAACTCATCAATGACATCACACATTTGCAATCCTTAACAGGCCACATTAGTTTCCTTGTACTCAAATGCTGGTTTCTAGCATCACTTCTTGGGATTGCTTCTGAGGCTTTTAGTTTATGGCAGATATCAGCTTTTCTTCTATCTAGGCTACTGGTGAAGTTGGCCAGCTGTCCTATTCTTTTCTATATAGTAGAAGCAAGTGTCAGGAGGAATGAGATTGGGTTTTCCATATGAGAAAGTGATGACAAGTACAGTAAGGGAGTGAGGCATGCATTTCCCGAAGAGAAGCACCCGACAAACATTAAGAGTCCTTCACCTTTCTTCATTCTCTACTATCTTTTTGCAATCCTAACCCTGGCTGCTTGTGCTTTGTGGAAATTCTGCTAGTTGGAGAGGAATGAAGTGGGAGAGGGAAAGATGAAACATCTTAGTTTGTGTGTGTGTGTGTGTGTGTGTGTGTGTGTAGACCCTAAAAATGCTGTAGATGTGGAGTGGAGCAGACATACATTTGGGTTACCTGTATTGACAGCTGAACTAACTACTCCATTTGTGTCTTTCATTAATTTTGACACTTTCACGACATATATTTTACCCAATTCATTCATTCTACTAATACCTTGTCTCTCCTCTGAGAACTCAAGAAAATGCATGGGGTGCTGCCTTCATTATAGTCTTACACTGTGGTGGGATTGAACTGGTGTAACAACCGGTTTGCTGAGCACGCATGCAGTGAGTTTGAAAACTTACTTATCAGCTGGGCTTCAGAAAAGGGAATAAAGATGAGTATAGCGCAGGGATGGGCCCAGCAGAAAGTTGGAGTGAACTGGTTCACTCCCAGTTGATAGTCAGAGCTACCGGTTCGCCCGAACCAGTCCGAACTGGTAGAATCCCACCCCTGGTTCTCACATGAGGAAAAACTTTGGACTAAGGAAGTGTACATGGCTCAAAATAACCCACTAATCTCTATGCCTAAGCATATATTCGAACCTGAGACTATAGAATTCCAGCCTAGCATCTTAAACATGACCTCATGTGGCTTTCAAGTTACTTGTCTTCTGCTCCCATGAGTACAGTATGTAGCTTTGCAAAAACCACTGTAATTATTTAGTAAATATAAAGCACCTGTCAAAATCTGTTTCACTCAAGCACACTTGTTCCTCTTCATATCAGAAATAACTTGCTTACAACAATTTCAGTGCCATCAAACAAAGTTCTATTTTATGCATTGTAGGTGAAGACATCTAATACATCTCAGTTTGAGAAACAAATGTGGATGACTTGCAGATTTGAAGAGCATGAATTTAGAAATAATTTCCTACATTCAGATGCTATCTCAGCTTAATATTTTTTGTGGTGAAGCTGATGTTCATTATCAGTTTATGTAGAGCTTCTCATCATTATTCTACTTTGGACAAGAGAAGACATCTCAAAACATTGTGACTATCAGACTGTTCATTAAATGATTTGACAATTAAATTGGCCTTGTGCATGCATGAAATAGCTTTGATTTCAACCTTAAGAAACAGTTGCAATAATTCCTTTTGGCAAGCTGCTCCATTACCCAACTGTTCCTACTAATTCTTTTGCCCATTGTATTAAAGCCCTCAATCTGTGCAGCTGCTGTTTAAATCCATTTCCAACAAGAAGATGTATATGTCATAATCTATCAAGCTCTCTTCTAGTTGCCTAATTCTAAAAAATGAATCCCCCAGGACAAAAGGCGGGTTTAGGAAAGTGATTTTCGGCATTTCTCCTGAGGGACCTAGCTCACATTTCAATGAAGAGAGAAGTTCTACTGTAATGTGATATTCAGCAGAAATAAGAACAGAGGTAGGAGCAGAAAGCTCATTCTTAACTCTGCATAGATCACACTCCCAAGCGTGGCCATTTAGAAGCAAATCCCCCTTGGTTTCAGAGGTCCAAATTTAAAGGATTTTGGCAGACTAGCTGGGTAGGCGTGGCTCAGTGGTCATGTGACTTGGTGGGTGAGGCCAACTCAACATAACTCACATCGATGGGTGCTTTGCCTTAACTGTTACAACATAATAAGGGTTAACCGGAGAAGCAGTTTCTGTAAGCAGGGCAATAAAGATTAGGCTAGAAACAACACCAGAATGTTTCCTTCCTGCCTACAGGATTAGCACTGTAAAGTGGAAAAAACAGAACAAGATTTCTTGCAACAACCAGTTCTCTGAACTGCTTAGAAAGTTAACAACCAGTTTTCCTGAATAGGTGTGAACTGGTTAAATCAGACCACTGCTTGGGATCCTATGTAATTTCTAGATTGACACAACAAGCCAGGATCCAATTTATTGAGTAATATACAGTCACTGGATTCATATGTATCAAGAGAGGTTAAAACTTTACACACACCACCAAGGTTGGGTCCTCATTGTGCTAAAACCAAAATTCGCCAACCACATGGTAGCTTAACTTATTTTGTGAGCTTTTTTTCTTTTTTTAAAAAAATGGCTCTCTCAAACTCTAAAAGTACAGCTTCCTGAAATGGCTTCTTTCATGGGGCAGTTAATTTCACAGTAGGACACGTAGAACAGAGCAAATGGGATAGAGAATGGAACCAGCAGGCAAGCAATGCAGAGCCTGCAGCTTATTAAATAAACACCCCTCAATGGGAAACCTTTCTGAACTTTGGGAAAGGAGAGCTATAATAGAGGCCAACCTGAGAAGCCTTGCTTCTAGGTCTCACCTTTATGTTTTGTTTTGCTTCTCAAAAATTGCAACATCAAACCAATTAATGACCTACCTTTCAGCTACCTTTGGATGCCAATTGGAACAAATTCCCATTCAGAACTCCAGTGGGAGGCTTGAGGCAGACAACTGAAAAGATGCAGACCTTGTTCAAACCCAATTTAAAAAGAAAACTAATTCCATTTGTGCTAGAATGCATCTGGTTGGGTTTTTTTAAAAAAAAACTTTACCATTATACACACACTTCATACAAAAGCAGTTTAGTGATGGAGTTCCTATAGGATGAAGTTTCCCTTTCCAATTTACAAGCCACTGAGGAGTATTATTTAAATTAGATAAAATCCAACCCCACAATTCTTAATCCTAATAGTTCTACATTTTAGAAACAGAGGAGAAAAGTTGAATGGAGAGGTGGTTTGGAGGATTTTATTGTTCAACCACTCACTTTGGCACAGAATTCTGGATGCTCTGGGAATTTGGTCCTGCAAATAAAAGATTAGAATTAAGGTGGAAGCCGCACAAGAGAGGAGAGGCCATCAGGATTTGGTAGTGGAGGAGTGTATTTTGTAGGCAAGTTGGTAGGCAAGTTGTCTCTATCCCTTTGTTGACATTGTAAGGGGAAGTTCTGCCGAAGAAAGGAAACAGATGAGCCAGTGGTAGAAACTCTACTTGCTTTGGAGGGGGGGGGGCACTCAATGTCAATATACAGTCAATATACAGATTCTTTCTTCTGCCTCACTTTCTTAGTCACTCAGGGTCTTCATGCCAATCCTCATCTGGCACCACCTTTGTGCTTCTTGATTTGATTCTAGAAGGTTAGTCTTGTCCACTTCCAATTCCTCCTTTGTTTTTCTTTCAGCTTGGCAGGTCCATTAGATGCTGGATGTTTCCAAGTGAAGGAACTAGACCTGTTCCAATATCTGTTCTTGTTCTCAAGATGTAGCAGCTTCTATATGCCAATGAGCCAATTACAGCACAGAGATGATCAGCTCCTAGCAAATGAAGAAAAAGAACCAAAACAATTTCACCCTCAAAGAAAGCCCTGAACCACTTCTCACCTACATAATATAGAAGTTTCAGGGCTTTGCATTCAAAGAATAGGGATGGCTCTTAGAGGGTGTATAGAGATTGAAGGATTTTATTGTTTTCCTTTCCTGCCTGACCAAAATTAGCACTTGCAGGGTACAGGGTGAGGGTTCTTTTAAAACAAAAGGAAAAAAATAGATCCTATTGATTTCTTAGGGGAGGATTCTTCACCCCAACATGTTGATAGATGGGGAGGGAGGTGGGGAAGGTAATTTGAGATGGAAGACAGCACTGTGGAGTTTCATAGTTGTTCCCATTTATCTTATGATCCCATGTAGATTTAGACCTATGCTCTAGCTATATCCTCTTGTTTCCTCAGAGTCTGAGCTCAGACACCTGCTCAGGCTTAATGAATGTTATCCTGAGGAAGCAAAATAAGGCAAACACAATTGACCCATTCTTCTTCCCATCCTCCTGCCTCTGAATGTTTTGGGTAAAAGATGAGCCATCAACATCCATCAGGTCATCCAGCATAAAAAAAAACATGCTGAAATAATGAGACCTTTAGCTATTATTTTTGCCTGATTCAGACGTTTCATTGAAAGCTACCCAGGAAGGCTGGGCAAAAGAGGATAACTAACAACAGAAGAGGAAAAAGTGCTCTCATATTTAATTTCCATATCAAGTCAACCTGTGTTATCAACTTCCATCATCCCCAGCCTGCGTGATGGATAGATGTGATGAAAATCAGTATCAAAGGCATTCAGAAGCCATCAGGTTGGGGAATGTTTGATCTGGTAATGTAGCAGTTACTTGATCATCATCAACAGAACATCAATGACATTTAATCACACTGAATCCTGATATTTGTTGGTCTTGTTTTGTTTATAAATTAACAGTCAGAAATGTGACTCATCTAGGAATGAGTGAAAGACCAGGCTTTTACTGATGTTAAGAAAACCAATCTGATTTTGGAAGAAATTAAAAGTTTCCCCAAATCTCAAATCATGTTTCTTTTTAAAAACTACTAACTGGAAGCAACAATCACTCCCTTCTCCCATCCATAATCATCGAATCCCCAAAGTGTTAATTAGCTGCTTGCATTTTTCTCAACCAAATAATAAAAGTGTTGCAGGTTACCATGCCAATGAGGCTGTTTACTCTAGAAGAAGTCTCACTTGCTATTAAAACTGCTGTCTCAAGGGACCCAGATCTAAACCTAGTTTCTGTTAAGCAATTCATTTTCGGGGAATTTCAGAATAACAAAGTCTCTGTTCCCCCAAAGGACTCCTCATGTCAGGTTTGTATCTGCAGTGATCCTGAATTGTTTTATTTATTTGAAAAGCCAATATTTTATTGAAGGAGGCCCTCAAAAGGGCAGTGGAAGCCTTCCTTCTACAACTCAGGCTTAAGGCACACCAGTATCCTTATCATTTAGCTGCAGTGGAGCATTTCAGAGGTTGAGCAGAACCATCTTAGAAGAGAACTTTGTGGCAAAAATATTTGCAAAGGAGAAGGGCATGTGAAATCTATACTAGTAAACTAAGATTTGTAGAAAAGTATTGAGTGGTGTGTCACAAAATTTACAATACAATACAATACAATACAATACAATACAATACAATACAATACAATACAATAGTAGAGTTGGAAGGGACCTTGGAGGTCTTCTAGTCCAACCCCCTGCCTAGGCAGGAAACCCTATACCATTCCAGACAAATGGCTCTCCAACATCTTCTTAAAGACTTCCAGTGTTGCGGCATTCACAACTTCTGGAGGCAAGCTGTTCCAATGATTAATTGTTCTGTCAGGAAGTTTCTCCTCAGTTCTAAGTTGCTTCTCTCCTTGGTTAGTTTCCACCCATTGCTTCTTGTTCTGTCCTCAGGTGCCTTGGACAGTCCTCAGGTGCCTTGGACCTATCTGATTATTGCATATCTAATTGCACGTATGGGCAACAAGAACCTATACTGGAGATTTCCAAATGTCTGCAGATATATTCCAGTAAACATTGGAGATGTTAGTCAGCTTTTTGTCCCAATTGAATTTATATTGAATTGATGGGTAATCATAATGCAGTTCTTTCTTTCCACGGTTAATATTCCCTTTTTCTGGTTCCCGACCCTGACCCAAAAATAATTCTTGTTACTGCATTCATGGAATAAAATTCTAATATGTTCAAAATTATGCCTATAGAAAACAGAGAGGAGATCAATAGTGGATATAAAATGGGAAAGAAGACTATGTTGGCAGTTTCCATCACCATGTTTGTTTCATCCATTTTTTTTAATTCCATACTAATTGATAACCTGGCATTGCCCGGGTATTTATTTATAGGGGGAAAATGTCTGGACCAAATGTAATTTGTAATGTTGGATTTTTCCCCTTACTAGAGGAAGCCTCCTTGTGGAGTATTGTGAAGCTGTTACCATAGCAACTCCACTGCACTGTACAGTAGAATCCATTTTACGGCATTATAATAGAAGCCATTTTAAGGCACAACAGGCTGTATCTTAACAGAACACCACCACCCCTAGGGACGTTAGGGGTGTCTTACCCCCACAGTATTTTTTCCAGTGAGTAAGTAATCATGTACTAAGTTGGCTGAAATTGCTCAAGGTGTTCCAGAGTTACACACACACATATTTTTATACATATAGATAAAACTAAGCATGTGTAAAATGAGTGCGCTCTGGATCAAGTGATATTGTAACTGTTTCTTGAACAATACCAGGAATGTAAATGGAAGATCCAGAAGTTGGTGCTTCTTATTTTATTTTCCTTTTCCACTTGTTTTTAAAATGTTATTCAGTGGTTTCCTATCAACTGTTTTGTTTCACATCTCAGTTAACACCAAATTACCATTTGTCTGTGTATTTATATTATTAACTTGTTTACTTTGACTTAATTACTTGCTGTTACCATTTCCACCTGGCTCTAGAGATAGCAAACTGATTGCCTCTCTAGTACTTTCCTTAAAACTTTTTCCCATTCCTAATTTCACCCAGGAGGGCATTAAACATACAGGTACATGCATGCACATAAATAATAACTTTTCCCTGAACAGCTCACTTATTCAGCCTGATATTGTGGCAGATGTTAATCACAGATTTATTTGAGCAACAACCTCTTTTTAGAAAAGAACAAGCAGAAGGAATGAAAAGGGAATTGGCTTTGCACAAATTATATGGACCAGACAACTGTCTTGGACAACCTCTGGCTAGAGGAGCTGCCTACCTTCAATTATAGATAATAACCAAAATAGCCTTTGACCTACAGATGTGGGTTTTGAATTTCTTTAGATCGCAAAGGTTTTCAACAAAAATGTGGAGTGGCTATTAGTGCCATTTCTTCCCAAATCGTAGCCAAGGAGTGGGAAAGTAAATTGAGTCCAAAAATAAAATTTAATACCTCCAAATACTTAAAGGATCAAATGTCATTAAGTGGTGATAAGAATTAAGAATGAAGCTTTTGTCAGGAGATTTATACTCAGCAAGAAAACCAACCGAGACCAAAGCAACAAAGGCTTTAATTCTACAGGACAACCCTCCTGGCAGGATTTAAACTAAGTAGGGCAAATTGCAACACTTGTATTTCTGCCCCGACTTACAAACTTTGTATTGGTTTTTCTTGCAAATCCCATTGTTTTGGGTTCAGTTTTTCCCTCAACCATCTCTTGCTACATGCAAATATAGGACCCAGTGCCAGACATACATTTACCACAGTGGTAAAGCAAAAAGGTGGGTGGAAAAAAAAAACCACCCATCTCTATGCTTACCACTGCAGTAAATGTATGTCTGGGTGCTATGTTTCAGACAAGAGTTGCAGACTGCAATGGATCTCCTGCAATTTATCAGTCATGGGAGGTGGAATAAGATGAGATATTTATTCTATTGGTAGAAATGGCTTTAATTGGGTGGTGGATTACTACTGTACGTTCCCAGGGTCTTCTATTCTTATATTTTGGATTGCATTTTGATTCATTTACTGATCATTTTAATAAAAGTTACTTTTAACTTAAACAGAGGTGGGTTGCTCCCGGTTCAGCCTGGATCGGGCAAATTGGTAGTAGTGGCAATGGGAAGCTCCACGCAAAAGCATCACGCGTGCATACAAGCACACAAAAGCATGCGAGCAAACAGGTAGTAACAAATTTGGAAACCCACCACTGAACCTAAACATAAAGGTTTTTTTTAATCAAAACTTTAATAAAAGTTCAGGAACTGCATGCTACTTGGAATCAGTCATGATTAGAGATATATCTGTCCTGAATTAATATTGGAGGCATTTTTAAATCTTATCTTTTCCCTGAATTCAAGCTTTTTTTTTTGGGGGGGGGGGGGGAGGGAATATTTAGGCTTGTGAATCCCATCTATAACTTCATGAAATGTAAAAGCAAGTGAAATACCGATGTAGCAACACATGTATGCTACAGACTGAAAGGGGTTCAACTACTTTCAGATATTCTTTCTTCTGGGGAACCTGATAAAGCACTTCCTGATAAAGTCCAGGAAAGTACAGTGTATAACCAAGAGTGGCATCTGAATCTCTTGATCTAAACACCCTGACCCTCTGCAGAATTTGGGACTCGACCTACAGACAATCTTCAGTGGCATCTCTGCAGAAGCATCTTGTCCCCCAAAACTGTGTGTGTGGCTGAACACCAGGATGCGAATTAAGGCCCATCTAATTTAATAAGATTCTGCTGCTCAGATAAGCAGATATAACAACAGATAACTGATTCCTGGACAGATTCAAAGTATAATGAATAAACAAATCCCAGTTGTTTTCTGTCTTTCTTTTTCCTAATCTATTAAAACACACATATAGCACAGAAAGAGAATCGATCTGTGTCAGAGAAAGAGACCCAGGACAAAAAAGCACGCCAGCAGTTTAGCCTTTACAGCAACATAATAGTAATTTTAAGAAAATGCTCAGCAAAAGGAACAAATTGATGCAAGACATTAGTTGGAGGTTCTGGCACATTTCCTGTTACTACCCACAGGCAAATCCAATTTAGCAAAGAGCTTTTGAAAGCCAGTAATATGGAGGATTTTCTCTATTCCAATGTATTAGCGACCACAGAAATAACTCCTTAATGCTGTAAGTGTGCTCATTTTGCTGCCCTTCTCAGCAGTGGTCAGTAAGATGCACATCAGAGCAATGAAAACAGGCTAATTTCCTCTCTCTTTGCCGTGGTTAATCTGTGCACCCTGAGAATTAAACGAGCTGAGCGAGAGAACATTGGTTGCCATCATATTGCCACTGAGAGCTCTGCAGATGCCTTTTGAGAGGCATCCCCAGGAAAAAAAAGTGTGAAATATCCGGCCAATTATAGTAAAAGGCCAAGTAGAAAATTAAGAAAGAAAAGGAGAGAAGGAGGATAGCCATGACAGAGAAAAGGGACAAACTGTTATTATGCACGAGATTGAAAATAATAGTAGAATTTGCAGGATTTTTGAGGAGTTATTTTTTAAACATAAAATTACCAGGGATAATTTATTAACATATTAAAGATCCAGGCATTAAAGAATTCTTCAGAGACCATTGATAAATACTGAGCAAACCCACAGCTATAAAAGAGATGGAAAATACTATAAAGCCCTGTGCATATAAGCATAACAGCCATATAGAAAAGGTTATTGAAAAGCGTATCTAAGAGGTTCGTGCGATTTATTTAAAAAGTCCTTTTTATTTTGGGTGCTGAGGAACAAAGTAATTTGCTTCTAGTGACTGTGACTTAGGGTAACTTTCATTCTTTGTAATGTACCTAAATCTTAATGATCCAACCTTTCTGTTGGCCTTATCCACAAATCTTTATTAGTTTAACAGCTATTGAAGAATGTTATCTTTTTAATTATCTCTTGTTAATTAAAAATAAAAGTCTCCGAAAGTCAAATGAGAAAAGACAAAAGCGAGTTTGTTCAATTCCGTTCTTTTATAACTGAACAATGGGGAAGAACCTAAAAAATGGTGAACATGTTCAAACATTTAATTTATAAAACGCTTCAAAACTTTTCATCTGAAGTCAATTTATGTGCTGATTGTCTTCTGTCTGAAATGAGACTAAATTTCAACCCAAGAAACAAAATAGAGAAAGTTATTTATTAGAAAACTAGGGTCCGCTTGCTTCTCAAAACCGACTACAATAAAGTAATGCATTTTCCCTTGCTCTTCACAATGTCTGGTAACTGAAAACCATTGAGTGATGTACAATTTCTGAGATTTTATTTATCTAATAACTTGAACAAACACTATAAGGACCTTAAATAGCACCGGATAAGTTGCCATGAAGTTAAAGCCTGCTGTTTCCAGAGGTATAAAAGGTGCCTTTGATTTTTTATTTGGATGGAAGCTATTAGTACGGTATGTACAATCCATCTTCCCTTAAGTATCTCTCGGAACAGAGAGATACTGATTATGTCAGGCTCCTATTCACACGGCTTCTGTCTTTCATGTGTAATGAAGGACTGAAATCCAACATTTTCAGTCCAGAAATGAAAGCACCTTGATAGAAGCTATACTATTATTTTCCCTGCATGATTCTCTTTGCTGTGGTCACTAAATTTTGACAGGGATTTGATTACCTCCATAACCCAATTAATCTATTCATTTGTCCTATAGAGGCATAATTCAAGGAAGTGTAGATTAACATGATGTGATTTGTTTTTGTTTAACAGAACTTTATTCAACTGAATTTTGAAAACAAACAGAGAACTGTAGGAAGTTTTTGAAAGCAACTTTTACTAATATACACAACTTTTAATGTAAGGAGGAGGATACATTTCTTGTATCTTTAAAAAAATCAACAACTTTTTTCTACACATATTTTCCTTCTTGAAAAAATGTTCACCAGCAATCCCAGCAGAAGGCCTTTATATCCAGATCCAGATGAGAGTCCTCTATGCAAGTTCAGATGTCTGGGAAAGATCCTTAAAGCAACTTCTGTGAAGTTTTAGGAGGATGCAACCAGCTTAAAAGTTTGAGAATTGAGGTTATTGCTGCCAAAGTACTCTCCAAAGGCACTGCATAGCTCTACTCTTCTCTTGTGGACATTTTTGGGGCCACGCGTTCTTCTGAACAACATCATAGTGATGAATAAACTAAGCAAATTGTGCAAAGCTTTATTTGTCTGGTAAATCCTGAAATTGGGGTGGAAAGAGAAGTCTGCATTTGGTCTTCTGAGTTCAACATCAGTATCCATTATTAGGAAGCACAATATAAATAAAAGATTCATGTCTAATGATACAGAGGGATTTTCTGCTGTATTTCAACACTTTTTCAAACATTTATATCCACATATTACAGCATAGCACACAGTTCAAAGCTTTCTCTGATAGGACTATTAACAAAGCCTTCTGCATGGTTATTCTTCACAATTAACCATTTACAATGGTGGCCTTCATGTCTATAGGACAGGTACATCTATTTATTTAATAAGGCCTACACAAATGAACCTAGACTCAGAAATATATGGAGATTCTTAGTCATCCAGGATCAGAACTGAAGAAGCTTCTTGGATGATAAATGAAATCTCTTCAAAGAAAAACAAGGAAACTACAGTTGCCTCTTGAAAAAGCATCTTTGGGACTACAGCCAGAAGGCCATTAGAATGGGTTCTGATCTGATCTCAGGAGGGAGGTTATTCCATCACACTGGTGTGTAGAAATGCTTATCAATGTAATTCACTTATTTACATTGGTTTAAAAATATCTAACTGGCTGTGGATAATTTATGTAATAAAAAGTCAGAACAGCAAACTAAAAGCAATAGAAGATATGTATCAAGGGGGAAAAATGGAGTAGAACAAAATCTCATAGGAACTCATCAACCACCCTGGTCAAAGCTGCAAAAATAACCATGTTTTCAGCACCTTTTACATCATCATCAGACTGAAAGCCAGGTGGATCTCTGGGGGAATACTATTCTGGAATGCAGGGACTGGTTGGGCAAAATAGGAGATTTAGCTGTATTTAACAAAGTTCACTGTAATTCAGTTTAAATTAAATTAAAGCACAACTAATTTTATCCACATTTTCTCCTAGTCCCATTTGTGTCCCTCACACAAACATGCAGACACACACACAAACATACATACATATACACATTGTGAATGTGCAGTCTAGTGTAACTATTTGCAGACATGATAGGTAGCACCACTGATGGACTATTAATTTAGTCATTGTGTGATTAGCTACAGTGAAATATAAGCAATATTAAAGTATGTTATTACAGTGATCATTGACTTTCCTTCCAATGGCCTTTTGTTTCTGATCTCCTTTTGCTAAGAGCTTTCCTATTTTTCATTCACTGCATGTAGAGTAATACCTGAAAGAGAAGGAAGCATTATCAAAGCAGCCAGAGCTCAGAGACAGGTTTAATGAAATGAAATGAATGGAGACAGAGCTAGCAATAATTACTTCAACATCCCATTGATTTCACCAGGAGAGATTTTGGCATGTGTTTTGTTCTTTATATATATAGAAATGCAGAACTTTGAACTGAAGCTATATGTGTGTGTAGTCAGTGGTAAGGCTTTCTCAGAAAAAAAGAGTTAATAATGGGAAAAGAGAAAAAGAGAAAACTCCAGTTTTCATGGAAGTTTATGCAAACTCGTATCTCTAGATAGAATTCTTTTCCTAAAATTACATATGCACACTTACCAGAAATGCAGCAAACTAGAAGATAGGAAGTTCTCTCTTTGTATATGGATCTCAACACTTGGAATAAGAAGTAAATCTTTCCCTCTTTAAGTGGCCCTGGTTTTAGACCTATGTGGTAGATCAATCAAGGCTAGAATTATATTTTATTAAAATGGCAATACTGCAGAATCTTGCAAATCTGTCTGTATTTTCTCATCTATCCTGTTTCTCAAAGGTGCTTTTTCAAACGGCAACTTGGCTTTCTTTGTTTTTGTTTGAAAATGTTTTGCTTCTCATCCAAGAAGCTTCTTCAGTCTGAAAAGTGAAACATCTTCAAGCAAAAACAAAGAAAATTGAATTGTCCTTTGAAAAAGCACTTTTGGGCCAACCATGACCTGGGTGACAGAATCTCCATAGACAACCCTCCCTCTTATACTGTAAGGATGATGGGGTGAGTATTTCTATTATTATCATACCTTCCCAAACTTAATGTATGCGTCTGCACTTGATGTCTTAATGGCTTCTAGATGATTTCTCCAAGATCATCTCTATGGCACTCTATTTGGTGAATCATTGAAAAACATAGACACCGTGCAGTTGTCCAACATGGAAACCAAAACTATTCATTCCATACTGAAAATCATTTACCTGAAGAAACATGATCATGAAGAATCAAAATGACTACTTGTCCCTCCTCATTTATTCTATTTTACATGTGACTGTACCATATAAACAGGGCAAATAAAGTGAGATTAATATCTTCCTGCCCTAATCTTTTGTTGGAATCCATTTTTCTTTGAAGATGCATTCAATCATGTGAGTCAGTAGAGTTCATGAACAGGTTTACTGAATATTTCTGAGTCCAGAGAATCATTTGGGATTTGTTCTACTACACACATTGATTGTGAATTTGAGTGCTACCCTTCCCTTGAGTTGAAACCCTGTGTCCCGTTCTATCCTTAACAGTTTTCAATCATTTCTTCTATATAGTTGCTGACAATTGCCCAGTTCCTTACAGAAGTTGTTGAAAGATTGGCGAAAATTGGTGGACAACTGCAAAGAAGAAGCACTCTTTGTGCATGTATATACAGTATGCATAATGTAAAGGTTCCCCTCTCACATATGTGCTAGTCAAATGCTCATCTCCATTTCAAAGCTGAAGAGCCAGTGCTGCCTGACGATATCTCTGTGGGCATGTGGCCGACATGATTAAATGCCGAAGGCGCATGGAACGCTGTTACCTTCCCACCAAGGTGGTCCCTATTTTTCTACATGCATTTTTACATGCTTTCGAACTGCTATGTTGGCAGAAGCTGGGACAAGTAATGGAAGCTAACTCTGTTACACAGCACTAGGGATTCAAACCACCAAACTGCTGATCTTTCTGATCGACAGTGTCTTCAACACTGAGCCACCACAACCCTTTCATATACAGTATGTCTAGGTATATTTAAATTATCTTAATAGTTTTTTACAAATGATTCATTACCCAGGATGCTACATGCTAAAACTATGTAACTGTGGACATCCATAGGAAATGGAAAGAAATCCAGAGGATACTAGCAAAGCAAAAGTAGGAATTTGAAGTCTTTGTAGTCAATGTAAATGTGTATTGGACTCTTTGGTCTTGAAAGTATTTGTCTGGAATGGTATAGGATTTCTTGCTTGAGCAGGAGGTTGGACTAGAAGACCTCCAAGGTTCTTTCCAACTCTGTTTTATGAAATCAATAAAAAACATATTTATCTTGCTTGGATTGTGATTGATGTCAGCCTTTCTCTCCAAAATGAAGTCCTCCAAATGTGATAGCTAGAAGTTCCATTATCCCCTGCTATTTTGATCAAGTGTTATTCTGGTTGGAAAATATAAATTTTGCAAACCAATCTTTTCTGTTGGAGAAATTCATCTTATAGTGTTAAGAAGTCAGAATATAGTTGTCTGGTGTCTATTGAAGGAGGCATACAAGTGTGTGTGAGAGAGAGGGGGGAGGGAGGGAGAGAGAGAGAGAGAGAGAGATGCATAAAAGAATCAAATAAAGTAGCAATGCATACTTGAGAATATCTATTTTTGTCTATCTTTCTGACTGCATTGGTAAGCCTCCTTGCAACCCATGAATTGGCTCTATCAAAAATACTACTGTATATCCTTCCTTAAATCACATAGTAGGAATGCAATACATTTGTGAGAATTAGCCCTTGGAGCAATACTAATATGGCAAAATGGCACACAGACTTTAAATATGAACCACATTATCTGTCCCTAGAAGAGTTTTGCTCATATATTTATCTATTTGCCTATCTATTTATCTATGTATATGCCTCCCTATCTTGGGGAAAGTGAGAAAATTTATCTTATGGGTTTTTTTCCTAATGAAAGGGGATTTACTGGAGAATAAAATAAAATAAAATACACATTCCTAAAGGGGTATTAAAGTAACAGAATTTGTCCTACTTCATCTTTATGGAGGCTGTAAGTCTCTCTAGAATGACCTCCAGGCACTATGAAAAATAAATCTCTTTTTGCCTTTCTAGCTCATTGAAAAGTCCTGCATTTGTATAGTAACCCTAAGTTAGCCAACATTCTTTCACAGAAAGAAATTTCCATGCAAATCATATATTTAGAAAATCCAATTTTGCCACCAAGTTCATTAGGATGCGGGTAACCTTGATACATTCAGTTTTGTAACTCCTAATCCTAGTATATTCCCCATTTTAAAACAATTTACACACACACACACACACACACACACACACACACTGTATATTATTTTAACTGATTTAATCCACTGGTGGCATTTTTTTCTTTATATACACTTTTTGTCTGACAATGTTTTCTGATATTGATTCAGAAGTGTATTATGGATCATAGCTAGGTTCAAGAGGTGTGTACTGAAAATGTATATATAGATTTCGGCAACATGAATTATTCTCCATCTTTTCTTCACACCTTCAGCAAAGTATATCAGGGATATGTATTTATAGTCCTTCTTTAAGTTTCTATATCAATCCTGCCATGGAAAGATGAGGAGAACATTGAACATTGGGCACGATCTAACAAAATGAAACTTAAGGGTGAAAAAAGTAAGGTTCTACATTTAGGCAAGAAAAACAAAATGCATAGGTACAGTATATATCAGTGATGGCGAACCTATAGCACGCGTGCCACAGGTGGCATGCAGAGCCATTTGTCAGGGCACGAGAGGCGCTGCACTGTCAGCTGGCCAGCACGCATGCGCGTGCTGGCCAGCTGAGTTCACCTTTTTAAAAGCCATTTTTCACCCTCCCCAGGCTCCAGAGGCTTTATAAGAGCCTGGGGAGGTGAAAAGAGCCTCCCCCGCCCTCCCAGAGGCCCTCCGGAGGCTTCAGGGACTGTCCGGAGGCTTCCCTGAAGCCTTCAGAACGCTTAAAACAACCCTCCGAGCAAACTGGAAGTGACTTCCTGTTTGCTCGGAGGATCCTTTTGAGTGCTCCAAAGGCTTCAGGGAAGTCTCCAGATGGTCCCTGAAGCCTCTGGAGGGTCTCCGGGGTGGGTGGGGGAGGCTCTTTTCGCCCTCCCTAGGTTCATATAAAGGCTCTGGAGCCTGGGGAGGGCGAAAAAAGCATGTAAAAATGGGGGGTTGCGCGTTGTGCACACATGCGCACTGGGGGGATTATGCATTGCATTATGGGTGCAGCACGCCTGCACACGACCCCCCTGTGCTCCCCCCACTTGTGGCACATGAGCCAAAAAAGGTTCGCCATCGCTGGTATATATGGTACCTTGCTCAATAGTAGTAACTGTGAGAGAAATTAATGAAATACTTTAATCTTAACATGCAAAAGTCATTTAACTGCAAGACAATCGGGGCCTCTGAATTTAGAAACAGGCCTTTAATACAGACTTTTGTTTATACTCCTTCTAGTCATGTTCAATAAAGTACTATTTACTTAGTTATGAATAATTATATGGACTTGACCTTTCAAAAGAAAATGAAAAACAGCCCTCTTTTATCACCTGTCTCATTGGTGTCAGTTGTTAAGTTGATTTGGGGAGCTTCTAAGAGTGTTAAGCAGAGCCAGGAGAAATTTTCAAGGGAACAATGTGAGAACAATTCTTAGAGATGTGGAACAGGGACAATTTAATAAGATTTATTGCATCCTGGCATAAGAGCTGTCCAAGGTACTAGCATACCTCTGTACAAGCACCAATTGTAATATTGGGCTTTAGGTTTATTCCTAAATCTAATTATGCCTCTCACTGTGTGTTTGTGCCTTCTGATACATCAAGTATTCTTTTCATAGAGACATAGACTTGGCCACTGTATATAAAAATAATGTAAAAAATGTAGAACCTTATAAATAGTTTTGAATTTCTTGAAAAATGGCACATGGAAAATAAATAAAATAAATGCATCATAAAGTATGTAATGATTTTACTTGGACTTTTATCACTACTTATATTAGTCTTCAGAAATATAATGCATTACTTTATTTTAGTGTTGCTTCTTTGTAATCAAGACTCTTGGATAAATACTGTATTCTGCATATTTCAGAGTAGATATATACAGTTCTTCCTTTCCTTTTTTCCCTTTTCCTATCATAAGTCAATCAGCAATTCTTTAGACTTCTTGCTGTTCATCCAAGATAACCAGCCATTGCCCTGAACATCAGCAGAGTTTATATCATCAAGTCTGGAAGAACTGTGGAGGAACATTTTTATTATTGTTAAATATTCATTCAGCAAAACTTTATCCTGAGATGTGGCTAGGCATAAATAAGCCAACTCAGTAAGTAAAGCAACAACTGTTGAACCAAGGTACCTCAAATGAGCTAACTTTACAGAATGCACTCAAAATCTAGGACCCATGATTCCCGGGGGAATGAAATTTGGGGAGATTGTGGTTGCTGCTGGATTCCTACTGCAGTTGTATGATCTTTGTTTTCAATGTTCTATGACAGTTTCCCAGCCAGTCTTGCAATCTCTCACTCCCTCTCACACCCAGCAGCAGCCACTTACCTGCCTGCTGAGAAAAGGGAAGGGAAAGGAGATTTCTGATACTCTCTGTCATATTCCTGCAAAGAAACTCAATGGGGAAGCTGGCAAGAAATCAGAAGTTACTCCAATTCTCACTGCTTTTTTGTCCATTTGGGTCATTCTGTTTCTATCTTTAGATAAGGAAATATCTCTCAAACAATGACCCAATGGGCATGGTTTGTCTAGTGCAATACAAAGTTCCATCTGTTCAACTAGCATAACATTCTGAAGTTTTTAAAATAGCTATGTGAAAATTAGACCCAAAAGTTTCTGATAGATGATAGATTCCTGATAATATTTCTTCCTTATATGCATATTTTTGCAAACCCTTCTTTCTTAATAAAGTGATATTTTCCATTCCCATTTTACTTGTGTGCCCATTTTGGGGTAAATTTTTAATTACATATGTCATTGCAAACATTTGGGAAAGTATAGATGTTTGTGTGCATTCAGATTCTGAAAGTGACAATTTTGTAAATTTGACTTATAATATAAGCCTAAGTAATATTTCTCCCATGTCCAGTTTCAGTACACTTTAGTATTTCCTGGTTTAATCAATGATCCTGGATTTCCTGGCATGCCAGAAGTGTCCAGGTGGGTAGGTGGAGCCTCCCGCCACCGCTACTACTGGTTTGCCTGATCCATGCCAAACCGGCAGCAACCCACATCTGACTTGATGTGACTAAAATTATATTCATTTCTTTATTTTATCTTTTATTAGTTTGAAATCTCAGAAGAGTCTTAGGGAAAAAAAGCCCAGTGCTTGAATTTTGGTATCTATTACATTATAATATCCTGCCCCTCAATGTAATCTCAAATTTTCGTTTACACATAAATTAAAGAAGTTGAGAGTATGTGACTATTACCTCTCTTCAAAATCCACTCTTTACAAACAATATGTTAGATTTAATAGAAAAATTTCATCCAATGAAGCAAAATTCAAATTTAAAGTAAATAATATTGTATAAGTATATATAAGCCATCACTCTCTTATATGTCCTTCTTTCATCCACCATCAAAATTAGGTTATAAACTGTTCGATACAAGATTCAATCTTCTTGTTCAGATTTTCATGTAATTTGATTATAATAAGGACTTAAGGTACTAGCTGATATGAAAGAGGTTTTGAACAGATCCCCTTCATGTCTCAAACTGCTGAAAATTTCATGCAAAGCACAAGTATGATATGACTATATGTGTATAACATGCCAATAAAAGCTTAGAGGGAGTGCTTCAATTCATCAAAGCTTTGATCAGATCATCCCACTGGAGCTGATTTGTAAATCTAAGGTGGTGCTGAAGAACTTTATAGCTTTCACAGTGCATTGCACATTCAACAGGTTTTCTGCTGCTTCTGGGGTCATGACAGACAATATACAATGTTGCAACTCAGTTGCATATATGACAAATTGCTGAGTGGGGTTGACTGGTCTGATGCTCCTTCTGACAATGCTATGAGCACCAGTCAATCAATGTTATCACTCCATTAAACTCTCTGCCTATGAGGTTTGGGTTAAAAAAAAACTTTTTAAAACTAATACTGTTTTAGCTCTCATCCATTTTCTCAGCTCTTAACTTCTTCATTGTGACTAATCCTGAGCTTTCATTAATGTTCCACATGTAGTAATAGATAGTTGCACTTCTGGGTTTACCTAACCAAGATGCAGTTCCAAAATTGCAGTTAGTTTATACAGTTCTTATTTCAAACTTCTGGTCCACCTTAAATTCAGCTAATGTAAAATGGAAGAGAAATGGGGGCCATCTTGATCTTTTGCAGGAAAAAAAAAACCCTTTGTATTTTCCCAGTACTTGATTTTATTATTTTTCCTTGCTACTTTCCATCTCTCGTTGGTTATAGTTGCTCAAAATATATTAATTGGAACAAACTTGCATACAGCCAAACTTGGGCATGTTGGAGCTCCAGGATTGATGTCGATATCTCTGTTGCTGGACGGTCCTTTTTGGATGTAAACCATCCTGTAGAGATGGTGATAGAGAAGGGCATGTCCTGCTGATCTCAGGGGCATCACAAAGCCCCTGATCGATCCAGGAGAAGCTCTTTTTTCCAGCTACAAGAGAAGCAGCCATTAAGGCTGCAGAAGGTTGGGACAGACCCCTGAAATGGAAGCAGAACAGAAGAGAGAGTGTGTCAGAATTAGTGAGAAAAATTTACTATTAGAGAAGAGAGCACTCTAAAAAGATTTAGAATTAAATTAAAATTGAAGACAGAAGAAAGTAAGTGGTGAATTAAGCCTGGATTAAAACTATTGTGTTATCGTTTTCACTTTAATTTCATTTCTTTCTATGGATAGATTTTTTACAAATGCCTCTTACTTTTAAATTGGACTGGGTATTTTTCTTTCTTCTTCTATTCTTCTCCATTTTTTGTATTTGTGGATTAAAATTCTCTTTCCTCTCTTTCCAGCTCAGCTGGATCGTAACTTCTAAGCTTTTTTTCTCTCTCTTTTTTTATAAACAAAATTTTATTGGTTTTCAAATATATAGGGGAGGGTAAATAGGTATACAATTTTTTTTGGCAGCTTTCATACTGCTGGTAGAGATCCCAGCACAATACTCACATATATAACATTGTACAACAAATTTATAGAAGTAAACAGTAAACCAAATCTTACTCTATATTGTTAGTCTTGTGTTCCTACATGTTTCTCTTTGTCGTTTTCTAATATATCACTAACTGCTATTGTTCCAAATAGTTCTATTTTTGAGATCTGAGCCTTTTCGATATTGCTTCTTCCTCCCTGTCACTAGAGAGGGCCTCAATTCCCCCCCTCCCTCCCATCTTGGATCTTACTATCTTGTGTTTTACTGTCTCTTTCACTACTCCCACTCAATTCCTCCTCTGAGAGTGGAAAATTCTTTTTAATGAAGGCCTCCGCCTCCTGGACTGTATTGATTCTGATCCTATTTCCCTCCCAGAAGATTAACATCCCCTCCGGAATCAGCCATTTGAACCAGATCCCTTTTTCATATAATTTTTTTGCTAGGGAGGAAAATTTCCTCCTTCTATCTCTTATTTTTTTCGGGATCTGTTTGAGAATGGTGATCTCTTCACCCTTGTATTTCAAAGGTCCCTTCCTTTGGGTCGCAAATACCTCGTCCCTTGTGGATCTCCTGACAAACTTAACATGTATCTCCCTCGGAACATTGTGTCTTCTAGCATATGCTGAATTTATCCTATATACTAGATCCACCATACTTGTTTTTTATCTCTCTTGAGATAATCTGCTAAAATTGTACTCATAATATCTTTAAGGTTTTCATTCTCTATTTCTGGTAAGTTCTGGAATCTAAGAAAATCTAAGAGCAACAAAGATGATTAGGGGACTGGAGACTAAAACATATGAAGAACGGTTGCAGGAACTAGGTATGTTTAGCTTAAGAGAAAGAAGGACTAGGGGAGACATGATAGCAGTGTTCCAATATCTCAGGGGTTGCCACAAAGAAGAGGGAGTCAAACTATTCTCCAAGGCACCTGAGGGTAGAACAAGAAGCAATGGGTGGAAACTAATCAAGGAGAGAAGCAACTTAGAACTGAGGAGAAATTTCCTGACAGTTAGAACAATTAATCAGTGGAACAGCTTGCCTCCAGAAGTTGTGAATGCCCCAACACTGGAAGTCATTAAGAAGATGATGGATAGCCATTTGTCTGAAACAGTATAGGGTTTCCTGCCTAGGCAGGGGGTTGGACTAGAAGACCTCCAAGGTCCCTTCCAACTGTACTATTGTATTGTATTGTATTAAAAAAAGGACATTCTTTCAAATTCTACTTTTGTCTGAAAATTTTCCATATCTATGTTTCCCTTGCGCATTGTTTTCACTTCTTCCCCCAGCCCCGCCATTCTGTCCTCTAACACCAAACTTCGCTGTGTATTTCCAGCTATATGTTCTTTAACCACTCTGAGTTCTTCTTTGATCTCAGCCCTCATTTCATTCTGTCCCTTCATAAGTTCTTTAAACATTTCCGTAACAGATAATTCCTTAGGATCCTCCCCAGCCACTGCTTTCTGCAACATTGATGATATCTTGGACTGTTGGATCGTGGGGCTTGGGGCAGCCAATGAGGGGGCTGAGTGCGCCTTGCCGGTCGGGGGTTTCCTCGCCGCCATTTGTTTAAGTTCAGAGATGCAAATCCTTGCCAAGAAAAGTGGTGTCAGAGAGTTTCGCAGCTACGCTGGTCTCCAAAGGAAAACAATCGCAAAGGCACCCAATTTGCAGTTCCAAGAGTAAAATACACCAAGATGAATGAAAAGAAAAGTCAGCCAAAGATCAGAAGATCCATATACAGGAGGAGGTCCCAGTTTCCCTTTGGGAGAGTAAACAAACAATCCACTTTTCTTTATTCTCTCTTTGGGAGTAGCTTCAAAGGACAGACTTCATTTGCATACAGACAAAGAAAGAGGGGCGAGCGCCATCTTGGCCCTCCCTTTCGCAGGGAAAGAAGTCGCTGAGAGTTTTTTATTTTAAAACAACAGTTCAGAGTCGTTTCCAGCAATTGTGAAAGTCGTTTTCAATTAAAAGTCAAACAAATCAGTCTTTTAACCTCTCTCTTCCCGAGGGTCCATTTTCAAAGCCGCTTAGTCCAAGGGGGGGAATCATAAACCCCCCTCTAATCTCTCTTCAAGAACAGAAACACAAAAATCTCACAAAGTGACTGCTGCTTTTCTCCTAAATCCTCCAAGAGCGCCAGTCAGGATCCCCACCTTCAGTCTCCAGCTGCACTTTTCCAACTCTTCTTTTAACCTCCAGAGCCATCTGCCGAGAGGGAGGGCAGCGCAAGGCTGTCTCTCACCCCCCCTCCGCTCCCCAGCTCCTAGGCAAAGCCAAAAAGCACCCCAGCTGGCTGCCGCCACATGCGGGGTGCGTCAGCCAGCCGCCCTTCAGCAGGACCCCCCTACAAGGGCTCCTGTGTCCCCTAAGGGACCCACCAGGGAGACGAGCGGCAGACAAACACATCTGTTGTCATCCGATCCCGGAAGTGATGATCTGTTTCTCTCTTCTTAAACTTGGAGATTAACGAGAGAGGTAAAAGCAGAGAAAAAAGAAGTAACACTGTCACCTAGAGGCTAGAGGCTTGATAACAACTGATAGTACAATTAAGTACATTTTGTTTATACGGGTTCTCTTTTGGAGTAAAGAGAAAGTCTTGATTTGGAAGATTACACTGAATTTGTTTGAAACCTAGCAAAAAGCCTTGGATGTCTTGATGGCAGTGTTTATAACCTGGAAAAATGGTGCAACATGAAGAAGAAAAGGAATTAACATTACAAATAATTAGGTTAGAAATTCAAAAAGTTCTAATAAGCACAGAGAGAATTGATAAGAGATTTGAGATTATAGAACAAAATATAGAAAGAATGGAGGGAAGAGTTGAGAATATTTACAAAACAATGATGAAACTTGAGGACAGAGTTCAAAAAAATTGCAGAGAAATATGAACAAAGTGATAAGAAAATTGTTGACACTGACAGTAAACCGAGAGTGGAGGGAAATGATACATGTGAAATACAGAAAGGAGAGATTGACGAATAGGAACTCTATCTCAGACTCCAAAATATAGATGAAAAAAGAGGAGAAAATTTGGCAGAAACAATTAGAGTAATTTTGGCAGAAGCACCAGTGATAACCAAAAGCAAGCTGATGGAAGGAACAGATGGAGGATTTCAACTCTCTATAAGATATGGAATGAACAACAAGTTGCCAAGAGAAGTCCACATAAGACTTATCAAGAAAACACTTAGAATACAGATTTTACTATGGGAAGAGACTACTACTGGAAGGATACAGGATGATGAAATGAAATATTACAATAAAATCAAGTTAAAGTTAGTTAAACTTTGAGTATTATGTATAAGACAAAGTAATAATAGTTATAGTCAAATAAATGATTAACGATGATAATAATGTATTTATATATACTAGATTGATCATATGAAATTGTATATAAAATTGCAAGTGGGACTATGGAGATAATGTTGAAAAGCTTTTTTATAAAAGATAAACAATTGTAGAATAGAATATAAAGATGTAATATCATTGGATGATTTCAGGACGATGTAATGAAACACCATAATATAAATTTACTTTAAATTTAGTTATGCTTCACATAAAAAGGATGTAATAATAGCTATAATCAATGAATGTTTAATAATCATAATAATTGCGTATATATATATATATATATATATATATATATATATATATATATATATATATATATATATATATATATATATATATATATATATATATATATATATATATATATATATATATATGTACGTCTTTGGTTGTTCGGGTTTTCTCCCACGTAGAATTGGAAGTATCTTCACGACATTTCGATGAAGTCTCATTCATCATCTTCAGGCTGCTGCTTCCGGCTTGGTGCTTCTGGCTTGGTGCTTCCAGGAGCAATGTGAAATCTCAGCCGGTTCCTCTTTTTAACTGCCAGTGGAGGTTTGTGCTGATTGGGTGGGAGCTTGGCTGCATTCTGATTGGGTGGAGGTGTACTCTGATTGGTAGGGGGCTTGGCTGTGCTCTGATTGGATGGGAGTTTGGCTGTGCTCTGATTGGATGGGGGCGTGTTCTGTTTGTGTGGGGGCCTGGTTGTGCTTGTGTTAGTCTGAGTTGCAGAGGGATTAGAGCTGGTGAGCTGCGTTACTGTTGTTTGGCTTCGTGTTTGTTGTCGTGCCACATCTCCGTGGTGGGCATCAGTTTGCTTCATGTATGGATTGGAGGGGTTTAAAGTGGCTAATAATGCAGCTGTGGTTGTATTTCACTTGACTGAGAAGTGGGATTTAATATAGAGAATGGCAATTTAAAACCCTCTGAAAGAAACCTTATGAGAAGGGTGCTGAAGTAAAGGAAGGGCTAATTTACATCTATCACAGCCTAAAATATATTTGTCATTTCTTTCTGGTAGTATGAGAAAAGGTCATGTGGAGCAGTGAACCTGAAGAATATTTTTTAAGGAATGATTGGGGAGGATTTGTTTTCTTTTTTCTTTTTGGGAGAAAGGTAATATACGTAACTCTTTCTGCTTCTTATTAGTTTTTAACTTCTCCCATATTTGACCTGGGATGATATTATATTTATTTTGCCTTAAAGCATATCTGTTTTATGAGACTATTGTTGGCAGATGTGTGAAGCAGTAGCTTGATAAACTGAATGTTATATTGAATGGAAGTATGCTTGGGAAGGGGAGGAAAGAAATAAAGGGAGGGGAAGGAAGGAAAGAAGGAAAGAAGAAAGGAGCAAAGAAAATAAAATGTTTCTGGGAAAAGATGGAAGAGTTATTAACTTCATTGGATACAGTCTCACTATAATTTGTCTCTATGCTTCTCATTTCCAAGAGAGATTATTGAGCCCAGGCCAAGGAATTAATTATGACTGTGACAAGGCTTGGGGTTGGTTCTTCTAAGCCACGTCATAGATATTTAAACAGGGTACATATTGATAGTAAGGCATGTTTAAAAGCTATGATCTGGCTTAGAAGAATCAAATTCAAGCTCTAAAAGATGTCTGGAAAAAACCTCAAAATTATATTTAATTACCAAACTTTAAAAATTAATAAAAGCACATGAGATTTTAGATGTTGTTTTATACGATTGTGTGAGATTTTGTCATTCTCATGTCAGACTATGAAAGATCTGGGAATGGACATCTTATGACATGAAGTAATCTCATAAGATTTTAATCACATGGCAATCCTGTAAGATTTCAGGTCAGTGCTGGAAAATTGTCTGAGCCAAACCACATTAGTTGTTGGAATACTACATCACTTTCTGGACCATATCCTGATCCTGCTGAGAGGACCTTCATGGAAAACCATATTATCCAAAATTCAAGCAGGTAGGGTGAAATTATGTATATGTTCTTTCCAACCTCCAAAAATTAGGGAAGCTCTAAATAAATCTTCACACTAAACGTGTTCCATAGGTATAACATGCACATCTAAACTTGAATCACTGTTACTCACAGGAAATAGTAACATTCCTGATGCCAGAGAAGGCTATCGTTCTAACTCTTATATGAACTTCATTCTAGGTGATTCAAGCATTGCCATTCATACATGACTTCACCTAGTATATACAACTGAAGCGACACCTTGTTGTGTTTGTATGATTTTAAGCAGTAATAAATAATTGTGCACATTATCCACTTAACATTTGCCACCTGCTTCTGACATACTGTTTCCCTCAGTAATTAATAAAAAATAGCATTTAGTCTCTAATGAGTCTCTAGGAATGTTTCATTATTATTTTTTCTTTCTGTCATTCTATTGTTGATTATTTTTTTCACAGTAGTTTCTGACACAAGCAAATGGAAAATATTATGTTGTCTTGCCAACTTAAAAATATTCCATTGACCATTTGTAGTCATCCATGACCCACCTCAGCCAAAGAAAAATTTCACAATTATTTTTGTTATTACTCCACTCTGTCACTGGAGCATAGATGTTTCTCCAACCTGATCTAAGTGCAAAGAACTGACTAAAAACATTTCTGATTAGACTTAGCGGTTGGCTTTACCACACAAACAAATGGGCTAATTTAGTCCTAGAACATCTTCATCCACAGCAGCTCAGACCAGAGGCAGATGAAGAAAGATATTTCCTCACAGTAATGAATACAGGCACAAAGCAAAGGCCACAGTGAGAAGAGGCATGTAAGCAAAGTGGTGTGTCAGGAGAGATAACTGTAAACAGCATCTGCAAGATAAGATGAGCGTTCCAGCTCAGAGCTCAGTTTCCTCCTCTTTGCCTTTATGTTGTTCTTTTCTTTGCTCTCCAAAATGGGGAGAATGTGTACTACTGATTACAATCTTGCTCTCCCTTTCAAAAGCTCCATGCTTTCATTCTTGAGTTTATCTGGAAACTGATTCCTAGAGAGGCAAAGCAATCGGTCTCTGCCATTCCAAACACCCTGATGGGTATATTGGGGCAAGCAAAGGAGAACAACATGGTTCAGTGAGACCCACTGAATACCACCTCAGTGTTTCAATTAAAGACCTTGAAGTAGGGGGCAATCTTCCTGGACTTGCTGCTTCATTTCATGAAAAGTGGCTTCAGTATACTTTTTTTTCAAGCAACTTGAAAAGGGATGGCCATTCACAGAAGACTCTTCTCTTTGGTGGAGGGTTTGAAAAAAAATAGAATAGAATAGAATAGAATAGAATAGAATAGAATAGAATGGAACGGAACGGAACGGAACGGAACGGAACAGAACAGAACAGAACAGAATAGAATAGAATGATAGTGTAGGGGAGGGGAGGGTGGTCAGTGATGGGATTCAAATAATATAACAACCAGTTCTCTGCCCTAATGATTTCTTCCAACAACCAGTTCATCAAACTTCTCAGAAAGTTAACAACCAGTTCTCCTGAAGTGGTGCGAACTGGCTGAATCCAACACTGAGGGTAGGGTGGAATAGGATGGGATGGGATAGGATGGGATGGAATGGAATAGAATAGAATAGAATAGAATAGAATAGAACAGACAGAACAGAATAGAATAATAGATACTTTATTTGGCTAAGTATGATTAGACACACTAGGAATTTGTTTGCAGTGCTTAAGCTATCAATGTACATTGAAAACAAGAGTAATAATAACCATGACAATGGTACCAATAAAAAAGATGCTTGGTCAAAATTTTGTGGAAGAAAAAGATCCCTTCCATGGAAAGTGCCACACTGATGCTATACTCTTTGTCAAAATGCTATACTCTTTTTCAGAGTGGCTGCCCTTTTTGATCCAGGTACTAAAATGTGCAGAGACAACTTTCCATCAAATCAAAGAGGTAGGCTGATTCATCTTGCTTTGATTTAAAGTTATGATACAGATGAGTTGATGTCTAAAGGCAGACTAGGTTTGCCTTGATCAGGTTGCATGTGTGTGTGTGTGTATGGGTGTGTATTCCTGCCTTTTTTTTTCAAAGGTATGATTGGATTTGAAAGAGCTTCATCTTGAATCACTCCTCAAAATAAAATCTTCAAATCAGTTTGAAGTGTCAGATCAAATCAAATGCCTCTGAATTGCTCCAGAGAGTTTCAAAGACAATTTGGAAATTCTAAAAATGTTCTGGCAGAATCTTAAACATTTTTAATGAGATATGCTGTTTTGGTATTTGTATCTCACTCTTCTGATAATGTTTAGGAGGGGTTGCAGAGAAAGGGGGAAGAGAGTGGCGTGGCACAGGAAGAGTGGCGTGGCACAGATTTATTCTATTGCTTAAAATAAGACATGACCAAATACCTTCAAATATTTTACACCACCAGTAAAGAAAACTTACATTTCATTCTCTCTCATCCATTCTTTGAGACTCAGCGGTTTAATTTTAACTTTAAATCAAAACAAACAAACTTAATATTTTTTTTAAGATTTGGGCTATTAATGTTCCATTGCTGACTATTCTAAATCTTTATTCCATAAGTCATAAATATCAATTATTACTTTGAAAAATTTTCAAGTTTCTGATGTAATGTTGAAGTCAGTTTAATTTTAGCAGCAGACAGAAATTATCTCAGGCTTTTCTGAGATAGCTAAGGTGTCGGGTTTATACTGAAAATTCAAAATATCTTAAGTTGATAGTGTGCCATTGATGTCTATTAGGCAAAGAAAATTCTATATGTAGTTGTTGAAAAACCTTAAAATAATAATTATAAAATAAGTGCTTTAAAGTAAGAGTTCCATGCTCTCACTATACTTTTCAAACGAATACCTTCCCACCTAGAGTTTTTTCTTCAAAAAGTTATAAGTTCATGAAACTCAGCATCAAAACCCAATTTATATTCCAATAGGTTCCAAATATGTGTGGCTGCTTTTAACAGAGAATGAAAGTTCTTTTTTTATTCTGGCCAAGTCACTGCCAGGCTCTTCACAGAGCTATATGATGACTTTCCAATAAAGCCCAGAGAAGTTAATATTCAGTTAAATTCTCATTTCATATAAATATAGATAATAAAATAAATACCCAATAGTATTTTTGAAAGTCTGGTAAATTAAAGTCTCCTTCTTCAGAAATAGTCTCAACTTAGTGAATGAAATCCTTGGTAGCCTGTCTTGTCATATTAATTTCCTTATACATCTATTAATCTGAATAAATACTACTTGGAATTAATATTAGGGTAACTTTTAGAATATATATATATATATATATATATGTATGTATGTATGTATGTATGTATGTATGTATGTATGTATGTATGTATGTATGTATATATATATATATATATATATATATATATATATATATATATATATATATATATATATATATATATATATATGCTGGTTTTGTTGTATTCGGGTCTTTTCCCGTGTAAAGTTGAGATTGTCTTTGCAACGTTTCGGCAGGATCTCACCTGCCATCTTCAAGCGTGGGCTCAAAATTTTGAGCCCACGCTTGAAGATGGCAGGTGAGATCCTGCCGAAACATTGCAAAGACAATCTCAACTTTACATGGGAAAAGACCCGAATACAACAAAACCAGCATACCTACACCCGTGAAAATCTACGAAAACAAATTATATATATATATATATATATATATATATATATATATGTATGTATGTATGTATGTATGTATGTATGTATGTATGTATGTATGTATATATATATATATATCAAGGAATAATGGTAATTTTAATAACATTAATTTTACCCAACCAGTTTTATGGAATTTCAATTCATCTTTTAGTATCCACAACAATATTGCCTAAGATATCTGATATATTAATTTGGAAATATTTTTGCTGTATTTAATTCTACATATTTAATAAATTCTATGCATATGACAAAACCCAACACATACATTCATCTATTAAAATAACAGATCCCAAATGAAATAAATTATATTGTTCTCCATTAATTTTATAAGCTAAGAGTACTATCCAATTTTTGACCACTATTATTCAGACTGAGATGGTTGATTAATAAATGATAAGAGTGCAATTACCAAGCCATCAAAGTTGTTAATAACTTAATATCCATATTAACTAATAAAATGGGCCCATAACTTGCACAAAATGTAGAATCTTTACTTAAAAGTACCTTTCCCTTGGTTTTACAATGAGTCTTATATAACTCTCATAAAATGATAAAGGCAATTTACTAGATTTAAATGATTCATTATAAATTTCTAATAACATTGGAGAGCCAATAAATCTATAAGAACAGTATATCATTTAGCTGAAGAACCATCAGGCAAGGGCTTTCCCATTTTGGATCAACTGAATTATCTCAAATCTCTCCTGTTCTATCAAAGGTGCTCTCAATATATCTGGGGATTCAGTGGCACAGAGGCTTACTGATGCTGGAACTGCTGGCCAGAAACAGTCTGCACTCCAGCGGTTCGAGCCCAGCTCCTTGAGATGTAGTGACCTCACATACTTGATCCCTAGCTGCTGCCTATCCAGCAATTTGAAAGCAGGCAATATTGCATGTAGATAAATGGGTACTGTTAGGGATGTAACCCTAGTCTTGGCTTGGCAATATATATAAGCCATGATTGTAACAAATATATCTGTTACTTTAAATGATAGAGAGATGTGATTGGGTTGCTGTTACCTCAAGCAGCCATATGAGGGAGCCAGAATGACTGTTAGCTCTCTGTTAGTTAGACGCTGATTGGTGTATTGTGAGGTACTGTGTTTTGCTAATGTTAGCTACTTTGTGTGCTAGACTGATTTTTCGATAACTGACTGATTGAACCATGTTTGACTTGGACTGTAAACTGAACTCTGAATAACTCTCTATTTCCACATAGTAAACTACTATATTTTCTACTATTCAGTGTCCCTGTATGCTGGTTTCTGCGTGTTTTTGCATACCACTCTCATTAAGCTTCTCTGCACACTCGCTCTTCTAACGGGGAGCTTAATTACTTAACAGGCACCACTTCAGTGGGGGGGGGGAAATACCTACCTGCATTCATGTGGGTGGAGAGTGGAAGTTGGCACTGGACTTGGCCAGGAGTGAGGCATTGTGTCACAAGGTGTGGTGAGACCGGTGGAGGAGCCTGGAACAGCTAGCAACCTGAGCTCCACTAGCTAATTGGTGTAAAGCTAGTTTGCTCCCCCACAATGCACCAATGTTATGTCCACAAGTGCCAAATGGAATGAACTAGCAATCTAGGCTGTCTAACATGTGTAGATTTGCCTGACATTATAAGCTAAATAAATAAATCAAGATATCCACATAGTCCTACAATAATGCTTAAATGTCAGTTTATTCAAAAATTACTGATTTTCTGTTCGTCAGCCACACCATTAAGGATGTATACATGCTTATAAAGTTAAAAGAACTGTAGATTAATGGATTTACTATCTATGAATCTCCATCTTTCATTTGTTAATATTTTGGAAACTGCATTTTAATTTACTAATTGAGTTGCTAATAATTTATCTGCTTTTTTCATCAGATCACTTTAATCTCTTCAAAGAGAATTCAACTTGATCAGTGCAGAAATTCCCCATCTGTAACTCTGCATAAGAAATATTTATTACACAAAAAAATGCGTAAATACTGCAGTTTTACCCATCATCTGGAAAACAAGCTTTTCTTAGCCACATCTATGTCAGTACTATCAGAAGCATCTTTGTCATCCAGACATTTAACAGATTCAATTAGTGTCACCAATAGGACATGTCACTTTCTTGTCTTCCATTTCCTGGGCATAAACAACTAATTTTCACATGGAAAATAGAGCTAAATAATATTTAGCAAGTTTAAAATTGTTTAACTAACACGGCTCCAACAAAATTTGGTCTGATTATTATCATACAGTAGAGAAGGCAAAGGCACAAGCAGGGCAGCTAACTTAAGCCTCTTTACTGCTGGAAATTCCTGAAAGAAACAATATGTATATAACATGGGTAAGTATGACATATGGTTGGTTCCAGCATATTGGGAAAAAAAGTTGTAAAATGTAGAAGGCTTGATGCTAGATATCAGTATATACAATATACTGATTATCCTTCTTGGTGTTTCTTTTGTTGGCTATTGGTTATGATGATTCCAACATGTGCCACCCCTCCTCACATATGGTGTCTCATGCTGGCAACCAATTAAATAGGAAATTCAATCAATCATTGTTCAAACCCTTAACTGGACAGCATTCTGTCTCATTTGAGAAGAGCAGGCTAGCCTAGGGAGTGCATAAAAGATTGCAACTCTCTTCTATATCACTTCCCCATATCTCCTCTCTCTTTAACATCTGTTGCTTGAGGCCACCAGGCTCACTGAAGATCTCCCCAATGATTCTTGAGTTCACTAACTTACCCTTGTGTTGTCATGACACTGTGTGTTACATGTTTGCAGCTTCACCCAAGCCATAAACAAGTACCTGTTAGTCATCAGAGCAGCCAGAATCTGAACAACAACAAAAGATGAATTTTTGAATTCATGAAATTTAAAGCACATCCAATTTGCAAATTTGCAAAAAAGACAGATTGCTTGTAATAAATAGCGGGAAAAGGCTATGTTTCTCTGAAGTCTGAGGTCTGAAGTAATTTTGAATCATTTTTTTCTTCTCGTAATAAAATTTTATTGGTTTTTCAAAATTTATAGGGAAAAGGGTAAATGGACAGGTATACAAATTTTGGCAGTTGCAAAGTGTGTGAGGCCCCCCTCCCTCCATACCCATAGCGTACATTTATATATAATGCATTAGTATATAATTGATTATAATCAGCATATTAGTTCTATTATTAAATTCAATCAAATTAAACATTACAATATAAAATCCAAATATAATTCCATTTTCACTTTCGGTCAATTTATAATAATATGATTTTCATATTTATTTCTGTGATCTGAGTCTTCTTGCTATTGCCCCATCTCCCTCCACTGGCAGAGCTCTGGCCCCTCCCGTGTCCTGCGTGTCCGTTGTAGTGTCTGGTGGTTTCTCTAGGAGTGTTTTATTTTTTTCCATAAAGGCCTGCGCCTCTATGGGTGAATTAATTCTGATTCTTGTCTCCTCCCAGAATATCAGCATACCTTCAGGCATCAACCATCTAAACCACACCCCTTTCTGGTATAATTTATTCGCTAATTGCGAATAATTTTTTCTTTTTTCTCTAATCTTCTTAGGGATCTGCTTCAGAATGGTTATCTCCATATCATGATATGTCAATGCTTGCCCCCTTTGTACACCCAGAATTTCATCTCTTGTGGTTTTTCTAAGGAATTTAATGTGAACCTCCCTGGGTACATTGTGTGTTCTAGCATAAGCTGAGTTCACTCTATAAACCAGATCTATATCCCACCCCATCTGTTGTTTTTCTTTGTGTGTATAGTCAGCCAGAATGTTTGTCATGATGTCCCTTATATTTTCCCCATCTTCTTCTATAACATTTTGAAATCTAAGATAATAGGACATTCTCTCAAATTCTAATTTCATCTGTTGGATGTCAAGATCTTTGTTCCCTTTCTGCACAGCTTCCACCCCCCCCCCTCACCTCCTCCACCCCCCCTTCCACAAGATTCAGTCTTTGTGAGTTCTTATATATTTGGGCTTGATTTTCTTTAATTTCATCTTTCATTTCCCTTAACTGTTTCTTGATTTCCTCCTGGCCCTGTAGAATTTGTTGAAGCATTTGTTGAAAGTCCATCTCTGTAATCTTATGTTGCATCAGTTCTGTTATCTTTGACTGTGTGGCTGGACTGGATGTTGCGGATGTTGGAGCAGAGGTGGCAAAGCCAGGTTTTCCAGGAGGGGGTCTTTTAGATGCCATCCTTTATAACGTTAAAAGTTCAGTCCAAATATGAAGTAAGCAGTTAGAAAAGAAGGGTAGCCAGGTGAATCCGGGAGCAGAATAACCAGGCAGAAGAGAATCTCTCCAATAAGTCTGGCAATAGATAGAAAATTTCCCCTAGAAGGTTAAAAAAATACCAATCCACAAGAGGTTCCTCTGGGAGACACGGAGACAAAGACCGGAAGCCTGAATTTTAAAGGTGGAGTCAGGTTTCAGAGTTCATAAAGACAACGGAAGTGTGCCATCTTGCCCTGCCAGTTTTGGGCACAGAGGCGTAACAAAGTTTTAAAAAGTTCCAAAAGTCCTCAAATCATTGTAATATGTAAAATTAAATTGAAAGGAAAATCATCTCAGCCTAAGTGAGGCTTCATTCGTTGGCTCTCCCCCCTCCTCCTTCCCCGGGGGCTGAGAGCAAAATTGTTTCTTGCCGCTTGTCCAAGGGGGGGGGGGGAAACCCCCCTCCCTCCAGCCGCACCTCCAAAATGCTCCGAAAGTTATTTTAAAGTTTTAAAAGCTGAATCAAATCTTCATGCAAAGTAAGGGATGGAGAGAGAGGCAACCTCACCGCACCGCAGCTGCTTCCTTCAATTGTAGCATTCTCCAGTCGGCTTGTAGCGAGGCGCGAGGCGTGGAAACGCGATGCGCCCTCCGAGCTTGCTCCCCGGTGCCTTGGGCGCGCGAGAGAGCTCCCGCCGGCTGCCGCCGCTGCAGGAGACCTCCGCGATGCCGCCCCTCCGGCAGGACCCCTCTGCGGGGTGTCCTGTGCCCCCCAAGGAGTGGGGAAGCCCACCGGGGAGCCGGAGCGGGCAAAGAGCTGCCCGTCGCCGCCGCCGCCGGAACCGGAACTCCAATCATTTTTTTAAAAAAATTGTGCAACCCTACTGTTAGATATTCACCCTAACTATTATGATTTCCACCAAGGTCCTCTGTTTTGGCGGGAACAGAGGTTCAATCCTATTGGTTGAGAGGTCTGACAGCTCCCTGTAAAAGGGCTGCTGTCAGACCAAGCAGTTGCTGGATTGTACATACTGTTCTACTGTTAATAAAGAGCAGAAAGAAACTACAGCCAGATGGACCACAAGGCTCTGGCTGCAGTGGCGGGAGTCAAAAGGTTCCACGAGTACCTGTACGGCTGGGATTTCGAACTTGTTACTGACCACATGCTGTTGCTAGGGCTACTAGCTGGGGACTGACATACCTCAGTGTCATTATCACCTTGCATGACCAGGTGGACTGTTTTCCTGGCCGCCTACTCCTACAAACTAATTCACCGCCCCGGCTCCACATTGGAACATGCAGGTGCATTGAGCCGCTGTCTCCTACCAGAACTTCTTGCCGACCCCACTTCTGAGACACCGGTCCTGCTCATTGACTGCCTGGGGTTTGGACCTGTCTCATCCAATGATGTTTCCCATCATTCTGCAAAGGACTCCACCATCAAACAAATATTGAACTGGGTGTGGAGGGGTGGCCCAAGGGGTCTGTTGGGGCTGATTTTAAATTGTATGTTACAAAACGCAATGAGTTGTCGGTAAATAATGGCTGTCTACTGTGGGGGGACCAAGTGGTTATTCCAAACAAACTGCGCAGGGCAGTATTGGAGGCTTTACATCCTGGCATTGTCAGGATGAAGTCTTTGGCTAGGAGTTACGTTTGGTGGCCTAATATGGACAGGGAGATAGAAGAATGGGTAGCCACCTGCACACCATGCCAGGAATGCAGACCAGCTCCCCCAGAGGCGCCCGCTAAGGAGTGAGAGCATCCTCAAGCACCCTGGTCTAGGGTGCACATTGACTTTGCTGGCCCAGTTCATAGCCAAACTTTCCTTGTAGTTATGGATGCTTACTCGAAGTGGTTAAAGGTAGTCCTGATGACCTCCACCATGGCAGAAGCGGTCATCAAGGTGCTACGGAGACTTTTCTCCACACACGGCCTGCCCGACATCTTGGTCTCTGACAATGAGCCCCAATTCATGGCCATACAATTCAAGACCTACTTAGCAAGTCAGGGAATCAGGCATGCCCTGGTGGTGCCATTCCATCCAGCTTCCAATGGTCAGGCGGAGAGAATGGTGCAATCTGCAAAAGAGGCCCTTGCTAGGATGGGCCCGGGGGATTGGCAAACACGGGTTGATCACTATTTGTTAATCCAACACATCACGCCAAGTGTCATTACCAGGAGAAGCCCCTCCGAGCTTCTCATGGGTCACCGGCTAAGGTCCCACTTAGACCAGTTACACCCAAACTATTCTGCCACATCGCCCCCTGACTCCACAAGAAAAATTTGAAACTTTAGCATAGGGGACTCAGTATATGCCCACAACTACACCAGGGGAACTCTGTGGATCCCTGCCATGGTTATAGGCATCACCGGGCCTCACTCTTATCTTTTAGAGCTAGAGGATGGTAGAAACTGGAGGAGGCATATTGACAAACTCCGTGGCCGTCTCTCCAACTCCACACTTAGAACACCAGACGCAACTCCTGAACAAATCAGCCAAAGCCCTACCCCAAAGGAGCAAACACTCACTCCTTCCACAGCTAACTCAAGCCCAAGGGTACCGGGGGACTTATCTGAATTTGTTGCAGGCCCACAGGGAGCTCCAAACGAGCAAATCCCAGAAGCTCCAGCCACAGCCTGGAAAAAGTTCCAGGAGGTTCCACCGAGCAGAGCTGAGAGCAGACAGGTCCGTCCGACCTGCCCAAAGAACCGGTTCCAAATGTACTGTGCAGGCCTGGTAGGACTAAACAAAAACCTGCCTACCTGCATGATTACGTGACCAATAGAAACATCCCAACTAAGAGGGGAGGGGTGTTAGATATTCACTCTAACTACCATGGTTTCCACCAAGGTCCTCTGTTCCGGTGGGAACAGAGGTTCAATCCTATTGGTTGAGAGGTCTGACAGCTCCCTATAAAAGGGCTGCTGTCAGACCAAGCAGTTGCTGGATTGTACATACTGTTCTACTGTTAATAAAGAGTTGTTGTTGCTATAAGCCTGTGTCTGCCTTCTCAATACCCAATCTAACACCTACTCTCTATCTATTGTAGAGCACAATTCTCCAAAATTAATGTAGAAATAATTCTGAAGCTGTCTGCAAAAAGTGCTCGCTATTGAATGTAGAAAGACTTCTTTCTAGCCTATGCTTGTGGATGAGGCAAATTCTTTCCTGCGAGGTTTCCCTTGCTAACTGGAGAGAATGTTTTCTTTCTAGTCACTCTAGTCATGGCTAAGTCTCAGAAGCTCAAGTGACAATCACAGATAGCTCCATCAGGTCAGAGATTCCCAGCGAAGGTTTTTTTGGGGGGGGGGCGGGGGGGCTTAACCATGTATCTGTGGGTTCAATGGATCTCAATGAGTAATCCTCTGAGCTCTTCACGTCCTTCTTTTGTTGAAATAGGGCAAGCTGCAGCCGTTCAGATTTGGAGGCATGTGGCTCTCAGCAGGAGAGGCACAGTAGGCAGCTGGGTTTTATTTATTCGTTTATGACCTCTTTTAAAAAGTGGCTTTCTGGGAAATGATGATTTAGTGTTTGTGGTTCTTATGAGATTCTGTAGGAGCATCAGAGTGTGCAAGGTTTCTGCCAAAATGCAACCAAAAAAAGGAGGGGAGAGAGGATGAACAACAGAAATACCATATTTTTCAGAGTATAAGACGCACCTTTTTCCCTCAAAAAAGAGGCTGAAAATCTGGGTGCGTCTTATACACTGAATACAGCATTTTTTGTCTCCTGAACCCTTCCCCCTTCACCAAAATGGCCATGCAGAGCCTCTAGAAAGCTTTCAGAGAGCTCCTGCAGGCTGGGAAGGGCAGAAATGATCAAAAGATTTGCTCAATTTTGCCCCCCAACCCCCAGGAGCACTCTATAAGCTTCCTAATGCTCTTTTTTGACACAAAATGGGCCTGCTTTCGCGAAAAATGGGCTGATTTTGGGAGGTTTGCAGAGTGTAAAAACTTTTTTTAAAAAATTTGCCTCTTCAAAACCTTGGTGCGTCTTATACTCTGGTGTGTCTTATACTCTGAAAAATACGGTAATACAGGGGGAAATGAATCTTTTTTCATCAATGATTACCCTCTGCTCTCTTCTCTAGCAATATTTGCACTAATGTTCAATGGGAATTCATTGATTTTTGCACTCTGCATATTTTCTATTATATTTTGTTAAATATTTACATTCATGATCAATTATGAGCATGCAATAGTAAAATTTAAGGGGTTTCTACAATAAAGTTTCTGAACATTCTCCCAATTAAATCACAGCAATGCTAGAGGCTTTAATACTGATACAATCATGATGACAGAGCAAGATTTAGTTTTGCCAGTTGCTGCATTATGGATTTATCAGTGGCATGTCAGAAGACACTCAGGGTGAAATCAAATTACCTTTGCTACTGGTTTACAATTGTGAGTGCGCGCACATGCACTTTGCTCATACACGCCACTGCTGTGCATGTGCAGGACCTTCCACGCATGTGCAGAGTATCAAAAATGGGGTGTGATGATGTCCAGGTTGGTGGGCGGAGCCTCCTGCCACCACCGCTACTGGTTCTCCTGAACCAGATAGAACCGGCTGAATTGCACCACTGCTGTCATCAGCAGCAGCAGCAGCAGCCAGCCAAGGGCACATTTGCATCTTAAAATCTGAATGAACCCTTCTATTGCATTCTAGTTACAATGAAACTGAAAGTGAAAGAGGAACTACGATGAAGGAGAGATCTGATCGGCTCTGGAAACTTGTCTTCTTGCATGTACTTCATTTGCTTCCCCACTCTTGCAGGCTACAAAAATCAAAGCACAGTAGAATCTTTAATAATAACGAATGGGGAATGGCTCTGACCTTCATCATAATCAAAAGGAGGTTGATTTCATCTCCTATTTGTTCTTTTTGGAAAGAAACCTATTCATGTGGGTGCCTTCTTTTAACCTAATCTGTGCCCTTGTCGCTATTAATCCTGGATAGGCATGAATCCTAGTAAGCAAGGGTACATTGTCATTTTCTTAGCAATAATATTCTATCTGCATATCTCCACCTGACAAGCTGCATTGGTCTGCCCTGCCTTTTATGCAACGACGGTAAATGAAATTGCTCCTATATTTTCATCAGCTATACAGTAGAATACAGAACTCATATGTCCATTCAAATCTCTCTCTTTTTACTTTTCTCAGTAGAAAATGAGAAAAAAAGATAAGCCAAGGAATGCAAAACAGGAAACAAGCTTCAGTAGTTTGGATCATATTGCATATTACAACCAATTTCGTTGTATTTAAGTACAATGACAATAAACATTATACTTATACTTATTACAATGCTATGGAGAACAGACTAGAAAAACTGATACACATACCTGCTTGTTTGTTTAGCAGATTTCCTTCCTAAAAGTCTTGATTAGCTATTGAATATTTAGCACATGTAAATAAAATATGTAGTTTTTTTTTTTTTTTTTAAGAATAAGAAGTAGCATGGAAAGGCAAAAAATCCTTTGAAACCACTAGACAGATTGAGCAATAAAAGATTTCATGTGCCACCAGATTGAAAGTCTGGTTACATAATGCCAGCAAATATATATTTCACTTTCACCACAGAAGCCAGAAATACAGAAGACCCTAGAAACAGCCAAGTAGTAGTAGAAAAACAAAATGTTTTTGTTTATTTTTAAGAAAGCACAAAAAAAATGAAAAATGAATCTGAAACAGTTGAAGACTGCAGACTGGACGTAGAATAACAAAGGATATGTTGCTGGGTGAAAAGTAAGGATGGAGAGGGATAAAACAGTGGGACTATGCAAATCATAAAGCACAATGCATCAACCAGCGTCTTTGATCTAGGGGGAACATGTCTTTGCACATTTTGGCACCTGGATCAAAATAGGGCAGCCATTCTCCCCTGGCCCTTTGTTTGTACTCTCACAAGATTTGTGCCAAATGTCTTTGAAGCAGCTTTGAGAAACAATGTGGAGGGGAATAACTACACTACTACTTCATTCTCCTGGAAGAAATGGATTTGTAGCGTGCTCTGTATAATCACAGTGGCTATTTCTGGCTAAGGAAAACCCTGATGGCCACTGAGCTCAGTGTTTTAGCAAGGAAAACTACATTGCATCATCAAAGTAGAGTCAATCCTTTCCATGGTAGAAAACCAAACTGAACCTGCTACTACATTTGGGCTGCAAGGCAGTGTATAATCACCAAAGGACAATGAAACGATTTAGGAAGTCTTGTTCTCGCCTAATATGTGATATGTTTAGGTGATTAATATTAATTTAATATGCCTGTGTTGTAGACTTTTCTGTTTTTTGTTCATTGTATTTTTCCCCTGTGTCTTTTTGTTCATCTTGATATTACAGCTTCATAATTACTTAATTTGTTGGATATGGTCATATCCAAGAAGTGGTCATTTTTTATCATTAAGCTTGCTCCCTAAAACAGTGTTCTTCTAGAGATTAATATGGCTCCTACCCTATCAGTAAGTCAATCATTCCTGAGTGGTACGCAAGCTTCCTGACAGTTAATCAAACTTACTCTCTTTGATAACTTGCATTGTTCATGTATTATCATATTCTCAGACCTTAGCAGAGGGCTTAAAGTATCTCCTCTATAAACACTCACTTTAAAATGCAAACAGAAGGAAGATGGAAGTTTGGATCACTTAAAAAAATCTCTCTAGTTTGACATTTAGCGCTACCCCCCAAAAGGGCCACTGCAGTCTGCGTTCTCCTGGCCCTCTTGGTATGGCCACTGATCCACATCGGTCCCTCGCTGAGGCACCTCTATTGGCCTAGGTCATGTAATATTGTGGTGGTCAGTCTCCTCTTAGTAGGCAGGTCACGTGGTGGGGTGATGGTCAGACTTTTCCCAGCAGGAGGGTTACATAATGACATGGTATTTACGTGGCAGGTCAGCCCTTCTTCCTCTCTCTCTCTCTCTCTCTCTCTCTCTCTCTCTCTCTCTTTCTCATTGCCTAATGGGTTCTCCTTCCACCATCTCTTTCCTTTGTGGATTCTTCTGCTTGCCCCACAGAAGCTTCTCCTCTCCCCTTCTCTCCCTCAGGCTTGCCCCACAGAAGCCTCTCCTATCCTCCCTATTGCCTTCACTCCCTCTCCCTTTCCCCAGGCTTCTTTCTCCATTTCCCCTTAAATTTATTTTCCTATCCTCTGAGGCCTCCTTTTCCCCTCCTATCCTTCCTTTCCAGCTTTTCCCCCAGGAAAAAACCCTCCTTCCTCCTCTCCTACTCCTCTGTTGCCTCTTCTTCCCATCAAAACCTCCTCCTCTTATTCCCTTATCCCCCCCTTACAGACATGTTGATAATTTAGGACACTGGATAAGGAATTTAAGGAATTTAACATAGAACCACCCCGAACCACCCCAATGAGGCCGTCGAAATGATGTCCCGGTGTCTGGAGGCCGTACGGGTCTGGATGGATGGCAACCGACTAAAACTCAACCCTGCCAAGACGGAGTGGCTGTGGCTTCCGGCCTCCCGGTTCAACCAGGTGCTTCCATCTCTGGCCATTGGGGGCGTCCAACTAGCCCCCATGGAACAGGTGCGCAATTTGGGCGTCCTCCTAGATGCCCGGCTGTCCATGGATGACCATGTAACAGCCGTGGCAAGGGGGGCGTTCCATCAGGTCCGCCTGATGCGCCAATTGCGCCCCTTATTGGACCGGGATGCCCTACGCACAGTCACCCATGCGCTAGTGACGTCTCGCCTGGATTACTGCAATGCTCTCTACATGGGGCTTCCCTTGAGATGCACTCGGAGACTACAGTTGGTCCAGAACGCGGCCGCGCGGGTGATTATGGGGAGGACTAGATACTCCCCTGTAACACCTCTCCTGCGCGAGCTGCACTGGCTTCCTGTGGTCTACCGAGTGCGTTTCAAGGTTTTGATTATGATCTTTAAAGCGCTTCATGGCATAGGGCCTAGTTACATGCAGGATCGCATCCTGCCCCACACATCCCTACGACCAATTCGCTCACACAGAGAGGGACTTCTCCGGGTGCCGTCCGCCAAACAGTGCCGGGGGGCGACACCCAGGAGCAGAGCCTTCTCTGTGATGGGCCCAGCCCTGTGGAATGACCTCCCCCGTGACATCAGGATTACTTCCGATCTCCGCTCCTTCCGTGTACAGCTGAAGACCCACCTCTTTCAATTATCTGGCCTGGCTCAATCGTAATTTCTCTTATTCCTCCTAACTGTTTTTAAATTGTTTTTTAAACGTTAAATTTTTTAATTGCATATTGGGTTTTTACAATTGGGGTATTTTAATGCTGATTTTTAACTGTCTATATGATGTAATTTGTTACCTCCTCCGTGTCCGTGTCCGTGTATGTGTATATGTGTTTTGTATGTATGTATGTCTATGTGTTTTTTATACATCTTCTATGTTTTATATGCTCCATTGTACGCTGCCCCGAGTCCTACTTGGAAAGGGAGCGGCTAATAAATTCATATTATTATTATTATTATTACATTCCATCTAGTTTTGGACACCAAATCAAACCCACTGTATGCATTTTCTATCAGATCAAAGCAGCCAGGCAAGTCAAGTTAGCTGAATTTGGCATTTCAACTTCAAGGGACTTATTTTTCCTGGTCAAGGAGCCATAATAATGATAATGATATAATGATCTGGCCTCAAATAATATCTTGAAATGAACTGTAGCCATTTCACCCAGGTCTAATAAAAGCAACATGTTCTATTCCCAGTATCCTTGCTCTTTGCAGTGTTTTCACTTCATTGTAATGTAATTAGTTTGCTATAGCATCTCATTTTTAAAAACGGCAATATTTTCATTGTACAAAAGGCTGCTGCATTTCTATGGAAAAGTGAGAAGCATAGCAAATCAGTTCCTAAATTTCCCATTCCAAGGTAATAAGAAACAGGCCACAAAGTTGGAGCTATCAATATTTTCTTAGAAGCAGCAGTATTCATGAATTGACTTCTGCTTAAAGATATTCCAGGACAAAGTCCTTGAAAACAAACAACAGTGTAGACAAGTGCCTTACAACCACACTGAGCCCCAAATTTCTGTGGTTAAGTAAGACATTTGTTAAGTGAATTTTGCTCCATTTTACAATCTTGCTTGCCAGAATTGTTAAGTGAATCACTGCAGTTGATAACTTAGTAACCCAGTTGTTAGGTGAATTTGACTTCCCCATTGACTTTGCTTGTCAAAAAATTGAAAAAGGGGATCACATTTGGGACACACCAATGGTCGTAAGTGTGAACTAGTTACCAAGCATCTGAATTTTGATCACATGAACATGGGGATGCCACTAGGGTCATAACTGTGAAAAATGACTCCCTTTTTTTCAGAGCTGTTGTAACTTTGAACGGTCATTAAATAAACTGTTGTGAGTTGAGAACTACCTGTAGTAAGATTTCCAGTTCCTTCAGGGCATAGGAAAATGTTGAAATTGTTATTATAGTGGAGTGAGACTTTGAATTCCTTCAGTAACATAAGATTGATCTTTTTCTACTCATTCAATAATAAATGACTGTAATAAAGACAATTTCCTGTAAATTATAAATTGTTATTTGTTGATCTGAATAGGTGAACAGAGTATTTGAGTCTGGAAGAAAGATTTATGTGGATTCCCAGGCCCATGAAACATCTGGAAATTCCTTTGTTTCTGTATAGCCAAGGCAGGTTACTATCTCAGTGCATTATCTGTCTTCAGATGTTGATATATCATGCAGCACTTCTGTGAGAATTGCAGTGATTAGAAAGATTGAAAATATGAAAAAGTAGCTGAGTGTCAGCCTTATTTTACTTTCAATAGCTCAGATGGCTAAAATTACACAAAGGGGGGTTTAAGAAAAATAGAAACATAGTTTTTGATAGTCAGTGTGGGGTTAGGATTTTCAACAGTACCGCTCTGGAGATGCAAATGTTGCTTAGTTTGCTCCGATTAAAAGAAAATAAATGCCTCTGATGCAGTAGGTCATTTTATTCCATTAAGAAAAAAGCTCCAGAGATCAACAGCTTTCCAAGGCTCTAAGCTTTCATTACTGTAATGTACAAGGACATTTGACAACTCTGGAGGCTTTGTCAGAATGGAAAGCAAGAGGAATAATGACATTATGCATATTCTTCCCCACCCCCCGCCACTTTAGGTATATCATAATGTCATGATTCACAGACAAAAGGGAAGGAATGTGCATAAGAGCCATGGTGGTGCAGTGGTTAGAATGCACTATTGTAGGCTAACTCTGCCAACTGCAAGCAGTTTGATCCTGACCAGCTCAAGGTTAATTCAGTCTTCCATCCTTCTGAAGTTGGTAAAGTAAGGACTGAGATTGTTGGGGGCAATATGCTGAACTCTGTAAGCTGCTTAGCGAGAGTTGTAAAGCACCGTAAAGGGGCACATAAGTCTACGTTCTATTGCTATTGCTATTGCAATGTTGTGAAGCACACTTCATCATTAGCTGCCTTTGCTGCTCCATGATGATGCAAAGGAGAGGAAAAAGAAAGAATGTTCTAATAATATCCTGTGTTTAGCTTACTTCTGGTACTTGCAAAAAGTCAAAGATAATTTTTGATGTATTTCACTTGTTAGTTTATTTATTTCATTTGTGACTACCCATTTCATTTTATGTGATTCTGGACAGTTCACAGCATTTAAAAAACTGTGTGTGTGTGTGTGTGTGTGCATTTCTGTGCAACAAAAACCTTGCAAAGTAGGCTGGCCCAATGTCATCTAATGATGGCTATAAAAGTCTTAAGCCTGGATCAGGCTGGTTGTATTCCAACTCCATATAACTGGCACAGGAAATTTACCACCCTGTATGTTGAAAGCATACTGATGTCTATGGCTTGGTAAAATTTGGATTTTAGGCAGGGAGGGGAAATACATTTCATCCACATTTTCATGTCAACTAACATTACATACATACATACATACATACATACATACATACATACATACATACATACATTGTTAAAAATGTATCATGCCAGATCAAACCTATTTCATTCTTTGACTAAGTGATTAAATTAGTAAATCAGTGAAATGATGTGGACATAGTATACTTAGACTTCAGCAAGGTATTTGACAAAGTAGACTACAGTTTAGAAAAATGGGGGATAGACAGCATCACCACCAGATAGATTTGTAACTGGCTGACAAATTGTACTCAACACGTATTCCTTAATGGTACTATATCTACATGGAGGGAAGTAAATAGTGGGGTACCAAAAGGTTTCATCCTAGGCTCAGTACTGTTCAATATCTTCATGACTTTGATGAGAGGATATAAATGGAACTCATTAAATTTGCAGATGATATTAAACTGGCAGGAATAGCTAACACCCCAGAAGATAAGCTCAAGATCCAAAAAGATCTTGACTGACTTGAACAATGGGCCCTATCCAACAACATGAAATTTAATACGGAGAAAAGCAAGGTTTTACACCTAGGCAGGAAAAACTAAAGGTACAAGTACAGATTAGGCAAAACCTGGCTCAAAAACAGTAACTCTGAGAGAGACCTTGGAGTCCTAGTGGATGATCATTTAAACATGAGCCAGCAATATACAGGAGCAGCCAAAAAAAGCTAATACAATCCTTGGTTGTATAAAAAGAGGCATAGAATTAAAATCACATGAGCTATTAATACTACTTTATAAAACCTTAGTAAGACCACACCTGGAATACTGCATCCAGTTTTGGTCACCACATTATTAAAAGGCGTTGAGTCTTGGAAAAAGTTCAAAGAAGAGCAACTAAGATGATTAAGGGCCTGGAGACAAAAATATATGAAGAATGGTTGCAGGAATTGGGTATGGTCTAGAGAAAAGAAGGACTATGGGTGACATGATAGCAGTATTCCAGTATTTGGGGGGCTGCCACAAAGAAGAAGGGGTCAACTTATTTTCCAAAGCATCAGAAGGCAAGACAAGAAACCATGGATGGAAACTAACCAAGAAGAGAAGCAACCTGGAATTAAGGAGAAACTTCCTAACAGTGAGGACAAATAACAAGTGGAACAATTTGCCTTCAGATGTTGCAGGTGCTTCATCACTCGAGGTTTTTAAGAAAAGACTTGAAAATCACTTAAATGGTATAGGGTCTCCTGCTTGAGCAGGAGGTTGGACTTGAAATCCCTTCCAGCTCTATTTTGATTGATTAATGTTTTAGGAGGCCAAATGTGAGCTAATGGGGGGCCTCGTGACTCAGTGGTCAAAGACGCTAAACTTTTAAGCTGGAAAACTGATAACCCAGATTTGAGACCCAAGCACACTTGACAGGGTGAGCTCCTGTTACAGTCCAGCTCCTGCCTACCTAGCAGTTTGAAAACATGTAAATGTGAGCATATAAATAGATACTATTTTTGTGGAAAGATAACAGTGTTCTGTGTACCTCTGTGAATGGTCATGAGGGCCACATGACTGTCAAAATGTCTTTGGACAATTCTGGCTCCCTCAGCTGAGAAACAAATACAAGCACCAACCCCTAGAGTGGGATACAATTGGACAGAAGGAATATTTATGTTTATATTAGCTAATATAGACAGCTTTTAAAATTTTGTAATGGATTTTATCTACCCAAAACCACTTAAGACTTTGGACATTTGAGATCCATGGGCAAAAAAGTTATTTGGAGCAACTTTGAGATGTAAAAGGACATCAGGCCTTTTTTTAAAAAAAAATCTTCTTTCCATGAAGCTGCAATAAAAATATAAATGTATAGTATAGTGTAGTAGTGTAGTGCAATGTATAGTAGTGTATAATATAGCATAACATAGTACAATATATAACATAGCATAGCATAGCATAGCATAGCATAATTCAGTGTAGTGTAGTGTAGTGTAGTGTAGTGTAGTGTAGTGTAGAGTAGAGTAGAGTAGAGTAGAGTAGAGTAGAGTAGAGTATTATGATTCACTTACTCTAATTAATTTTCAACTGAAGTAGAAATTTTCAATGCAACTAAAGTGGGAAAAGTAGATTCTATCAAGAGTGCATTGCCAATACTTGAATATGAACCACGTGCAAAAATAAACATACTGCTTATTTATTTATTTATTTATTTATTTATTTATTTATTTATTTATTTATTTATTTATATTTGATGCTTCTAGACCGCCCCCTCTCCCAAAAGGGACTCGGGGCGGTGTACAGTCCATACAGAATATAACAAAATACAATAAAAAGTTAAATATGTACAGTTGGCATGGAGGAGGTTAAAATGCAATTAAAAGAACTGTACAAAGCTAATATAAATATAAGTTTTAAACCCCTAAAATAGACACAATATATTAAAAACCCCTAAAATAACCAGATGATAATACATTTGCCAGGAGGGACAGTTGTAATTATGCCAGGCCTGCTAATCGGAACAGGTGGGTCTTCAATTTTTGCCGGAAGGAGCGGAGGTCAGAAGTGGTTCTAATGTCGGGGGGGAGGTCATTCCAGAGGGTTGGGCCCATCACAGAGAAGGCCCTACTCCTTGGTGTCGCCCGTTGGCATTGCCTAGTGGACGGCACCAGGAGAAGTCCCTCCCTGTGTGAGCGAATTGGCCGCAGGGATGTATGTGGGAGGATGCGATCCCGCAAGTAACTAGGTCCCGTGCCATGGAGCGCTTTAAAGATGGTAATCAGCACCTTGAAACGCACCCGAAAAACCACAGGTAGCCAGTGCAGCTCGCGCAGGAGAGGTGTTACGTGGGAGTACCTCGTACTCCCCATCACAGCCCGCGCGGCTGCGTTCTGAACTAACTGCAGTCTCCGGGCGCGTCCCAAGGGCAGCCCCATGTAGAGAGCATTGCAGTAATCCAGGCGGGACGTCACCAGCGCATGAGTGACCGTGCGTAGGGCATCCCGGTCCAGTAGGGGGCGCAATTGGCGCACCAGGCGAACCTGGTGGAACGCCCCCCTTGCCACGGCTGCCACATGGTCATCCATTGACAGCCGGGCATCTAGGAGGACATCCAAATTGCGCGCCCGTTCCACAGGGGGCAATTGTTCGCCCCCTATGGCCAGCGATGGAATCAGCTGGCTGAACCGAGGTGCCGGTAGCCATAGCCACTCAGTCTTGGAGGGGTTGAGTTTAAGTCTGTTGTCCCCTATCCAGACCCCGACGGCTTCCAAACACCGGGACATCACTTCGACAGCCTCGTTGTGGTGGTTTGGGATATGTATCTCTACATATCATGCTCTTAAATAGAAGCTGACAAAATATTAATAAAATATTGTATGATAGCATTATAAGACATATGGGAAACTGAGGATAGTCAAATTACTAATAAATATGTCAGTGGAGATGGCTACTAAATCCCATGTTGATTTTTATAGTAGTATCGTTAAAGCAGCTCTCCATTATATAACCTTGATCTTTTTTGGTCCTATATGAAATAATTTGTATCTTCATTGCCATTTGTAAACTATTTCCTATACTGGAAGATTTAAATCATACTGTATATTAATGTCTGGTTTCTTGTTCTAAACTTCTGTCCATTTAATATGTTACTGTAGCTTTACAATAAAAGGAATGCTGATCTTTTTTAAAAATATATTTTTATTGTTTTTACATTTAAAACAATGCAATGCTGCGGGGTCAGGGTGATCATATATTCACATTATGTACAGCTGGTTTCAACCATTAACAGTTATTCTACTTAATACATTGTCTGTCCTTCTGTTCGATCGCCATATATACCTTTGTTCCAGTCTTGTCATCTTAACTTATACCAGTCATAAAATCTATTCCATACCTCAAAATATTCTGATTCCCCTTTATTTTTAAGTTCCAAAGTGAGCCTATCTGCTTCTGCACAGGTCAACACTTGCTGATCTTTCTCACATTGAATTCCTAGTCTGATCTACCTTAACGGGTAGATCTCCTGCAACTAAATATTGACTTTTTCAGTGCATAAAAAAGGCCAGAATGAACTAAGGTACTCCAGGACTTTCCCATGTCAGAATACTCATCTTTGTGTCTTTCAAATAAGACTTTCATATCAGAGTGAAGAAACCTCTAGTAAAATTCATAGCTGGGAATAAGAAACTTCTGGTAAAATTCATAGCAGGGTAAAGGTAAAACGAATACACCTCATTTTCTCTCTCCTAAACCTTCTCTCTCCAAATGTATTTGACTAAGCACATCTTTTTTAAAAAAATATTTTTTTTAACATCAACTGTTTAAAATTAGAGGGTGACAACTGAAAAGTTAATTGGTTAATTTCTCTGTCTGTTTGATACATGTGGCCACAGGAATATGTTTTTTTTTTTCTTGACAGGGAATAACCATTTAAAAACATTTTGTGTAGAACAACACTAAGATATTTGACTATCTGTTTCAGGAAAGAGCAGATTCCTTTATGAATGCAAAACTGGTTACATTTGGAATAATCCAAGCGCACATTATAGTGAGAACTTCTAAATCTCATTCATTAGTACAGGTGCAGTATCTATTTTAGGGGGCTGTAAAGTGTGAGGTTCTAACCAATCTCTCAGTTTGCCATACTGAAACCACAATTATAAAAGTGTATATTAAGCCAACATCAACCATGATCCTGAAGGTAGCATTTAAAGACCAATGAACATCCACCCTGCAAACAAAGTTATACCTTGACAGATGACAAGAAATTGAACCTCATCACACACAACTGGTCAAATCAACCTGAAATCAAATCATCAGAAGACATCCAAACAACAACAACAGCACCAATTTATACCACACAGATGCTATTTAAAAGCAAGGACTATGACTCAGCAACTACAGCCAACCAATCACATAACCCAAAATGAGACCAGGACTCAGAAAAGTATTTAAAGGCCAGTGCTCCCCCAGACCAGCACAATCCAAAGTGCACTGAAGAGGTCTCCTTGAATGGGGATTAAATATTTGCAACCAAATCTCCAATCTTGGAGCTCAAACCAACAACACAGTATCTATTAACTTTAAGTGTGAGTGAAAAACAATATACAAATAGGCACTGGTATTTCCTCTATAGAAATGTCTACTTTGGAATGAATTTTACATGCAAATGAAAATATATGCAGTTTTGGGGTAGGCTATTTAGAAAAAAAATAGATGTTACTACCATCACAAACCAAAGTTACTTTAAGGATGCAAAAAATGACAAAGTGAAATGATGTTGAAAAAGTTATCTTCATTCTATTTTTTTTAAAAGACCGGGTAGATCTGAATGCTTCTCTTTCCAGCTTCAATCTCAGGGCACTGAAATTGTTTTTACTAATACTCTCAGTTTGAGAGATTAATTAAGCCTTAATAGCTGCAGCAAATTGCTTCTGTTTACAAAACTGTTCATGATTTATAATAGAAATAAACACAAAGTGAACCTAATTATAAATCAAGCAAAAATGAATGCTGAAATTTGTGTAAATTATGCTAATAAAATTTATTTGTTTGGGGGCGTGTGGTTGTTGTTGTTGTTGTTTTTGCTATTTTTTTCCTGCAGGTTCAACTTCTGCATATAGCTGTAAAGGAGGGGTGTCAAACTCGTGGATTCACATTGTTGTCACAGGTTATAGTACAACTTTTTCCAGCCCATGGGCCACGAGTTTGACACCCCTGCTGTAAAGGAAAGAGCAAAGGTTTCCAGGTTTATTAAATGGGTAATGACAGCTTTATTACACTACATTTAGGCATAGCAAGATACAACACCACCTCTCTGTCCTTACCTTTACGAAAATATTAAGAGTACTCACCACGCACAATGAGGACTCATTTTATAATCTGCTGCCATGACCTTCATGTAGCTGTCTTGTAACTTAAGGATAACAAGACAAAGCAAACCATACATAAGAGTTCTGAGCTACATGCTTGGATAACAAAGCACTTTTTTTGTCTTCATCACAATTGAGATTATAAGAACCTATAATCCTGATTATCGCTTTTCCACACAATTAATATAAGGGACAATAAAGTCAATAATGAGGCAGAACTTCAATCTGGGGTTGGTAATACATAAAGAAGCATTTGCACAATGCAGATATTTTAATAATATCTTCATTAGTCACAGCCATTGGCATCATCATCATCATCATTATCATTTTATATATCTTCTTATATATCTACATCTCTTCATTCCTCGATGAAGCATCTCATTTTTTTCCCTTATTTATGATGCATCTTTTTCTTTTCACTTTTTTTTTGCCAACAGTTCAGCTTTGTGGGCAGGAATGGATTGGGGTGATGGGTTTACAATAGCCAAATGGCTTTGTCTACATGAAGAACAAAATGTGATAATAACAGAGGTTAAAGAAGTATGTGTAGGTACAAAGGTAGCCATGGAAAATATTGAAGCCTGGGAAATGGGCCCCTTGTCAGTCAACAGGAATGTTGATTTGCCACCATCTTATCAGGTACTTAGGGCTTGGCAACACAATGAAAAAACAGCCAAGTGCCAGCCATCAACATGCCAATCAACCAATAACAACATAAATACAACTACAAAATAGCCCAAAGCACACATTGTGGTAGAGGGAAGGTCCCTAAGGATAGGGTCCAACACATGTCTGAAAGTTCAGAAGGATACATCTCTGGTCCCGGTGACCAACCCAGATTGGGTTTTTATAAAGTATGTCAAGAAAGCTCCAACTTCAGTTACAAAGGAAGAGAAGACAGGCTTTATGAGGCAGTTCCAAAAGTTTGCTCAAGTTACCCTCCAGTCCAGTGTGTGTGTGTGCGTGTGTGTGTGGATAGGACAGTAGATTAAAAGAAGAACAAAACTGTGACACTCCTCAAACACTTCAAGCTACCATTCCTCATTCCTTTCTCTTCCATTTGTTACAATAGACAATCCTCATCTAATAATAATGCAATTAATGCCCATTTTACTCCTGACAAGTTTCATTTCAACTATGGAGATGAAACAATTGAGTTTCAGGGAACCTCATTTTATATAATAAAACCATTTATCTTGTACTATTTTACTTTCTTCCTCAGTGCTAAATTAGAAGAGCTCAGAGGTGAATGTAGCGTCATGGTAAAGGTAAAGGTTCCCCTCGCACATATGTGCTAGTCATTTCCGATTCTAGGGGTGGTGCTCATCTCCATTTCAAAGCTGAAGAGCCAACATTGTTTGAATACATCTCTGTAATCATGTAGCTGGCATGACTAAATGCCAAAGGCACACGGAATGCTGTTACCTTCCCACCAAAGGTGGTCCCTATTTTTCTACTTGCATTTTTAATGTGCTTTTGAACTGCTAGGTTGGCAGAAGCTGGGACGAGTAACGGGAGCTCACTCCGTTACGCGGTGCTAGGGATTCAAACCGGCGAACTGCCGACCTTTCTGATTGACAAGCTCAGCATCTTAACCACTGAGCCACCACATCCCACTAAGCGTCATAATACATGATCTCAAACATGATAAGTGAATGTCAGCCTATAGATTAAGAAAATATCAGAGGTTATAAACACTGAGGAGAGCATCTCTAAGCATGGATGGAGTATTCTTGTTACCACAAACTACAGAGCCTCTCCGCTGGAACTGTTGAAGGTTTCTTGCAAAGATTTCTGACCCCAGCTTCCACATCAACATCTCTTACCTGTCAAAATATAATTGTTAATGAGGCCAAATGAAATTTCTTTTCCATAGGGTGGACAAGTTCATCAGTTCATCTTCACAGAAACAAATCTTACTACCCATTCCCTACACTTCTTTTCTTTACAATAGAAGCATTTGAATGGCAATTGTAATTCTTGTTTTCACAATGTGAATCTCGGTGTTTGACAGAAAGTTTTAAGAATGTGATAGGAATCTGACTAGACAACAGTACAGATGGGAAGATAACAAGATAATCCATTAATCACTTTGACAGTCCCTGGATTTTATGACTGTGAACTTGTTATGATGAAATCTGATTGTCTTACAGTTATCTTAAACTCACAACCAGTGTAGAGACTGAGCTAAAACTCTCATTTCAGTGTAATCATGCTTTTCTTCCAAGCCCAATTGTTATGAAGGCATTCAAGGAAGGATAACCCTTGGGGCTACTTTATGTGGCCTTCACATCATATACCAAAGAACTCCAAGCATAAAATCATTTATTGCCAATTTTTTCCCTTCCATTCAACTGTATCTGATTCTTGGAAAAGTCCTGGACAACCCCCTTCAGTTTTCTTGGCATTTTTTTCTCCAGAAGTGTTTTGTCATTGTCTCTTTCCTAGCGCTCAAAGAAACTGACTAGCCCAAAGTCACCCAGATGGCTTTGTACTTATGGCGGGACTAGAATTCACAGTCTCCCAGTTTTTGAGAGTGGTGGGTGCAGTGGTTAGAATGCAGTATTGCAGGTGTTGGAAGGAAAATCCAGTCTCATTCCAAGCCGGGAGAAAAATGCTGGGAGGTGGGGGAATGGAAGCTGGTTATAAAGAAAGAAAGTCTCTGTTTATTTGGTTTCCAGACTTTAGTGACAGCAGAATGCTTCTGGGGTGGCTGACAAAATGGCAGAGTGAGTGGACAGAATTTTATAGGGTTCTGGGGTTTGGTGATTGAGATGCTCCAGGGGGTTTTACAATGTAGTGAGCCTTGTGTCTTTTGCTATTCTAAGGGTGATGGGTAAATCCTATTATGTCCTAAAGGTCATGTCCTGTCCTTAGAATTTTTTTTGGGTGGGGGATGTAAATTCTTAATCCCAATTAGCTCCAGCCTTTTGTAGGAGCTGTGGCTGAAGGCATTTTGTTTATGAATAGATTGCCCCAGTCTTTTAATAGGTACAAAATATCCATCTCTAAAGGCTTGAGGCTTCTGCTTGAGGCTATGGCAGGAAGATTGGGGCTGCTTTCTGCCTTTGTTAAGATTTTTCTCCATTTCTCTTTTGGGGAAATATAATATTCTGCCTCTTTTAATATTCCCCCAAATATTTCATTCTCTAGAGGGGCTTCCCTTACAGGATAACTCTGCTCATGTTGCCAGGATTTGATTCCTTCAATCCTGACTGTCTCAAGGTTAACTCAACCATCCATCCTTCCAAAGTCAGTAAAATGAGGACCCAGATTGTTGTGAGCAATATCCTGACTCTATAAACTCCTTCAAGAGGGCTTTAAAGTGGTATGTAAATCTAAGTGCTATTGCTATTCTACCTTACTGCTATAAGCATTACACCAAATTGGCTTTCAGATCTTTATTATTACTCAATTCATTAATAGTTATCGTCATTTATAAAATCCATATTTAATAGACAATGTCCTCAGTAAGTCAGAAATGCAATACAGACAATTCAGTCAGTGAATAGTTGAATATTTTCTGTTGAAGATGGAAATTTTTGATAATTTATTATGTTACCACTTCCAAAGAATATTATTACCATGTTTCCACAAAAATACAATCTACTCAGAAAGTAAGTCCTAGCTTCATTTTTACATGTGTGTCCAATATAAGCTCTACTCTCAAAATAAGCCCTAATTAAGACCCTGCCCACTGCAGGGTACACAGGTAAAAAATAAGCTTGGGTGGGGATGGGGGATGGTAGAACTGCCCTAGTACTTACCTTTGGACAGTTGCAGCCAAGCCTTGCATACCTCGACCCATTCCTACTGCAGCCAGAAGGCCTCTATAGCCAATAACAGAGTTCCGGATTGATCCGGAGCTCTGTTATTGGCTGCAGGAAAGCCTTGCTGGTCTTGCCGAATGAAGAAGTTCCTCAAGGTCTCTGATAGCAAAAAAGAGGCTGGGGGCAACACATGCATGTGAGGTGAGTCAGTAGACGATGTGACAACCCCCCAAATAAGACCTGGTGCCTTTTTTGCTGGCAAAACAAATATAAGATAGGGTCTTATTTTTGGGAACACATGGTAGGTACCTGTGATAACTGCTAAAGTACACAATACATATGCATTAGTGGTGGGCTTCCATTTTTTTACTACCAGTTCACTCTAGCTCATGCAGCTCATGCATGAAACTTCGGCGCATGTGCAGAAACATCTGGATGGCTGAGTGGAGCCTCTCGCCGCCACCCCTACCAGATCGCCCGATCCAGACCAAACCAGCAGAAACCCACTTCTGATATGCATATTATTATTATTTAAGCTCAACAATTTAAACATGGATAATAAAGTAAAGCTTGCCTGGAATTCCAAATGTCCATCTATGGATGATAGTAAGAACACAATCATAGGCCCAATAGGTCAAGCAAAAACATTTGGACAATACTTTTATTTCAGGTGACATAATATTTAATAGACTGAATAATTCATTGCATATTATGAAAGCCATCCTGAAACTTTGATGAAATCACAATTGAGTCTTATTCCTGATCTTGTTAAATATTGTTTTGGAGGCAAAATACAGGTTACTAACCGCCTGACATTCAAAATGGGAAAAGAGGATATTTTGAATCAAATATGTCTTGTAACCAATGTGGGATTTTATTGGAGACATTAGTTGTGACTAAAGCCTTGTTTTGTTTTGTTTTGCTTTTTGTTTGTTTAGCAGCAGAACTGAATGAGTTTTAGTTCAAGGTGATGTTTTCTTGAAGACTAAAAATACTGAGAATGAAAGAGAGAAAATGTTGATATCCTTTTACTCTGATGTTACCGCTGGAGTCAGGCAACACTGAATAGTATATGAACATACTCACATACTCACATATCACTCAAGCTCTTCTGCTTTTTATCCTATGTTTTCTTAATGAAAATTCAAGGTTGCCCTAGGTCCAAGATTCTTTCCAGTAGAATCTAGTAGCTAGTAGGATCCCAAAGGCACATTTTAGTCAGCCAGAAGATAATGCTACTGATGTCTTTTCTTTAGATTTCCACACCATTCAAGATTATTTATATAACCCATTTCAACCTCTTTGTTTTTTGACTCCAGTTTTACAAGAGCTCTTTTCTTTCTATCAGACATATATTGAGGCAAAGAACACAATAGTTCCAATTAACTGTATAGGAAAAAACAACAGAGGAATGTCACATCAACGAGGATACATAAGGTCAGTCTGCGTAGGAATTAAATATAGGCATGGCAGCTTGTTGGGAGAATGAAGGAAGTCCATAAACATGCAATGAAATTTAATTTGGGGTTTATACATTACTCTTTTTTATACAGGTATTGTACAACATCCAATAAAACACAAATAGCAATAAAGAAATGAGATACCTGATCCCAAACGTAATCAATTTCACATTGTGAGCTTGTGCCGTGCATATTAATATCCCAAATAATCCACACATGCCAGCAACAGTTTTGTAAATGTGATATGTTTAATTGTTTTCTGGCAAGGATACATTGTTCTGTTCTGAAGCAATTAAATATAAATTACAGCTTTGTATCATATTTTTCTAGATATGATTAATCTTTCTTTAAAAATCTAAGTAATGAGCTTGATAGCAAGGCAAATCAATATTTTCTTTTAAAAGGTATTGCTTCTTAATTCTTCCCAAAAGAAAAGATGATGACAATCCGCTTACATGATAGTATCAACCATTCATCCTTTCTCTGTAATACAAGTAGTCCTTGACTTACGACCACAATTGAAGCCCACATTTCCATTGCTAAGTGAGGCAGCTGTTAAGTGAGATATGCCTCATTTTATGACCTTTTTGCCACCGTTATTAAGCAAATCATTGCAGTTGTTAATCATGTGATGGTTAAGCAAATCTGGCTTCTCTCATTGACTTTGCTTGCTAGAAGTTGGCTGGCAAAGTTACAAATGGTGATTTCATGACCATTGGGATACTACAACTATCATAAATACATGCCAGTTATCAAGCACCCAAATTATGATCATAGGAATTCTGCAGTGGTCGTAAGTGTGAAAAATGGTCATAAACCACTTTTATTTTCAGAGCTGTTGCAACTTTGAACAGTCACTAAAGAAATTGTTGTAAGTTGAAGACTACTTGTAACAATTGAGCTTTATACAAGTTCCATGTGACAACAAAGACTATCTATACAATTAAAAGTTAGATCAGGGATATATCTTGTGCATACACTCTGAGTGGTTCTGAGAAAAAACACCAAAGTTGTGGGAATACAGGGGCCAGAGGATGTTTCCTAGACCAGTTGAAACTGCCAATTGTTTCTCAGAGTTCATCATGAATCAAGCTGAATAGTAGAAACCAAGCAAGCCAGCAAAGAGAACATTTTAGCGAGAGGAGAAAGTAAAAGGCAATCAAGGGATGACACAGATACAGAAATAAACTTTGATTGAAAAAAAATATGAATATTCATGAATAATGTGTCAACTGTAGCAACACTGTGATTCTATATCTAAAGTATAGAAGATGCCAAGCAGAGTAACAAATATTTCACCAGGACTAAAATAAAGGAGAATGTTCTCTTGGGAATATTTGTTTGTTTGTTTATGAAGCAGACTGATGAATGAGCAAATGAAATAATTTGAGAAGATTCATAATGGTGGATGTCTAGGTCTAGGATGTCTTCATTAATTAATGTTTTACAGCACTCATCTCCCAATGGTTCACTGCAACTTCCAGATAAAAACACATAGTGAAATAATATAATACAATCATAAAAGAGACAAAATATGGCATTAACTGGGTAATAACCAAACCAACCCACATTACCCAAAAGCAAGTTTTAATCACTCTTGCCAAATTCCTATGTAATTTGAAATGGTTGGACTGTGATCAGTAACTCCAGACTAGAAAGAAATTAAAGAGACATTAAATCCTGGTGAGATATAGGGACATTTTACCCATGAATATAATTACATTCAATAACAGTGTGGAAATATAATAGAGATGGTCCTTAACATGATTATTTGTTAAAGGAATGGTTTGAAGTTATGACAACCTCATAAAAAATACTTAAATCCTGTCTTCAAAATTATGACTGTCACACACACCACACAACCACAGGATTGCAATTCACAGGATTGCAATTCAATGTGATCATGATTTCCAACCTTTGCACCTTGCTTCTGATAAGCAAAGCTAATGAATGTCATAGAAAATGGTAGTGAAATCATGTCATGTAATAACTTGCTTAATGACCTCATTGCTTAGTATGAATTTTTTGTTACAATTGTGGTCATCATAGTTTTGTGCGTAACTTACCTTACTTTCTTAGAAATCACACTTTTGAATCCAACTTTTCTTGATAGCTGTTTCCAAGAAATTTTCGTAAAAATAGATTGATTTTATGTGTCAAAAATCACAGATTTATATTCTTTGTACAACAAACAAAACAACAAATAATTACTTCCTATCAATCTTTTCCAGCAAAAATCCTAATAGGCTTTTCTGCAACTTGAATCCATGCCACAATAAGTCTGTGCAGGAAGATCATGATATAATCTTATAAAAAGAGATCTAGATGTGTATTTATTTTTCCATTTGATCTGCAAAAATAAAACTTGGTGCCGTAGCTTAGTCAAATGCTGTAGTGCAGCAGCTACCAAACTTTCTGGCTTGGTGGACCAGCGGGAGGGGGAACATGACAAGGGGATGGCTCTGTATGAGTGGCAGGCACAAATGGAGCTGCTCGTGGATGCATGCTTGCTTGCTGCATGCGCAGCCCAGTTCTGAACAGGCCACGGCCCATTAGTAGGCCACAGCTTCTGAGGCTGGGGACCTCTGCTGTAGAGTACATTACCCCTTTATTCCAATTGGCAGTGGTGTATTAACCATTAAGCAGACTAAGCACATGCTTAGGGCACCAGGCCCAAAGGAGGCAATACAAAGTTGAGAAAGAAAAAAAACCAATGAAGATTTGTACAGTATGTACAAAGGAGGGGGCACCAAGGTTTGTCAGTGCTTAGGGCACCAGTGAGCCTTAATCCACCACTGCCAATTGGGTGTACAAAGTTAGTTTGAATTAGTTTTGATCTAAACAATCTTTTAAATTCTATGATCAGATCAAATGCATGTAACAGTCTCTGGTGATCTATTGAAGACACATCTGATGTGAATTGTCTTTCCTTTATTGTGAACCAGTAGAGTTCACAAGTTTTGTTATATCTGAAATTTTAATGCTCTGTGAAAGACAGGAGGAGGAGGAAGAAGAGGAGCAATAGGCTAGGCAGTGAATAAGAGGCGTCTGAACCAGGGGTGGGTTCTGGCCAGCGTTACTTCTGGTTCGCTTGCACATGGGCTGGATGCACGCTGTGCACACATGCGCAGTTCAATAGAAATTGTTCTGCACATGCGCAGAACTCAAAAACAAGATGGTTGTGGTAGCGACCAGGGAACTGGTTTGGGGGCGTGGCCAGCTTGGATCGCTGCCGGTTCTGTAACCCAGGCCAGCACACCACTACCGGTTCAGCTGAACCAGTCTGAACCAGTAGGAGCCCACCACTGATCTGAACCCACAGGAAGAATGGGGTGTGTGGGAAATGTCTCAGAAGAGACCCTCCCTAGTTTCTTGGACTACAAAGGTGAGGGGAAAGTGATGCACTTTCAAACTTGGGATTTTCTCATATGTGCTAATTTGGACTAGTATTAATAATACAACTCTATTACTACTGACTATTAAGTATTCAGTTCCATAGTGCTCAATTGAACTTCTCTCAGGTAATGGAGCAGAGAACTACAGCTATAAAAAAGTTACACTAAAGCTATATTTTAAATATATCTCAACACTAGTTTTACTGAGAGGCAGACAAGAAGTAAAGTGGAACTATTTTCTGGCAATTGAAAACAATACCTGTACTTTAAGGATGTACTCAAATTAAGTATTAAGTAAATTATTTTATTTCCAAAAATAAATTTGGGGATAATAGCTTTAAAAACAAAATATATATTCCCATTTTCTTTTCTTATTTCAATATAGGAATCTGGGTTTTATAATGCTTTGTGGTTTGAAATGATAGCATGCATAACATTGGATAGGAATTCCCCTGGGAATTTAAAAAGACGCTGAAACTTTGAAATACAATTTATAGATCCAGAGTAGAGGAGATGCACTAAACAGCTGAAACCAGATCATTTTTCTCCTCAGTAATCAAAAGACTTTCAGGAATCTATATATTACCTTTTTAGCAGCAAAGAAGCTGTAATATGCAGAATGTTCCTTTAATTAGTAGGAACAAGATTCACTGCAAGCAGGTTTTAAACAAATTAAATGAGTAGAATCTCAAGGTAAGTGTGGTACACAGCAGTATCTGTGTAATAACATACTAAATCAGTGTGCTTGTTCATCAAAAAAGAGGAGAAAAAAAGCAAAGCTTTTAAAAATATTTTGCATTTATTAATTTAGATATATCCATCTAGTTTGAAAATCATTAATATAATTTTAAAAGTAGTAATGTCTATTTCATAGTAGGGAACTGTAAAACAAGACAGACTGTCTTTAACTGCGTCTACTATCCAGCTATTTCTTTTATCTTCAGCTGAACACAGGTTGGGCAGTTTTTAAATCTTAAAATGGCTTCAAAAGCAGTGCCTTTCGAGAGAGAAGAGCCAGACATTGCGACGACACAACGTGCGGTCTTGACCGCCATTGATTCTTTTACTGCTGCACGGTCCGTATGGACCTAAACCGTCTCTTCGGGATGGTGACAGGGAGACAAATCCTTGCTGGTCTCAGGGACATCGCAAAGTCCCTGATTGACCCAAGGGAAGCTCTCCAAGCCGGTGGTAAACAGACAGCCCCCAGGCTGACAAAGTCAGAGACGGCTCCAGAAAGAAGGCAGTAAAAGTGAGTCCATCTGGTGAGATTTTTTCTTTGAGAATGATTGCCCAAAGGAAAAAAAAATTGTTAAGATAAATTAGTCCCTTAAGCAAAAGAATAAAGCGGCAAAATTTATCTCTATTGGACTGCCTTAGAATTTTTTTTCCTTTTTCTTTGTAACAACACTTTGTGGATTGAAGTGATCGTAACGCTTCCTGTTTCTCCTCTTAAGTGAATGAATTGATTTTTTCTCCTATTCTTTGCTACCTTATTTTTTGGCTGAACTAAAACCTTTTTTTATTTTAATAATCCTTCCTTCTACTGTTTATTAAATTTTTTAAAGACACCTAGAGACTTTTGTTTTCCTTAAGCCTGAAAAGAATAAGAGAAAGTTGAATCTGCCATTCGGAAGCCAGAACTTTGTCTTTTTTTGAAACAATGTATCCTTTGTTCTATTTTCTTTGATTTTACTGACGTTGAATTGGAGGGTTTGCAGCTTATTTGTGGAGACTGATAACGAATCAAGGACACGGACTGTTCCTTTGCAGGTGTCTTTGTGAAATACTTTGAGCAAGGGAAGGAAAAGAAAAGATACAACCCTCCCTTTTTGGAAAAACTAAAGGAATCTTGTGCTTAAGTAAATTTAAAACAAAAGTATTTTTATACATAAAAGAGACATTGAAGGCGAGAGTGGCAGTGGAACTTAGACTTTTTCTTCTCTTTTTGGAAATATGTATCTATATACAGATGAGGAAACCCTAAGTTTCCAAGATTTTTTGGATGGAATTCAAAATATATTGGAAGGATTTGAGAGATTTGATAAGAAGTTGGATAGACTATTGTCTTGCACACCAAAAGATGAAGGGGTTGGAGCCCCAAAAGTTAAAGAAGAGAATGAAGATATAGAAGATAAAAGACAAGATAACAGATGAACCTACTAATGGAGCACTCATGAGTGAAAGTGGAAAGAAGGGAATATGGAAAAGTGAACTTGATTATATGGAGCTCTACCCCTCTTGTCAAGACATGGATTTGATGATGGAATTAAGAAGAGAAACAGCTTTAAAAAGACGTTTGATAATCAAAGACATGTTAATTTTAACACCAACTCAAGGGCAACGGGATTATATGAGAGATCTTTCAAGCAAAAAAGTGCAGAGAAAAGTTTTTAAAAACCTTATAAAGAAGTTAATAAGAGAATTGACACAACAACTGGCTAAAGAGATACGATTGTTTTGTTACTGGAAAGACACAGGCTGATAATGAATGTTGATAATTAAAAACTTAGTTAATCTTTGGTGATTAATAAGTAGGATTTTGTAGACGTTTTTAGAATGTTTTTTAGAATGATTATTCATTAACAAATAATATGATAATAATAATGAAATATTAATTTTAATTAGTAAACACAATTTGGATATAAACTATAAATCGGGACCTGGGAAAAAGATTTATCAATTTTACTAATACATTTCTGTTTAGATTCTGTTATAAAGATGTACTCTTTCTTGGGTCGGATGAGAGGAGATGTGATACAAATAGTAAAAAAAATTTTTTTTAGATAACTACAATAATAAGGAAATGTTAATGGATAATGTTTAATGATTTCTACATGTGTTGGCATTGGTAAAAGCAATCAGATATAAGCCTTAAATAGTGAGTAGGGGGAAAAGGGGGGGATATGTTATAAAAGGGTAATTATTGGAGGTTTATAGAAATAGCTAATGAATGCCAGTAGGTGGTTGTGTCTTTAAATACAAATGATTCTAGATAAAAGCAAATTTAAATAATTATAGTCAAATGAGAATGATGGTACATTGATGGTAAAATATATAAAGATTTTTGATTTAAAATGTACAATTCAATATGAAGGAAGTATAAAGAATGATTGTGGTAGTAACACACAAAATTTATTTTAACCAATCGACATGATTTCTACAAGATGTAATGAAGAATGATTCTTTTGTTTGTGTTTTTGTTTAATCAAAACAATAAAAAAATTTCCAACAAAAAAAGCAGTGCCTTTCATATGCATATAGAAAACAATCCCTAATAACTCCAACTTAATCATGTTTCAAACCATGTCTATTCTCAAACAAGATCTACCGGTATGTCTTTCAGAAGAATAAATATACTCTCTTGAATTTTTATGTCTCCATGAATCAACAGGTTTTAAATTGTCCAAATCAACAAAACTTGTGGTAGTTTGCCTTGTGGAATTTTATTAGTTTTCTTTAAAGTTTGGTCTACTTCTAAAGAAATAACTCCATTCAATCTTTATATACAAAACAAATCAATTTCTTTTCTTTTTTGTTCCTGATGAGATTTTTTTTTACCCAAATTTGTGTACATTAAACATTTTATATCCTTTTCTTTAATATGTGCTTCTTGTAAGCAAATTATGTTGTCTTTTATTTTTTTAAACAATAACTTGTTTTATGATTTGAGGAGCCCATTTCTTCGTTTATATTCTACAGTAAGCATTTGTAATCCATTATATGGCCAAACGTTTAGAAAAATCAATACCTGTACACATAAGTCATCCCTTTCACTTTCTTCTTGTACCTGTGGAGGCTTTTATGTGGTCTTATCTGTCACATCCATTTGTGCTGTCTCTTGTTTTTCTTTGAATTTTTCCAAAAATTCTCCTGCTTTCTGCAAAGAATTCAGTCAAAACCAATTGAGTTTAAAAATAAAAACCATTCCTTCCAGTGAATCTTTTTCGATTTAAGTCTATCATTCAGAAAGAGGCACTTATTTCCCTTACATCAGATTTCTTTAAACACAATTACATCTGTATTATCAATTATCAATTTGTAATATAATGGTTCTGCAGAACTTGATCTCTTGTCTTCTTCATGACAAAGTGCATCAGGACATCCCTTGGAACTTTTCTTAATTTCACACATCTTGTTTTTATTTGATAAATTTTGTCAATTTCTGCCTCTATATCATCTCCATCCCATTTTAAACATTTGATAAAGCTTTGATTGCTTTTTCATCTGAATCCTCTGATATCATTCCAAATTTCAAGCAGAATTCCTTCTCTTGCAATCCTATTAACATCAAATTATGTAAATCTCTTTCCAACTCTTTATTTATAGCTACTGTCTTACTATCCAAAATTTCTACTTTGTCATTAATTTATTTTACAATTTTCTATCTTCTTAACTTTTTTCATTTCCTCTTTCAACTTTTTTTTTTTACAATTTTTTTGTCCGTTCTGTTTTGAAAAATGTCAATTTGGCATTAAGTGAATCAGTCAACATTTTGCCTAATTCCTCAAACATTTTTGAACCAATTTTGGTATAATTAATTTTTTCTGCAAGTTGCCCTAATGATCCTTACCTCCTCTCCATTCATGCAGCTTTTTTGATGGTTGCCGTAATGATATTATAAAACAAAAAGCAAAAGCACTTCAAATAAGGAAAAAAGAAAAGGCAAACTTCCCCATTTTATTCTCTTTGTTTTGACTTCTTGTGCCCCAAATAATTTCCCTTTGTAGGAGGCAAGGGTTGTACATAGCTTTTGAGTTGAGTGCCACAGGATACTCTTCAAATGTGGTCAGGATCAAAACAAAAATGGATTGGATCCAGTTACATTAATGATGGGGATAATTTAAAGTAGATTATAATAATTAAGGTAGTGTTAGTGTGTGTTTAATCATTTCCCCTTTCCATTATGTTAAAATAATATTTGTTTGACAGCTTCTGGTTGAGGGTCAAAAGCCACCCCAAAGGTTTTGAGAAAGGGTACATACAACCCTGGATTCAAGTTGTGTATACCCTTTTAGTATGGCATGGAATCAGTGTGGGGTAATGACTGAAGATACTGCATTAAGAATGAAATGATTCAAGTTCTTCCCAAGTTGGGAAGAGGAAATTTTGTGTACCTTAGTGCATTGATGATCAAGGTATTTTCATGACAGGAATGTTGTATGGAGTTACAGTAGTTTAACCTTGTGCATGATTTGGTCTGTTTTGGCTACATTTAATCCTTTGGAGTTGACTATGTCAATTGTCCTTAACAGAATAATAGACAGATCCTACTGATCTAGTTAGAGATGTGATGGTAAACAGGAACAGAATGCAGATTATAGACTATAGTGTTAAGTCTTTTTTTTAAAAAAAAAACTTTTTAAAAAAGTGTTGTGGTACCTTATGTGTTTCCATACACATAGAAATGTAATGAAATGTTTCTGTGGTGGAGAGGGTTTTAAAAAAGAGATTTCTTTTGCATGTCTTCCTGAAAACCTTATGTATGTTCTAAAATTGGACTGGAAGTACTTTCCCTGTATATGAAATACATATTGTATACTTACACGCATAGCTAACATAAGACTTCATAGTGAGTTTTCCATTTCCATTCCATCAATTATCTACAGAATGGACACTTTCCATCATGCCAAATTTCCAGATAGTTTCAATGGATTAAGCCATCTACATGCAGTAGCATTTCTTTCTGAAAGATGTTAAGTTTCTAACTGGAGCTCTGTTCTTATCCTGTAGCAGTTTCTGGCAGCTCTTAGGGATGATTTTCATAGACACCATGATGAATGCCTTGCTATCTTACCTAATTACAGTGTAAAATATAGAACGGAAAACAAGCTTTTACCCAGGATTTGCTCTAATTTAATCACATATTTACTCAGATCCACTTAAGCCTAATTGAAGTGATGAATGTCAGAGGCTCAAATGCCATTTGTTATGAGTTAATGTAGTTTTCTTTCAGGGAATGGAAACTAATGCAACAACCAAACTGATTAGACAGAATTTGTTGGAATGTAAATAAATGAAGCTTGCAGAACAAATTACCTTGCAAATATATGCATGATATTTTCCTGCAGAATCAAGAAAAGAAGATATAATAAATGAGAGTCTTGGAAGCTCCAGCAAGACTTTTTCAGAATCAGGATACTTCCAAATCAACAGTGCTTTTTTAAAAATCCCTTTTATCCTTACAAAACAATTTAAAACTGCCCAGGAAGTGACTTCATATCTAATAATCTCAAACTGCAAAGAAGCTGTAGGGAAAAATATGGCACAATCAGTGCTTCTCTTCTTTTATCTTGATTGGCAGCTTCCCCAACCCCTTCAGATGGTAGTGGGAGGCATAGGAGAATATAGTATCCTTGAATTGATAGTAATACAACAGAAGTTAGACTTATATACACCTTCATGGTGCTTTACAGCCCTAAGCAGTTTACAGAGACAACATATTGCCCCCAACAATCTGGGACTTCATTTTACTGATCTGGGAAGGATGGAAGACTGAATCAACCTTGAGTTGGTCAGGATTGAACTGCTGATATGGAAGGCAGAGTCAGCCTGCAATGCTGCATTCTAACCACTGTGCCACCACAGCTGCTATTACAAGCCATAATCCATAAGAAATAATAATTTGAGGAAGTTCAAGTAGCATTATTACTGGGGCAACAAGACAATGCAATGCTGGTGTTCTTGAGTGTAAGGAAAACTAAAACTGAGTATAGTCAAATGCATAGTCAAGACTTCAAGGAAGCAGATTTTTGAAAAGTTCCTAGAAAAGAGTTCCTAAAAATGTAATCCCAATGAATTAAGGCAATTCTAATCAAGGGAGGAAAAAAAGGAAAAATTATTGAAAAACCCCAGGTTTTTGCCCCCCCAAACCTTAATAAAGATCCGAAACCAAAAAAGGATCCATGAAGGAAGCAGAGAGATCTGTCATCAAGAAATAGTACAGAGAAGAAGCCCAGAATAAAAGAGACTACATTGCAAAGGTTACAATTGTGTATGAGCTGAGGCTGAAGAAGGATTTAGTGAACAACATGAAAGGGATTCTTCAAATATTTGCAAAAGAAACGAGTCAGTGTAGTCAGCTCAGTAAAGATAGCAATAAAGAAATGTTAGAACTATATGGGCCTTAATGGTGTTGAACCATCTCTGAAAAATGGTGAGTGCACTGTCAAGCAGTTCAGAAGAAAAAGAAAGGGCCAGTCAGGGAATATATATTTATAAGTTTTGTTGTCTGTCTTCCCAGATGACTATATTCCAAATAGTGGATATAAAGTAGAGGAAGGATCTTATTAAATGCAGTAAGAGCAATCTGGCAACTGGAATCTCTTTTTAAGGAAGCTTGTGAGGACTATTCAGCAGATAATTCAATTATATATTAGATAGCCATCTGCCAGAAAAGCCTTAATCTGGATCTCTGCATTGATTAAGGATTAGATTTCACCATTTAGGGCAGCGATGGCGAACCTTTTTTTGGCTCGCATGCTACAAGTGGGGGGAGCGCAGGGGGGTCGTGTGCGGGCGTGCTGCACCCATAATGCAATGTGCGACCCCCCCAGTGCACATGCATACACAACGCGCGACCCCCCCCCATTTGTACATGCTTTTTTTGCCCTCCCCAGGCTCCAGAGGCTTTATAGGAGCCTGGGGAGGGCGAAAAGAGCCTCCCCGCCACCCCCAGAGGCCCTCCGGAGGCTTCAGGGACCGTCCAGAGGCTTCCCCGAAGCCTTCGGAATGCTTAAAATGACCCTCCGAGCTCGGAGGGTCGTTTTAAGCATTCCGAAGGCTTCAGGGACCGTCCGGACAGTCCCTGAAGCCTTCGGAGCGCTCAAAACGGAAGTCACATGTGCCCTGACAAATGGTTTCGCGTGCCACCTGTGGCACGCGTGCCATAGGTTCACCATCACTGAATTAGGGTATAGCAAATTAACAAAATTCTTGTGTTTTTTTTTCCTATGAGATGCACATGCACAATTAGTTGTTTACAAACAATGGCCTTTCAAGGATGGTTGTGGTGCAAGCAAGAAGACCATCTATCCCTGGAAACCCATATGCCTTTACCTTCGTTTTCCCATAAATCTATCTGTTTATTTATTGTAAGGATAGCATGAAATCTTTGTAGTCAACTCAACCTGGCTGAGTGGGAGCAAATAAGTAAGCAGCTTGTCTGAGGAACAAAGACAGTGGTGGGTTGCAGGAGGTACACCCTGGTACGGGAGTATCGGTGCCTGCCAGGAGCACTGGGTACCATTCCGGTATGGTGCTCCAGAGGACCCACCCACCCACCCAAGCTCCTTACCTGTATTTGAGCTCTTTGGTGCTTCCGCACACGTGCATGGAACGTACGGTGCCTGCATGATGCTCCACCGACCAGCTAGAGCGTCATGGAGGTAAGGACACATGTGTGTGTGCGTGCATGCTGCACGCATGCATGTGGGGGATGCCGGGCCCCATTGCACCAAACCAGTTGCACCTGGATCCAGAACCCACCACTAAACAAGGTGCTTGGAACAGGCTTGACTCTTCCTTTGAGGGATTTTGTCTATTTGCAGGCTTCTAGAGATTTGCCACTTCCAATGCACACTTTGTTTAGGAGGAGCAGGGAAGGTCGGGATGCTGCAGGAATAACACTCCAAAGAGATTGTGGTGCCCATGCACATACTTGAACGTGTCTTTTGGAGTTGTGCTGCCAGTGTAGTTTCTTGTCCTTCTGAAAGACTATGAAGTAATAATTCACCTTTGGCTTGTTTTTTTCCCCCCAGCTACACCAATGTTTCATTTACAGAACATCAAATCTCATCACCTGAGGGCACAAATTTCACTTCTCTTTTTCAGACAGTGTCACGTCTCATGCTTGGTTGAGAAATGCCCGAGTATATAACTTCAAATCTAACTTAAAAATTCAGAGTGCAAAAAAACTAAGAAAAAAATACCAGTGATTCTCGGCTCTTTCTCTTTTCCTCCTTCTTCAGGACATCATGGTTCTGAGTGATGATTTAAATTGTCATTGTCTATGGTCTCTAAATAGTGAAATGTGTTACTGGGATTTTATCCAGAGAGGGGAAAACCACCTATTTCAAGTCTGATAGAGCACACTCAATTTTTCTTCAAGAGAATTGCTACTGAGTGAAACTACTGTGTCAGGTTGGATTTTGTTTTACTGGCATAGTTAAGGAAGGCCAATACGACTGAGAATCACACATTGTTTGGTATGATCCTTAATACAATAATGTTGTGGAAGAAAGAAATTGCTCAGGGTAATGGCCATAAGGCAGCTTGTGGTATTTTTAGTTCTGTAGAAAAGGCATCACCAGCAAAATGTCTAAAGGCTTGCACCGTACAAAGGGCAAAAGTTGGCAGGTTGTTCCAATTAAGGAGAAAATTTGAGAGACAGCAAGAGAGAATTGCAAGTAAGAGCCGAGAAGCAGGTCCTTCCAGTATTCTGCCACCTCCAATGAGGAAGGGTATTTCTACTTTTAGATGGCCCCAAAGAGCCATTGCCCATATTCTCTAACACAAAAATGCCTTGCTTATTTTTTTTATGTTGTGCTTTCATGATGTTGCCTAATGTCTCATCTCCATCCCATGGCTGGGATACCTGAAAGTTGTTTTATCTGTTCCAATTTGAAAACACAGTTTTCTTCTTTTAGCACATTTTGGGTATGGAAATGATTTAGTATTAATTATCAAGGATTTGATTGATGATTAAAGTGGGTAAGATTTATTCATCTCTTACTGAGCATTTCACATGCTGCATATCTAAAATACTTTTGTCCAGTTTCGGTTTCCCTCAGTCTTTCTCATACAGTATTGTCTTTTTGTATGTGAATTGTTACATTTTAACACAACATGGATCCAAACATAATATTATTTATAAAGCATTATTATTTCCTCTGTTTTGCTAAAGAAAGGATCTGGCTTCAATATCCAGATTCTCAGCCCAAATTCTCTTTTTTTTTTTTTGCAGAACTTCATTTTTAAATCAGACTGATTTAATTCCAAGGGAATGGCTGAGAGAAAAACAAAGAGATTTTCAGTAGTTAAAAGACTCTCTTTTCTCATTCAGTCCCTCTGTGCCAACACTCACTTTGAGAATCAAATCTAAGGTTGCTACTACTCAGAAAGGGATGAGGCAGGGGAGTATTTTAAGTTCTCTGTTTTTTAATTTGTACATCATCAACACAGTAACTCAGGGCCTTTTTCTTCCCACGCAGCTGGCAAGTGTCTGTGGATATTCTCAACCATCCAGGTCATGGTTATCCCAAAGGTGCTTTTTCAAGAGACATTTCACTTCTCATCCAATCTAATTTCTTCAGCTCTGACTGGATGGTGGGGAAGGGAAAGATTTATACTTGCAGACAGCTGGTCATTTACATTCTTTTAGCTCGTCATTGAGGCCATTTGAAGGTTTATCTGTGTCTTCAGGGTCACCTGAGTAGTACAAATGGGTGTGGAGCCTTTTTGGAACTATTGATGAGAGGTGAAACTTCTTCAAAGAAAAACTAGAAAGGCCAGTTGCCTCTTGAAAAAGTACCTTTGGGACATCTGGCAATGGATTTTTGTAGGGAATTCTTTGCTCATTAGATTTTGACTTTATATTTTTTAAGAAGCATACTGTATTTGGGATGCTTTAAATCTATATAAGTCTGGTTCTCTAGCTCACTGCAAACAGAATCTTTTCAAATAGGTATTACTTACCCTATCTGGGTTTTGATATAATAATAATAATAATATTTATTTCTTAGCCGCACCCTCTCCCGAAGGACTCGGGGCGGCGTACAATGAAACATATGAAATAAATATATGGACAAAACAAACATATAACAGAGACATAAACCAAGACACACACAAGGAGGAGGTCGGCTGATAAATAAAAACAATTAAAATACAGTATTTAAAAAACCCTAGATTAATTAAATATAATTAAAATACCCAGTTAAAAACCCGTCAGGAGCGATATGGTTAGATCAAAGTTGAGCCAGGCCAGCTGCTTGGAATAGGTGGGTCTTAAGCTTAATACGAAAGGAGCGGAGGTCAGAGGTATTCCTAATATCCGGAGGGAGGTCATTCCACAGGGCTGGGCCCGCCACAGAGAAGGCTCTACTCCTAGGCGCCGCCCCCCGACACTGTCTAGTGGACGGCACCTGGAGGAGGCCCTCTCCGTGCGAGCGGATTGGTCGCAGGGATATTTGGCTAGGTAGGATGAACAAGCTTTTGTTGTTCTGTTGTGACATTATAAAAGGGCTCCCCACTAGTAACATATCCCGCCTTGTGGGTTGTGCTCTGTAAAGTCATTGAGCCATATTTTCTTTCTCTGCTCTCTTTACAGGGAATCCCATGTGACTTGTATTTACCCAAAATAAAGAAATTACCTGGCAGAGAACATGGTTTATGTTTGTCACATCTCTTGTCCAATCAGTGTTCAGATCAATTTTGCTGAGTTGCTAGTTCTGCACTTTTTCATATACACCATTTACTGTCTTTACATCTTTGCATACTTTTTCTTCTCCCCCCGCTTTTTAATCTCTCTTATATGATTGCTAACTGCACGGCTTGCAATAAAAGTTTGGTAACATTTGTCTAATGTATAGTGAACATCAAAGAGGCCACATTTGAACCATTTCTCTCTCTCTAATGGCTCAACTATTAATTAGAGTTCTCATAAGGGTAGGCAGAAAAGAAAATAACAGCTTCTCCAGGCATCAGAAACCAGACATCATTAGTACAGTGGAACTTTTTGAGAAGGGCATTCTGTAGCAGGATGCTACTTAGGAATGCCCTGTCACAAACTCTAGAGATCAAGACCTTGTTTGTGGTACAAGTAAAAGTGTTTTTTGCAGAAAATCTCAAGTCACAAACAGGATAATAAACAGTGACATACAGAGTCCTCCACAAAATCTAAGCTATTTAAGCCTTCACACATCTATGCTCATATCTTGAATTAGACTCAGTACAGTTCTTGAATAACCAATGTTATGTGATCTCACACCACTGATTTAATCTGCATTAGTGTTTATTTAGCTTATGGCGATGTTACGTTAGCAAGGAGACTACAGTGCTACTACAAAGTAGTTGTTTGGCAGCTGACAATAGCCAATCTGTTCTGTTTACGCTTGTGTGCTATCCAGAGAGCACCACAGGAGGTGCACCAACTCCACACTCATAACTTGATGGTGCTTTGCAGTGTCATCTCGGGCTTTTTTTTCACCACCGGTGTTACCTCATATTCGGTCATCACATTTGGGCAGTTCGGCATTGATTTGAATTCATACTGCCATTTGAAGCACCATTCCCCCTCCCTACATTTATCTACTTACTTGTAATATGCTTTCAAATGTTCTAGTAGGCTGACAGAAGCTTAGGCAAGTGACAGGAACTCACTCTGTCATGTAGTGCTAGGGCTTGATCTGCCAGAGTACAATACAGACCTTCTCCAGCATCATTAAACCACTGAGCCACTGTGCCTCTGTTCTCTCTGTAATCTCATGCTGATACCTTGATCTAATTGTGATATGCAGTCTTCAAGGGTAGTTCTATTTTTGAATGCATTTGAGTAGTCTAAGCAGTTTACTAGAGCATAGAATCCTATGCAGAGATAATGGCAATGGCCATCTAAATTGTGTTCTTTTGCATTTTTCATCTATGTTCTGCATTTAAGAATTTCTTTGTTTAGGAATAGGTCTGGGGATAGACTAAACCAGAACAATCTTATTCTTTATTGGTTAGTCTTTGGTTGCCCTTTGTAAACTCAGTGCTTTCAAGAAAATAATGTTCTTTCTTGTAGGTTGTTTTCTTCTTTTGGATGCTGTAACAAGAGTCTGGAAATAGGTTCGCAAAGAGAAAAGAAGCTATTTTGTGGGATTTCACCAAACCTGTTCTTTAATTGAGTATTAAAAGTGTCAGGCACAGATTGTAGGAACAGTCAAAACGTTGCTATTTTGTTAGATTTTGCTGCATTCTCCTCCTCCTTTTTCTTCCACCAAATCTTTGTTTTCAACTAATTTTACTGTGCCACTAGGTTTTTATTGGCTTTATTATTGTTTGATTGTCTTTTAATGATATTTTTGAATTGTATTTCTTATTTAGCCTTTGTTTTAGCCTGCATTGGGGATTAAGGGCAAGAAAAATTGCAGAGGGAGGAAAGCAGTATTGAATAATATCCAAAATGTTTTGCCTTATCTGAAAGCAAACTGCATCTCTGCCTCTGAGTGTAGGCAGGAGATTGATTAGGATTTTTTTTGTCATTGTCTATCAATTTGGGGTATGGCTTTCCTGTTTGAGCCACTTATTTTAATGATTATTTTTACTAGATTGTAAATTCTGAATAAGAGTCACCACTTTCAAAATAAACCTTGCCAAGAGAACAGGGAGTCTTCAGGAGTCAAAAACTGAATCGAAGACACTAACAATAAATAGATGAAAGGAGATAATTCACTATTATATTACTTTACTATGCCCATATAAAGAGTCAGGTGATGGATGCTATGCAGAGCTATGCCGTTTCTTTGCTGGGCATCTGAACAGAAGCAACCCGGTATGTTAAGGAACAGCTAAAACACAAACATGGTTTTGTTCAGTCTTTTATGCAAGTTCACTGAGCTCCATTTCTGCACTGCTTTGCACATTTTAAATGAAAATAACCTCAAATTCATAAGAAATGCATATAAAAGTTGTTTGAACAATAACATTTTTTCCTAATACATACATTCTTGCATATGGTTTTTCCTAATGGTTTTTCATCTAACAATGGCAAACCGTCAGTGTTTTATGTCATACGGGATCTGTTCATTCTAGAGGCAGACCTGGGCTTTTCAACTGCATTGATGAAATACGCCTACATCGGAGGCTGAATTCATTTGATCCATTTTCTTAATGTGGATGAGGCCAGCAATATATTGATTTCTGAACTCACCATTTTAATGTAACTCCATCTTTCCAAATAGCAGCATAGAAATCAGCCTAACTAAAGTATTTGGGATCCTCCTCTATGATACTGAAAGAAATTTATCTCCCTAAAATTTCAAAATGCAGGTAACATTAGCTGCTTTTCCGCTTCTCCGTGATGCATAAGATTGTTGACCTTTTATTTCTTTTACTATAGTAATATTTATGGAAAAGCAACAATAATCATGTAGATATTGCAAAGCTGGTGTTTTTGGAAGCAAACTCCAATGAATAAATTTGGATTTAAATCTATGCAAATTTGCGCAGAACTGAGCTGACAGGACCAAATTTCAAGTAACATTACATTCATATTTGCATTTAACAAGTAGGGTTTTTAAAGCATGTAAATAAGGCATAATAGGATGTGTTGCATGCAGGCAGACTTCTTTAAGAAAAAAAACCCTGTATAAAAATGGGGGGAAGGGTGCCTGAGGAAAATGTTCTTCTAAGACACAAATCCCTAAAACATCTAGTTTTGACACGCTTGACAACAAAGCAAATTCTGAAGTAATCTAAGAGGGAGTTGATTAATAATAATTGAAACTTCCATGCTGGTGATACTGAACTACACTTAGCCTAACATTTGAGTCAAAACTAGATATTTTAGGGGTTTGTGTCTTAGCAGAACATTCTCCTCAGGCACTGGCTGAGTTATGATGTGATATTTTGTTGTTCAAACTATATATTGATCATTTGAACAACCAATAAGCAATAAGCAAATAAACACTGGTGATACTGAAGTGTACTTACAGATACTGGTACACATCACCAAAGGCCTGGGTGAAGAGCCAAATCTCAGGAAGAACTTCACTCTACAGAGCGGGCACATTCCAGAGAGAATATTTAGATTGAAAAAGACTCTGAACCTGAGATTGGCATTCTGATGCAGAGATTAACATCTCTGATTACATAATGAAGCAACATAGCAACATTTATATTAACATCCACTTTTTAAAATAATTCCAACAACTATAGCATCTACCAGCTCAAAGCTTCATTTGATGAAGTGTAACCTATAATTATCCTAAACAAAGAAAAGCCAAATATACTGTCCCACTATCTCATAGGCACAAAGTGTTCACCAATGTTTAAACGAGGGCTTAACCTCCAGGATCTCTCATTTGTATTAAATAACAACAGCAATAGCACTTAGACTTATGTACAGTCCTTTTTAAGTGGTTTCACAGAGTCAGCATATTGCCACCAACAATCTGGGTCTTCATTTTACTGGCCTCAGAAGAATGGAAGGCTGAATCAATCTTGAGCCAGTCGGGATTGAACTTCTGGCATTCGGCAAAATTAGCCTGCAAGACTGTATTTTAACCACTGTCACCACAGCTCATGAGGTTAAATATGTATTCTTGGATACAAAGGTGATTTAAAATGACCAACCTGTGCAGCTTCCCCCCCCCCCCAACTTTTGCAAATATACGTTCAGCAGCAAATCATGATAGATAGGATGGGCATTTATTCCTTTTCCATTAATCATTTGACTTATATACCTTGGCTTGTCTGACCCAGGCAACTCATCCTTCATAAATGTATGGTCTGAGCTGTTTTGGACAATTTGATGTAATAAGATGCCTATAGTTCCTACTCTCCTAAAGAAGCTGGATGTTTCTTCTGCTTACTTGAAAATGTATTTAACATTGTGAAATTTTGATGCCTCCTTCTCCATTCTGGACCTGTTTATAGAAAGGCATATTTTGTATCAAAAGTGCAGCTTTCAGGTTTCCTGGAAATCTGCAGATAAGAAAACAGGAGAACATCTGCAGGAAAGAAGTTTAATGCAAAACACTCTGGGTTGCTATGATCCTACCTTGGTATTTTGCCAAGGAAATAATTATCATTTAAGGATTAATTAAACAATCAGCAATTGCAGGTTGTGCTGAAAGTGCTTAACAGGAACTAGATGTAGGAGTTGTGAAGTTATTGCATAATAAACACTGTCAGAGGCCAGAAAAATATACTCATCCTCCAAAGGCTGCATTTTCATTTCAACAGTAGACAAATTAGGGACAAGTATTTGAGTTTGGGAGGAATTCTATTAATGTACACTACCATTAAGAGAATTGGAAGCAATCCCAGCAGAAATGTTGCTAGGTTTTGTTTCTGCTTGTTAGTTTTGTCTTTTGCGCATTGAGGCTGCCTCCCACTGTAGCATTTCCCAAGACATCAAGAACACACACACTAAAGCACAGTAAATATCCATTGTGCTTTCATTTCGATCACGGGTGGGTTCCGGCTACCGCTACTGCCAGTTCACTCAGGGACGCACTGCGCACATGTGCACGCTTGATGCAAGCTGTGTGCACATGCACACTGCAACAACAATTGCTATGCACATGTGCAGAAGGCAAAAACAAGATGGCAGCGCCTATGGCGCCGCCGAGACCCCAGTTCAGGGGTGTAGCAGGCCTAGGTCACTGCCGGTTCCAGCGACCCCAGCCGCCAAGTTACTACTTGGTGGTCCTAACCGGTAGAAACCCACCTCTGATTTTGATACACAACCATGTTTAAACAGAGTCTGGATCTTTCATGATTTTCTCCAGAAAATAAGACTGCCACAAAACGAGACTAATGATCCGGGTACGAGGACAAATTGTATATCTTAGTATCACACTAGTATAGGGAATCTCACCAGAAGGAGCAGAAGTTGAATGTTTGAGCTGCTTAGTTTGGCACTTGAGAGAGATTTGAGTTCCTTTTCACCAAAACCAAATAGTTAAACCTATTAAAGGCTCCACCTGTGTGTACTGCTAGTGTTTTGTTGTGAATTTCTTTTAACATGCAGGTATCTTGTAGCTACATTTCAGTAGCAAAATCTCGTTCAACTCTTGGAAGCAACCTTGGCTTACAACCATTTATTTAATGACCATTCAAAGGTACAAAGTTGCTTTACAACATTGTAGCGTGTCCGCAATCACACAATCAAAACTTGGGTGCATGGCAACTGACATTTATTTACAATGGTGACGATGTCCTGGGGTCACATGATCACCATTTGTGACCTTCCCAGGGGGCTCCCAACAAGCAAAGTCAACAGGGGAAGCTGGATTCAGCTGGCAAAAGGAAAATCAGGTGCAATTCACTTAACAGCCACAACACTTGAAATTTCTTACCCCAATTTTAGCTGCGGACTACCTGTACACCAAAAGGCAACGGTTGACTGTTCCTGATCAGGCATAGTATTTAGTTTCTAGCAGTGGACTATAAGGATACCCTATGAACTACACAAAAAAATGAAATGAAGGGTAAGCTCTTACTCCAAAAAGCTATTTCCTCATGGACTTTGGCATTTCTATGCAGCCCTTAATGAATAATAGCCATGATATCCCTGCCAGCTGCAGGTTGTCCAATTAAGGTAATTGGAACCAGCAACTCCATTGCTAAGTGACATGATCATAATGGATGATGTCATATGACCATACCAACTTACAACAGCAATTAAGGCAGATATGGTTGCTGTCGTTTAGCATAAATATCATACAATCATCATTTGCAATGTCTTCCAGCTTCCTCATTGACTTTTTAAATGCCATAATGCTGTGACAGCCACAATAATGATGACATAAGTTTCCTTGTTCAGTGCTTTCATAACTTCAATCAGTCACTGAAAAAGTAGTCCTTAAGCAAACAGTACTTGTGGCTGCTTAAAAAACTTGCCAATTGATACTAGATGAGAACTCCTGCACTCTCCAAAACAGTTGCAATTGGTTAGTGCTCACAGCTCACAAGGTGCAATCAAAACTCTGTTCACTTTTTTAATGTGCATCACTTATACTACACTTGCCTTCTCGGAAATTGGCTCATCTCCATGTTTGTGCTAAGCTTTAATCCGCATCTTTCACTGTAGTGTGTTTTTTTTTGGGGGGGGGGGAGTTCTTATCTTATTTTATATAACTAGAGCAATTATGTTACATTAGACCTCTATCAGGTGGGACACTATTTTAACCACCACCCCCCCAATTCAGGAACTATAGGACTGGGATATCCCCTCCATCGCAAATACTTTAACGTGCCATTTTTCTACTCTTAACTTATTCTTATGTAGAGACCACATATCATTGCTGACCATATATTTAGCAAACGGATAAACTATAAACTTTTAATCATTTAAGAAGAAGCATGGTGAATAAAAATCCATTGTGAGTGAGAATAGTTGGAGAGTAATTAGGATCTTTAATGCCTATTTGGGAATTATTTATAGGCTTTCCCCACTGTGCAATAGTACAGAGGAAGCAATTAAACAAAACAAAAGTAAAGAATTGATGTCGGGAGAAAATGCGTTAGAAACACCTTGCGATAATTTTATACATCCCTTTGAGCACTAGAATTTTTACAATAAATATTTCAATTACAGGTTTAAATACCAATAGCACTTAGACTTATATACCGCTTCACAGTGCTTTCCAGTCCTCTCTAACCAGTTTACAGAGTCAGCATCCTGACCCCAACAATTTGGGTCCTCATTTTACTAATCTCAGAAGGATGGAAGGCAGAGTCAACTTGAGCCTTAAAATATTCCCATATTTCTCCACTCAGAGCCTATACAATAGTCCACGTTTTATTGGATTGGATTGGATTTATTGGATTTATATGCCACCCTTCTCCCAAAGGAGTCAGGGTGGCGTACAACATTAAAAAAACACATATCACAAAAGCTAAATTAGATAAGTGTTGTGGCCCAGCCGGTGCCGCTGTCACCAGACTCCGAGAGTGATACTCCATCCGAGTCAGCTCCAGAGGAGATGGGCGATCCTGGACAGGATTTGGAGACTGAGCAGGAATCCGAGAGTCTGGTCGGCCACCAGGTGGCGCCAGAGGCATGGAGCAGCGGTGAGAGCCCGAGGAGGGCGGCTCCCGATGCCCTGCCTTGGAGCAGCGGAGAGGATAGTGACTCAGGACTTAGCAGGGCGTTTCTAGATGCCCGTTTCCGGCGCGCCCACAAACGCAAGGAGCGTGGCCGTAATTATAGGCAGTAAAGAGCTCTCAGGTGCTGTTTGGGAGACGCCCTTTTTAGGTTATAAAAGGGTTGACTCTGGAGAGGCTCTGCGTAGCAATCAACAAAGGACTTAAAGCCATCAACTCTAGTCTGGGATCCTGGCAAGCTGGATTGCTGCTTTTGTGTGTTCTGTCTTTGTGAGTTCTGTCTTGGTGGCTTGCTGCCACAAAACCTCTTGTCTGTTGGTGTAATAAACCTTGTTCCTTTGTACTGTTCTGGAGTGTGTGTGCTGTGTGGGCAACGGAGGAAGGGGGGTCAGAACAGATAAGTATCCCAAAAACAAACCCAATTAGTATAACAATAACATTTAAAAATTAGATAAAATTAACAGGACAGGTCGGCTTGCTGGAAAAGCCAACTTTTTAGGACGCGTCAGAAGGTCCGGAGGTTGGGGATTATACGAAGCTCCAGGGGCAGCTCATTCCAGAGGGAAGGTGCTCCCACAGAGAAGGCTCTCCCCCTGGGGGTCACCAGCCGACACTGTCTGGCTGACGGCACCCTGAGGAGGCCAACCCTGTGGGGTCGCACTGGACGGTGGGAGGCTACTGGTGGCAGTAGGTGGTCTCGCAGGTACCCTGGGCCTAAGCCATGGAGTGCTTTATTTCATAATTAGTACCTTGAATCGCACCCAAAAAACAACCAGCAACCAGTGCAGGCCGCCTAAAAGGGGTGTAACTTGGGAGCACCTAGGTGCCCCTATGATAATCCACTCGGCCGCATTCTGGACCAGCTGAAGCCTCCGGGTGCTCTTCAAGGGCAGCCCCATGTAGAGAGTGTTGCAGTAGTCCAGGCGAGAAAGCACGAGGGCATGAGTGACTGTGCATAGAGCATCCCGATCCAGGAAGGGGTGCAACTGATGTACCAGGCGAACCTGGTAAAAGGCCCCCTTGGTCATGGCCGTCAGGTGTTCTTCTAAACTAAGCCACGTGTCCAGGAGGACTCCCAGATTGTGGGCCCTCTCTGAGGGGGCTAAAATTTATCCCCCTATCATCAAAGATGGAACAAGATGAACAAATCGGGATGACGGAAACCACAGCCACTCAGTCTTGGAGGGACTGAGTTTGAGCCTGTTCCTCTCCATCCAGATCCGCACAGCCTCCAGGCATTGGGACATCACGTCAAGGGCATCGTTTGGGTGGTTTGGGGTAGAGATGAAAAGTTGGGTATTATCAACATATTGATGATACCATACCCCAAAACCACGGATGATCTCGACCAGCAGTTTAATATATATGTTGAACAGGAAGGGTGAGAGAACCTACCCCTGGGGCACCCCACAAATGACATGCCTCAATCCCTGCCCTCCAGTCAACATGAACTGCGACTGATCTGACAGGTAGGAGAAGAACTATTGTAAAACGGTGCCCCCCACTTCCAACCCCCCGAGTTGTCACAGTAGGATACCATGGTCGATGGTATCGAAAGCCACCGAGAGGTCTAATAGGACCAGGACTGAGGAGCAGCCCCTGTCCCAGGCCTGCCAGAGATCATCGACCAATGCGACCAATGCCGTCTCCGTGATGTACCCGGGCCTGAAACCCGACTGAAATGGATCCAGGTAAACAGCTTCAACCAGGTACTGGGGAAGTTGACATGCTACCACACTCTCAACAACCTTTGCTACAAAGCGAAGGTTGGAGACCGGACAATAGTTAGCTAAAGAAGCTGGGTCCATGGAAGGCTTCTTAAGAAGGGGCCTCACCACCGCCTCTTTCAAGGCGGTGGGAATGAACCCCTCTCTCAATGAAGCATTGGTAATCACCTGGAGCAAGCCTCGTGTCACCTCCCGGGAAGCTGAAACTAACCAAGAGGGACATGGGTCCAGCACACAAGTGGCAGCACTGAGTCTCCCCATAATCCTGTCCATGCCTTCGGGGGTCACAGGGTCAAACTCATCCCAGATTGTCTCCACAAGATTCATCCCTGTCAACTCGCCCGAATCTACCCAGTCAGAGTCCAAACCTGTCCGGATCTGAGCGATTTTTTCCTGCAGATACTGAACAAATTATTCAGCCCTACCCTGCAAGGGGTCTTCCCCAGTTCCTTGGTTAAGTAAGGAGCGGGTCACCCTAAACAGGGCAGCTGGGCAGTTATCCGTGGACACGATAAGAGCAGAAAAATGTTGCCGTTTTGCCGCTTTTATCGCCATTAAGTAGGATTTAATATGAATTCTTACTAGTGTTCGATTAGATTCGGACCGGCTGGCCCTCAAGCCACTCTCTAGGCATCTTTTCCAGTGTTTCATCTCCCGGAGCTCCTGGGTAATAAACCAGGGAGTCACCCGGGATCGACACCTGGTCAGAGGCCGCAAAGGTACAACGTGATCCATGGCCCCAGTGGCGCCCTATCCCAGGCTTCCATTAGGGCTTTGGTCAAACTGTGAGCAGGGGATTCAGGAAAAGTCCCAAGCTCCATCAGGAACCTTTCAGAGTCCATCAGGCGCCTGGGGTGGAACCATTTAGTCGGTTCTGCCTCCCTATGGCGAGGGGTAGCAGTATGGAAGTCAAGCCTGATGAGGAAATGATCAGACCATGACAAGGGTTGGATAGAAATATCCCCCAAATCTAGATCATTCATCCACTGCCCAGAGACAAAAATCAGGTCGAGCATGTGTCCCCTATTATGGGTGGGGTCTTGAATTAACTGAGTTAGATTCATAGCCATCATGGAAGCCATGAACTCCTGAGCTGACTTGGATACCTCGCCAGTGGAAGGCAGATTGAAATCCCCCAGGATCATAAGCCTGGGGAAATCAACTGCCAATCCGGCTAAGATATCCAGCAGCTCCGGCAGGGCCAATGAAACGTAGCAGGGAGACAGGTATGTAACAAAAAGGCCCATCTGAACTCCAAGGCCCCATTTCACAAGAAGGGACTTACACCCACCTATCTGAGGTACAGTGACCTCCTGAGGTCCGAGACTTTCCCTAATAACCACCGCCACCTCTCCGCCTCCACCCTGGGCTCTCAGCTGGTGAAATTCCCAGAAGCCTTGTGGGCATAATTCACTAAGGGGAACACCCCCCTCATGGCCCAACCAGGTCTCCATAATGCATACCAGGTCCACTCTACTCTCTTGTATGAGGTCGTAAATGAGGGGAGCCTTATGTACCATGGACTTGGTGTTAAGCGACACCAGCTGGAGACCAGGGTCCTGTAATCCCAAGCACCCGGGGGTGCGAGAAGGGCGATGACAATTCACTTAGTGATGATTTAAAATAATGGCATAAGAAAGAATGCTTTATGGCCTGACACTTCCAACCATAGCAAAATGTCACACTCCACCCCCATGGTCATAAGATTGTGATATAGACACTTGGCAACCCATTCATACATATGACTAGTTGACAAACTCCCTGACATCATGTGATGACCATTTGCAGTCTTCCTGGCCAGCTTCCCCAAAAAGTCAATACTTTCCTTGTGTATTTCAGCGCACTGTTGGGGGGGGGGGATTTACAATCCCTGAATGGAGAGACACTCACTCATGCCCTGCTTTGGACCTGTGCCAAGGCTGTGCCAGGCCTCCTTCCTTACCCTGAGGCTCCCTGCATTTCTTACTATACTGCAATGTTTTTCCACTCAGGAGCTGAAAAACCTATCAAAATCCACAAGGATTTTCAGTCCCTGATTGGATAGACACTTGTACATGGTTCTCTCAAATTCCTGAGACACCCCACGCTTTTTGCCTTACCACTTTATGTCTCTATTCTGTAGGTTTCAGAAGTCCATCACAGCAGTGGTATCCAAAATGTCTGTCTGCCTTACGCAGAGTTTATTTGGCTTTTATACAGTTTTAACAAGCAAAGCAAAAGCAGGGGTAGCAACAGGATCTTATTGGTACATTTTACTTGTCAATCTCTAAGTCCATCCCAGCCAGAGTAGAGGCTTCACATATCTAAAGGTTCCTGGTACTACCTGGTTCTAATGAACAGTTGAGGTAATCGGTCACTGAGATCATGGAGACTTGCCGCGTAACCTTTCCTCTCTACTTACATCTTGTTCTGCTAATGAGGTGAGCTCATAGGTTAAGAGGTAACCAGCTACTGAGATCAAGGCATTTTACTGCACATGTCTTTACGTAACCCTTCCTCTATTCCTACTCTGTTCAGGAATCAAAAGTCCTCCCTGAGAAAATCTAGGGAGGATTTTCAGTCCCTGGGTGGAGAGATACTTGTGTACAACCTGTGCTGGCCTCCTTCAATCCCTTGATGCATCTTGTACTTCTTACCTGGGACTCCATCTGCTTAATGATCCATGAGTTAATGATTGCACCTGGGAATGAAGCAGTCATGTGATATCATCAACATAATCTGGCTCATATTATTTTTATCTTTATTGGGTAAAAACTATCAGGTATCTTTGTTTTTTAATGTTAAAAAACAATGTTCCCCCAAAGATCAGATCCATTTGTCTCTTTAATTCTCATATTTTCAAAAACACTTCCACCAAAATTTACTCTTTCAAATTTACTATCCCCTTTATCCATTTTAAATTTTCTTACATCCAATTCTTGCTATGCTTTTTGATGAAAATGTAAATGCTTTAAAACATTTTCCTTGTTCACTAGCTCTTCATCTACTCATGCATTCCTGTGATATCTAAACAAAACAGTTCTTTTTTCATTTTATTTCAACTGACAGTAATGTTTAATGTGTGTTTGAACAGAAAAGTTCTCTCAGAAGAAGGAGGAGTTATAGTTTGGCTGGAATCAGCAACAGATGTCATGCTGGCATTTTAGCCAGAGGTTTAAAAACCTTGAAGAGGACTCTGAGAAAGAAGAGAGAAGTTTGGTGATGGTTGGTGATTGAAATGCTTGAAATAATAACAGAATAACAAAGTTGGAAGGGATGTTGTAAGTCTTCTAGCCCAATCCCCTGCTCAAGCAGGAGACCCTATACCATTTCTAACAAGTGGTTGTCCAATCTCTTCTTAAAAGACTCCAGTGGTAGAGCACCCACAACTTCTGAAGGCAAGCTGTTCCATTGGTTGATTGTTCTAGGTTGGATCTCTCCTTGATTAGTTTCCAACCACTATCTTGCTTTCAGATGTTTTGGAAAATAGATTGATCCCCTCTACTTTGTGCTAGCCCCTCAAATATTGGAATGCTGCTATCATGTCACTCATTGTCCTTCTATTCACTAGACTTAGACAGTTCCAAGTCCTTCAACCGTTCTTATGGTTTAGCCCCTAGGCCCCTAATCATCCCTGTTGCTCTTCTCTGCACTCCAAAGTCTCAACATCTTTTTTTTATAATGGGGTGATTAAAATTAGATGGAGTATTCCAGGTATGGTCTTACTAAGGTTTTATGAAACAATTCTATTATTTCACATGCTCTTGATTATATACCTCTCTTAATGCAACCTATGATGACATTAGCTTTTTTGGCTGCTGCCACACACTGTTGTCTCATATTTAAATAATCGTCCATTAAGATTCCAGATGTATAATTGAGCAAAGTTTCACCCAATCTGTATCTGTACTTTTGGTTTTTCTTGCCTAAGTGTAAGACTTTACTTTTCTTACTTTTCTCTATGATGAATTTAATCGTGTTAGATAGGGCCCAGGATTCAAATCTATCTTGACCTTATCTTCTGTGGTGTTGGCTATTCCTGCCAGTTTAGGGTCATCTGTAAATTTGATGATTTCCCATTCTATTCCCTCATCTAAATCATTTATGAAGATATTGAAAAGAACGGGACCTAAAATGGAACTTTGTGGAACCTCACTGCTTATTTACCTTCATGTAGATGTAATTTCATTAAGGACTACACAGAGATTAAAAGTATTACAAGTAGAGACAGCTATTTTATGTTGAAGTTGAGTTATTACCACATTATTACCACCTGAATCCTGAATTGGATTTGCTCATAGGCAAGTGGCATATTGTCCAAAATAACTATTTGAGTGCTACTTAAAATGAATGCTGAAGATGAGCCATTTTACTCAGCATGGAACTAAAGTGGACAGAAGATTTTTTTTTTAAAGTCCATAGCTTTGCTTGACAAAGAAAATACAGTAGACAATGAACTACCAGCTTGATTGGTGGAGGGCTGCTGATCAATATAGAATTAAATGCTTTGTTTAAAACTCTGGATAGAAGTACTGCTATTTAGCATCAAAAAGTTCTATGTACTGTATATGATTTTGTGTGTGTGTGTGTGTGTGCGTGTGCGCGCACTTTCATAGATTTTCACGGGTGTAGGTATGGTGGTCTTGTTGTATTCGGGTATTTTCCCTTGTAAGATTGAGATTCTCTTGGCAACGTTTCGGCAAGGTCTCACTCGCCATCTTCAGGCTGGGTTTTGGGCTTAAAGCGTGGTCGGAGCTGCCATCTTTCTGTAAAACTTGGTGGGGGGTTGTAGAGTGCTGGCTTTGTTTCAGTAAGTGGAATGATTGGTCGTGTGGTTGTATCATGATTGGTAGATAAGTGCTGATTGGTGCTGGCTGTGTGTCCGGTGTTGTTTCATGTTGTAACAGCCTGGGTGGTGGGTGGGGCTCATTTGTTGACTAGGGCTGGTTTCCAGATGTCTGGTAGGCAGGAGGTGTCATCACGTTTATTCATGTTGTGGGGGTGTTTCTCTATTTCGATAGCTTCCATAATTATTCTCTTGGTGAAGTGTTTGGTTTTGGAGATTAACTTGGTTCCTTCAAAATTAATTTCATGTCCTGTAGCTTTAAGGTGCTGGAAAAGGGAGGAAGTTTTTTTTTCTTACTGCGTTCTTGTGTTCTGCAATGAGTGCATTTATTCTCCTGTTCGTTTGTCCTATGTATGTTGCAGAGCAGATTTTGCATGGTATTTCACAGACTCCTTGGTTTTCTAGCTGGATTTTGTCTTTGGGGTTTCTTAAGATGTTGGCTATTTTTGGTCAGTGTTGAAGACTGTCTTGATATTGTATTGTGACATATATATATATATATATATATATATATATATATATATATATATATATATATATATATATATATATATATATATATATATATATATATATATATATATATATTTGTCACAATACAATATACATTATATATCACACCATAACTTATATATGTAATCTCTATCTATCTATCATCTATCTATCATCTATCTATCTATCTATCATTACAAAACAGCTGTATATGCTCATGTTATATTTTTGCATTAATAAAGAGAAAGTTTGTAGCTCGGGGTTGAAATGACGGATCTTTGCTGCTCTCTGACCTTGGTTGTTTTCTTGCAGATGTTTCATTACCCAAACTAAGTAATATCATCATCCTGCTAGTACTGATGATGTTACCTAGTTTGGGTAATGAAACAACTGCAAGAAAATAGTCAAGCTCAGGGAACACCAAGGGCCTTTTACTTTTACATTAGTCTGTAACCAGAGTGGGCAGTTCTTGCAAAAAAAGAAAAAAAAGAAAGACAAAACTTTTAGTATGACTTACAGCTGGTAAAGTTAAACTGCTTGGGAATTCTGCTAAAGCTTGGGTGAAATTGCTTTCCTCTCTTTGTGAGTGAATAAAAAAAGGGGGGAAGGGACTTGAAATCTGTGCCACCTGCCTCTTTTAGTGAGGCCCCTGAAGCACACTTGGTGACACCACTCCACTTCAGAGCTGAAATACTCTGCTCTTGCCAGTGTTTTGCTTGATAATAGCTTTAATTTGGCTGTCTCCTTCAAAGAACAGACCCATCTCTCACTTGTCTGAGTTAAGGGCAAAGAGAGGGAAGATGTCTAGGAGGAGATGGGATGGGAAGTGATGTCAAAAGGAGAAAAGAGGAGAAGGGACTCACACAACCATCTTTTGAATTCCTTTTCATCTTGATCTTGCCCAAAAACTTGGAAGTAGGATTGTTTGTGATCACAGCAAGGATGTCTTCCCCACCTCTCCTTCCCTGCCTTTGTTCTTTCTCATTCGCACCTCAAGCAAGGCCGAGCTTTATATTCTTCTCACAGACAAGGCTAAGGGCTTTGTCTCTGTTTCATAAAACAGGAACAGGGATAAAATAAACGCTTTTTGTTTCATGCTGGAATGAATCTCTTTTTGACTCTCCGGCCTTAGGGAATTACTGTTTGATCTTGCAAGGAAAAACCTGAAAAAGTAAATGTGCCTGCTGCCAGGTTGGCTATAGAAAGAATGGAAGCCATGTTACATTCTGCTGTTGTTGCTGCTGCCTCCTCTTCCTCCTTCATGCTGTTATCCACTCTGTTTACAAGCATTTCCCCCTTTTTATGTATTCCTCAAATCAGGTGTCTTTACCAGAAGGTTAAGCGCAGAATGAAATCCCCCCCTTTGCAATCACAAAGCAGTCAATATAAATACCATCACCTATTAAAGTTGTTTACAAGATGTTTGATTATGAACGCAGAACTAATGATTCTGGAAACAAGAAAAATGATTTGGTTTGCCTGCAATAGCACATTTGAGAATGCCCTGGACAAACACTTCTATGCATTTCTGCAGTGTACATCACACAGATGGGAATATTCACCTCTGGTAACTTTTGGTAACGGGAATGGTGCAACCAACTTAGTGCCAAAAGAACATGACAGATGTATTCATGGACATCTACTTAAAACCTACACACAAAAAATACTCACTTTTGAGCTGCCATCTACTGACGTTTGCTGCCAGAAAGAGAAAATATCAATATCTGGACTCTTATTAGAAAAAATAAAATTGGCTTCCCAACAAATGATGCTGGAATGTGATATTGTCATCACCCTTCTGTTAGCTTGTGAGGGTGATGACAGTGCATAGACAGTTACAGTGTCAGAATAAAGTGAGAAACTCAGATTGTATCCAATTCTTCTCTTTGGCAGGGGGAGAAGCAAGTTAGTTCCTTAATAAGGGCTGTCAACCTTATTTTCCAGCTCTTACAACTTAGAGCAAAACATGTCCATAAATTTTGAAATAAATAACAACAGCAAGAATTCTATCACAGACCAAAACATTTTGTGATTCACCTCCCAAATTCTTGTTTTTTTTTTAAAATCATGACACAGATCCCCCTCTTAAACATGGCTTTGGTGGCCATAACCTTGATCTCCCCTTCCAAATTAAAGCTGGAACTCAGCTCAAATACATAATGATTGGAAACCTTAGGGCAGAGATGGCTAACCTTTTCTGGACCGAGTGCCCAAACACCCAAAATGCAATGAATGTTCCCCCCCAAAAAAATGCACACATGCCCCCCTGCACCTGCCCCACCCAGTCCGCACATGTGCACGCATGCCCCCTTCAGACAGATATCTGAAGACCAGTTGGACGGTGGAAACTAATCCACTGTATTTCTCAGAATCCTTGAGAAGACAGGGTGGGAGTGAACTGTGTTCCCTTTATTTTATTGGAACTAATACAAGTAATACAAGTAATACTATCTGAAAATATCTCCATTTTCTCCAGCTTCTTTTTTTTTTTAAGAATTTTATTGGTTTTTAAACATTTATGGGAAAAGGTAAAGGGGTACATAGAAAATTTTGGCAACTCCCATGCTAGTGGTAGAAATCCCTCCAAATCTCACAATTTTTACAATATTAAAAACAACGTATAAAAGATAAGCAAAAAACAATCTTTTTTTAAAAAAAAGAATTTTATTGGTTTTTAAACATTTATGGGAAAGGTAAAGGGGTGCATAGAAAATTTTGGCAGCTCCAACGCTAGTGGTAGAAATCCCTCCAATCTCACAATTTTTACAATATTAAAAACAAGATAAGTTGAACATGAATTTACTGTAGTCTGCTGCTTATCCTTTAATGACAATTAAGGAGACAATTAAGGACCCCACCACCAGCATTCAGCTGCTCTTCCTTGGATAAACTCCTTCCTCCCGGAGCCCATTCGGCGAAAGGGCGGACAGCCCGAAGCTGTCCCAACCCCCCCCCCTCTGCTCCCCGGCTCCTAGGCGAGGTTGAAAACACCCCCGCCAGCTGCCGCTGATTCCAGGGGGTTTCAGCGAGCTGCCCTTTGGCAGGGGACCCCTCCAAGGCCCCCAGTGCTCCTTATGGAGCCAACCAAGGAGACAAGTGGTGGACAGCACATCTGTCGCCAGCAGGAACCGGAAGTGATCTCCCCAAAAACAGAATCTTATTCTATGCTGTATCAACCATGTGTTCAATCATTTTTCCTTTGTCACTTTCTAGTATATCAACAATTGCAAATATTTCAAATACTTTTATTTTTGTGACCTGAACCTTTTCGATATTGCTCCTTCCTCCCTGTTCCCAGGTGGAGCCACAGCCCCCCCCCTTCATATCTTAAACCTTGCTACCCTTTTCACTACCTTCCCTGTGTTCGTCCTCTAGAAGAGAGAAATGTTTTTTAATGAAGGCTTCAGGCTCCTGCACTGTATTAATTATAATTCTATTTCCCTCCCAAAAGATCAACATTCCCTCTGGCAATAACCATCTAAACCAAACTCCTTTATTGTATAATTTCTTTGATAAAGAGGAATACTTCCTCCTTCTTTCTCTTATCTTTTTTGGAATTTGCTTAAGAATGGTGATTTCTTCATCTTTATATTTTAGTGGTCTCTCCCTTTGGGCCCCAAGCACCTCATCCCTTGTGGTTCTCCTGAGAAATTTAACATGTACCTCCCTTGGAACATTATGGCTTCTAGCATATGCTGAATTAATCCTGTAAATCAGATCCATATCCCACCACAGCTGTTCTTTGTCTCTCTTAATGTATTCTGCTAAAATTGTACTTATAATATCCTTAAGATCTTCATTTTCTGTCTCTGGTAGGTTCTGGAATCTGAGAAAAAAGGATATTCTTTCAAATTCTATTATTGCCATAAGGTTTTCCAGGTCTACATTTCCCTTCTGGGTTGCCTTAACCTCCTCCCATAGCCCAGCCGTCCCCTCCTCCAACACCACAATTCTCTGTTTATTTTCTGAAATATGATGTTTAACATCTCTGAGTTCATCTTTGAGATCTGTCACCTCTTTTTTCAACTCATAATTTCTTGAAACATTTGGGAAACAGATAGCTCTTTTGGGCTCTCTCCAGACCCTTCTTGTTGTAACAATGGAGTAATTTTCGTTTGTTGCCTGCTTGGACTGGAGGTGGCAGACGCAGGAGCCGAAAATGACTTGCCCGTTGGTGGTTTCTTAGGCCCCATTTGTCTAGGTTCAGAGATGTGTATAAGTCTTTTACAAAGACAATGGCATCAGCGGATTCCGCAGCTGTGCCAGTCCAAGGAGGCAGGCAAATCCGAAAGCGAAGAGTTAATTCTCCTTCACAGTTCCAAGGCACCAAGGCATACCAGAAAGGGGAAGGTCAGATAATCAAACTCCAGGAAGACCACGTAACAGGGGAGGTCTCGGTCTCCCTCAGAGAGGGTAATAAAACAATACCAGAGGGTTTTTTTTTCCAAAGGTAGTTTCAAAAGGCAGACTTCATTTGTAAGTGCAAAAACAAAGATGGAAGGGAGCCATGTTGGCTCCTCCTTTCACAGGGAGAAGAACGGAGATCTCCATAAAGTTTTTTTTAAAAAAGACAGCTCAGTAATCATCTCTTGCAATTGTGATAGCGATCTTTCTCACATAGTTAGTTCAAATGACGAGTCAGCCTTTGTTCTCTCTCCATTCCAATATAGAGAGAGATAGTTCAAATGCCGCTTAATCCAATGGCGGGGGGATAAAGAGAAGAAACACCTCCTCTAATCTTCAGTTTCAAATAAGTTGAACACGAATTTACAGTAGTCTGCTGCTTATCCTTTAATGACGATTAAGGAGATCAAGATGGCTCCCCCACCACCAGCATTCAGCCGCTCTTCCTTGGATAAACTCCTTCCTCCCAAAGCCCATTCGGCAAAAGGGCGGACAGCCCGAAGCTGTCCCAACCCCCCCCCTCCGCTCCCCGGCTCCTAGGTGAGGCTGAAAACACCCCTGCCGGCTGCCGGCGATTCCGGGGGGTTTCAGTGAGCCACCCTTCGGCAGAAGACCCCTCCAAGGCCCCCTGTGCTCCTTACGGAGCCAACCGAGGAGACAAGCGGCGGACAGCACATCCGTCGCCAGCAGGAACCAGAAGTGATATCTTCTCCAGCTTCTTATTGTCCTGCTATGCTGGTTTTCAACTCCGACAATCCTTAAACAGTATTTTCATGGGTAGGAATTATGACCGTAAGCCCAAATGTTTGGATTGGTCTGGGTAAAGTGAAATACACAGTTTTAGTTGATGTGGGAAGGGAAGAGCCATTCACAGTAAGAAGCAAAAAAAAAATCATGAATGCTAAATATTTGCGTCACGTGACATGAAGATAAATCTTTCCATTTATTAGCAATAGAATTTCCAAAACCGAATTCATCAACAAATGATAATTTTTCAAGCCCACTCAACAAGAACATTTTTAACACCATGCTGCCACAACACAAGCAAAAACCAACCCATGGAAAAAGGTCAGAGACCGGGAATTCTGAAAAGTATTTCCACATTAAAACATCTCAATATAAATGGGTACTTGGAATCATAATCACTGCAGATGGGAGAAATTCTTTGCTTTGGCAATCAGTTTGTTGTAGCTAATCAACAGAAGAATAAGGACAGGAAACAAAGCAAAAATCCCCATTTATCCTGCTGTGATATATGTGAAACACAGAATTAACCACAGTGATCAAATCAAAGGATTTCTGAATCATTTCCTGAACAAAGTGAAGAAAGAGACAATCGTGTTGCCGTTTTCTTTTTAAATATTTTATTAAATTTCAAAAGCATGAAAAAATAAACAAGGAAAAAAGAAAATAAAAAAGACAGACAAAAAGCAAGATAAAAAGGAGGGAAGAAAGCAAAAGGCAAATAAATAAAAAGGTTGGTTCCTGACTTTCTTTGGTACAGATATAAAAAATACATCCAACTCTAAATCACTTAAACATTAACAATTGTTTACATCATTTCTTTAATCCCATATGATTTTAGCCAACAAATCCCAAAATCAACATTGTTTTTTTGCAAAAACTCCAAAAGTAGCTTCATTAACAACTCATCACTTAAAATATAACTAGATACCTCTTCATCTAATAACTTATCCCATTTTCTATAAACTCATCTGTAAATCTTCAGCTATCCTTATTAATCAGCAAAGATCCAGTAAAATTTAGCAACAATATCTATTAAAATAATTATGTAGCCCCCTTTTCCATTCGGTGTGCATTCCCCTGATCCCTCTCTTATCAATTAAACACTGAAAAAAAGAAATTAAAAATATAATAATTTATAGTAACTATTACTATAAATAATAATATAATAATTATTTAGACATCAAAATCTAATCCATTACCCCATTAGACATTTCCAAAAGAAACATTTTCCAATCCATATGACAGTTCTACATCACCAGAAATAAGAACTCATAGCTATAATCAGATAAACCAATTTTGTATTTTTCTTTTTTCCATCCAACCATCCTTAAGTCTCACAAATATAATTCTGAGTCTTGTTTTCTTCTAGTGTCTTTTCTTCTTCTCTTGAAATTCTTAATATTTCAAGTCCAGTTGTAGCTTTCATGAAGTAACACCAATAAATCTCTTACATTTCAGTTTGAAAGGGTAATGCCTTTTTTTCAGTTTTCAGTTTTGGAATTATCATCCAATTGCATTTGTAAATCCAGTGAATCCATCTCAGTTTTCTCTTGGAGGATTTGTTCATCTTCAATAGTAAGTTTTGGTTCCAGAAAAGAGTTTAAAAATTCAAGTACTTCACAGGCCCATAAATCACTCATTTCTTTGAAAGTAGCCATCTTGTTTGTTTGTTTGTTTGTTTGTTTGTTTATTTATTTATTTATTTATTTATTTATTATTTACTAAGCGCTTATAGACCACCCCCTCTCCCGAAAGGGACTCGGGGCGGTGTACAGTCCATATCAGAAATACATCATGAATAGCTATAAAATTGAACAATTAAAATTATTAAGTAGATAAATAGATAAGAGGAGGATAAAAAGGTTTAAAGAACTGTACTGCTAAGTAAATAATTTAAAACCCCAACAAATATCCTATAAAACTAAATTTAAAAAACAATCCCCCTAAAAAACCAGTAAGAAATATGTTTGCCAGGAGGTAGACGTTATAATTATGCCAGGCCAGCCAATCGGAACAGGTGTGTCTTCAATTTCTGTCGGAAGGAGCGGAAGTCGGTGGTGGTTCTAATGTCGGGGGGGAGGTCATTCCAGAGGGTTGGGCCCATCACAGAGAAGGCCCTACTCCTTGGTGTCGCCCGTTGGCATTGCCTAGTGGACGGCACCAGGAGAAGCCCCTCCCTTGTGTTCTGGTAATCAACCTTCAAGGTTTTGTTTTACAACTGATGCGTATTTTGACCTGGAGTAGCCCTCTCTGTCACTCCAGACACAAGCATTTAGCACAGTTCTCTACATTTACCTTCACAGTAGATTGTTTCAGGGAAGACTGAATTGAAGAGAAGAAGTGCACAGGTGTGCACTATTGCAGTGGGGGTGTTTTTGTTTCTCTCTTCTGCTATTTATTATTTCATCTTGAGTGTGCAAAAGCACAATTGAGATATTTGTATGCAATATTTTAAAGCAGCCATATTTTTTCTATATAAAATTATTTTTTCCATATAAAATTAGCAGAACAACACTTTCCTCTTCCTCTTGATATTCATTCTTCCTTTACATATTTGTTTTGCAAATTGTTCATTCTTTTTTCTTGATATGACCAAAGCACATTAGTATAGTAATCACCCACTTCTTAATTCAATGAATTCTCATTCATTACTCATTGATTCTACCTCTTTTTGGTCCTACCCCTTCTGCTTTTACCACATGTACATGTACTGTTGAAAAATTGTAACAGGAAAAGAGAAGAAAAATAATTTTTGGAGCTATTTAAATTCTAATTTTCCATCTAATTCCACAAAGTGTAATTTTTCTCTACACTTTAAATGGGGGAATACAATCCTTATTTTATGTTTTAAAAATGTAATGGCTATTAAACTATGGTAATATGCAGGGTAAATATAATAATTCCTGCAGCATAAACCCACTGAATGCAATGGGGTTCATTTCTCAATCCCCCAAAAAACGAGCAGTAGAGAGGTGAAGAAGAAGAAAAATAACATTAGAAGAATTATTTCATTTTTGAAAGTAGTGTTTCAGATCATTTCAAAATTACAGTAGAAAATAAACCTCATGAATCTTAGTTATTTTTGGCATGGTTTATAAGAAATGGGAAGAGTAAAACTTTGGCCACGGGGCTTCTTTGATGTTCTTTCTATCATTGAGGAGCCAGCAATGGGGGACCTTCACAGTATACACAAACCCTCAAGTTAGTGCCCAGTTGCATGTAACCTCTGATAGATAGTACATCCAATCTTCATTTAACACTCCTGGCTTCCCGGCAGCGTGACCGTTTCTCATACTGAAATTTTAATTGTCAGCCAGCAATGCCAAGAGTCATTTCCAAACTGATTTATTCAAAGTGCTTTTAACCAAATTCTCAACAGAGAAATCCTGCTTAGCAGAATGCATAACAACTTTATTCAACAAGACACTCCCTGCTGGCAGATTTAGAAATCTAAGCAGTTCAAACAGAGGGGGGAGGGGGAGAAGGTGCAGAGAAGGAAGAAGAAGAAAAATAGGAAACCCAGGCACTGATTGTTCAAGTTAAATAGTGTTATTTTAATGCCCTGCAAAATAAAAATAATTCATGGAGAGGAAAGGTGCAATGGAACAGGTCTCTCCTCCTTTTTCTTTTTCTTTCTGCTAAGAACCGCTGGAGAAACTCATGGAGCAAAGGAGAATAAAATAGTAACTTTAGATAACAAGTTATAACGAAGGTAATCACAATATTTATGTCTTCTAGTTCAAAAGAGAGAAAGCTTTCTTAGGCTTTTCAGTGAAAGTGTAGAACAGATTTCTAACTTCATATGAATAAATAAACATTGGCTGAACAGAAGAGAATGCTGCTATGTTATGGATTGTTCAATTTTCAGAAGCTGAGCTCCAAGGAATAATTCATTTGTATGCCACCTAGTCAGATGTTATTACTTTTATGAAGTGAAATCCCAAGGGACAGGCATACACTGGGCGTGAGTAACAAACCTTGGCTATTAATTGTTTGAACAGATGAAGGAATCAACGTCATTTGTCAAAATAATATGGAGAGCCCATTTCTGTGACTGCTGTATAGATGCTAGGTTGCCTCTATGCAGTAAATGTTCTCCCTTGTAGAGAAACTGCATCATTTGTGTGAGGAGAGAACAAAAGAAAGAATTGTTGTCTTACATTATAGAGCAGCGATGGCGAACCTTTTTTGGTTCACGTGCCACAAGTGGGGGGAGCGCAGGGGGGTCATTTTAAGCACTCTGAAGGCATCAGGGAAGCCTCCAGACAGTCCCTGAAGCCTTCGGAACGCTTAAAACGACCCTCCGAGCAAACCGGAAGTCATTTCCGGTTTGCTCGGAGGGTCATTTTAAACATTCTGAAGGCTTCAGGGAAGCCTCCGGATGGTCCCTGAAGCCTCCGGAGGGCCTCCGGGGGGGGGAGGCTCTTTTCGCCATCCCCAGGCTCCTATAAAGCCTCTGGAGCCTGGGGTGGGCGAAAAATGGCTTTTAAAAACTGTGAACTCAGCTGGCCAGTGCGCCCATGTGTGCTGGCCAGCTGACAGGGCAGCGCCTCACGTGCCCTGACAAATGGCTCCGCATACCACCTGTGGCATGCGTGCCATAGGTTCACCATCACTGTTATAGAGGGATAACCTTTTGGTGGCCAGATGCCCACTTCACATTTTTTGGACACTTTATAATATCAGGTAATGATCTCTCTCTCTCTTTCTCTCTCTTTCCCTTCCTCTCCCTCTCTCTCCTTACTTAAAACTATATTAATTCTGTTTACTTGTCCAGTACAGTTTTTGTATCTCTTCTCTTATTGCAAAAGTATAAGTTTATTGACCTAAGAAATATAAAAGTAACCAAAAATACAAAACATTGAAAGAAGGAAAATATCAGAAAATAAAAAAGTGAAAGTGCAAAAAGAAAGAAAAAAGAATAATAAAAAAGAATGACTTGCAACTTTCTTTGATACTGATATAAGTAAAAAAGTAAAAAAAAAATAACATTTTTCTACATTATTTCCATAATACCATATAATTCTAATCATCAAATCCCAAAAACAATTTCTCACAAATAATAAAAAGCTGGTTTCCAAGTAGGAATGAAATGAAACTTTACCATCTCTGCCAATTCCACCAGTTTCACCATTCATTAAAGACTTCCAGTGTTGGGGCATTCACAACTTCTGGAGCCAAGCTGTTCCACTGATTAATTGTTCTGTCAGCAAATTACTCCTCAGTTCTAAGTTGCTTCTCTCCTTGATTAGTTTCCACCCATTGCTTCTTGTTCTACCCTCAGGTAGAAACTGCCTTCATTAGGAACAGTGTTTAATTCAAAGCAGGGAGTCTTTGTTTATAAACCCAACCAATTGATGGATGGTAGATAGAAAAAACAAAAAGAATCAGTTTGATTCTTCAAGCTGTATTTCTAGAACACACGTTTATCAAAACAAAGCTTTCAATTTACAATCTCTCAGAAATAAAAAAAATTACAACTCCTTCTATCTCTTTTGCTTCCACATTTTTGGGAGTTAGACACATGACCAAAAATGTTCTCAATATTTCAGTATAAATATAGCTCCCAAAATAAAGTTTCCAGAGAGAGGAATACATACCTATTCCAAAGAAAGTATTTCTTTGACTACAAAGGTAAATAAATCCAAAAAGTGATTTCAAAATGAAGATTGGTTCTAGTGTCCATAAAGTTGGCTGTGTCCCAGCTTGTGAACTTGATGGAAATTCCTGACAACTCATCACTCAACTCACAAGCCTATTAAGGAAACTTCTGCTTTTGTGATTTACTTGTGAGGAACCAATTTCTGGCTTCCTCCTGAAACCCCACCTACTGTGCAGTGAGTAACACAAGCTGCACCATCCTCTCTGAGAAGATCAGAGGTATCTAAACTGCCATGTCCCTCTCCACCTTTTAAATCTCTTCTCAAAGTGTGAGAAAGCTTGTCACTTTTTTTTAGCAAGTAGAGTCCTTGATGGTTGAAATAAAAAGGCAGAGAGGAAGGCCCCATCTATTTTATGGCTTTCAGGTTGCCCTGAATTTGTTCATTGGTTCACCTGGTTTAGTCTTATCTACTCTGATAGGCAATTTCTCTCTAGCACAAGGGCATGCAAACTGCAATCCAGAAGACCATAGGTGGCTCTCTTTCTAATTGCAAGAGTCCAGTGCAAGTTATCTATTCAGATCTCTGACAAGAGCAATTTGTCTCTTTTCTGGCAACCCACTGCAGAGAGAGGAAAAGACACAGATGGGGATGTCAGAAAGAGAAAGGAAAGTGTCAGAGCTAGAAACGTTGTTTGTTGGCAAGATAATCTGTGGCTCCTCCCATAGGTACAGTTACTTAAGAGTTTAATTTTCACAGCCTTGTCCTGTCGCCCGAGATTTTTAAATCTGATCATTTAAAGGAATCAGCCCTACAACTAGATTATAGTTACTTGATCTGAATTAATAATATTTTAATTATCAAGAACATACTGAAGTAAAGATTAAACTGTGTGTGTTTATACACAATTTATTTATACACACCTATAGGTAGAAATAGAAATATGTTACTTTGCTTTTCCTCTGAAAAGAAGGATTAGGTTTCTTTCATGTTGAACTTCCAACCTTGATCAACTAGCTATGTATTTACATAATATAAACCAGAATCCGAAGAGCTGTTGCTTTTAGTTTGAACTACTGTATTTCCCCGAAAATACGTCATGTCCTGCTAATAAGCCCAGGCCTGGGTTTTGCGGTGGGTATAAATATACGATATACACCCTCCCCCAAAAATAAGCTCTAGTGAAAGAGTGCTATGGCAAGTACAGGAGGAAACCCTTCCCTTCCCCGGTCACCTCAGCGCTTCTCGGCTCCTTAATCGGATCAGTTGAGCCAATCCGGCTGCCATTTAAAAAACAGCTGATTTGCGGGTGCTGCTCAGGCCATGGCCTCCAGCAAGTGTGGCTGCTTTTGCCATCGATTACGGCCACAAAAGCAGCAGGAGGCCAAGTGATGCACCCCATGCGCCTTGCACCGGCCTTCCAAAGGGTGCTGTAGCAGCAGTTATCCACAATTCTTTTATCATTATTTCGTCCCGACCCACGTGGCCCAGTGAGCCATGTGGATCAGGACAAAATAAGGGTAAAAAAAATGTGGATGGCTGCTGCTACAGTACTCTTTGGAAGGCCAGCTTGAGTCACCTGCTGCAAAAGTGGCTGTGCCCAAGACTGCTTTTGGGAGAGGAGGCAAAGCGAAAGCAATCAGCTTCATTTCTCCCTTGCTCTCAGCCCCCCCTCCCCTTCGGCTGAGCTCAAGCAGAGAAGGGGCCCGCAGGGTTTCAGGAGCAAAGTTGAGGCTGACAGGAATCAGGGCAGGGGGGAATGTCCAGTGCGACCCCAGCATTCTTCTTTCCTTGGAAAAGGCTTCTTCCGACATCCCCAGTTGTATGAATTTCCATGCCTTCCTTTATGAGATGTTGCTTTGCACATGGGACATTGGGAGAAGCCCTGTGAGGAAATGCCACTGTCAATGTGCAGGAAATCCTCTCCCCCCTGCAGATCATCCTTTCAAAACGTAGTTTCACCAGGATGAAGAGGTGGCTGGAGGTGGCGTTTGCATCGGGTTGGGCTTTCTTCGCAAGGCGGACGATCTGGGGAGCAAGATATTTAGAAAGCTTGGGCTGGCGTGGGTCCGTTTCTACAGTGAAGCATCTGATTCATCCCCAAGGGTGAACGTTTCACCTTTTGTCATCTCTCTGCCCAGGCTTGGAAGCTGCAGAGGAAGCATGCCATGCCCGGCGGGGGGGGGGGAGAAGTGACAGGAAAAAGAGCCACGTCTCGCTCCACACCTCTCACTTCTCCCCCACCCCACCTGCCACCCGTCTCGCTAAAGAGACAGTGGGGAAGGGAAGCAGCTTGGATTCTGTTAGCAATGGGGCGGGGTGGGAGGAGTTGGGTTGCGAGACATGCGTCCTACCCGAGACTTGCAGCTCTGTCATGTTCCTCACTGTTTTGCCCAGGGAAGTTGAACTCGCGAGATTTTTATTTCTTTACAGGGTGCTTCCCTGGACAAAACGGTGACAAACACGATGGAGCTGCAAGCCTTGGGTAGGACGCGTGTCTCACAGCCAAACTCCTCCCACCCCACCCCAATGCTAACAGAATCCAGGCTGCTGTTGTTATTCTTAGTTTACTTTATGAATAATAAGATTGTCACGAACGAAAGGAGGGTTGTAACCTATGATCCCCCTACTCGCCCACTCAGTTTGAACCTGCAGCTGAGTGGGGAAATTCTATGGCAATTCAGTAGGTGGAGGTGAATCACACAGGCCTGGCAAGGCTTATGCATGCGTGGCCCAGCCCCAGATTTCTCTGAGAGGAAAAGTCTTGTAAAACACGGCCTGGGAAAACACAAACTAAAAATAACTGTAAATCTAACAATTTCTTATTTAAAATTGGGTCCTGGTTCTGTATCCTCACTGCTGGGCTTCATCCAGCAGCCATCCACTCTGTCTCCCCACAGAGCAGCTCTCCCTGAAACCACCCAGCAGCAAAGCCCACAGAAAAGAGAAAGAGAGAGAGAGGGAGCAGATGCCACAAAATGTAGTCCAATCTTGCATTCATCAGATATTTCTGGTCCTGTGTTCTAATATGTGTTTCTTGCAGACAAATCACATCATTTTAAAATTGTTTCAAATAGTGAAATATTTTTTCCTTTTTTGTGGTGAATTTAAACCATTAACATTCCAGGTAAGAAATGTAATTGTCATCTTCAGGTCCCTGAAGCTTTCTAAGAGCTGCCTGGAAATCTTGCTGGGATTTCACCTTCGGTCTTGCTCCCCCCACAGCTTCTGTGTTTGTGTTTGTAATTTCTTGGATTAATGTCTGGGTTTGCTGCATCTTTAATTCTTGCTCTTTGCGTTTAGTGGCCACTCGAGTTTGTTTTTGTTCCATAATTTCTTCTGTCTCCTCAGGTAAATCCAGAGCTTGAGCAGCTCCCCCTTGTACCTGTATCTTGTTGTCTGTTCTTGCCGGCTTCTTTTCTTCTTTTAGGTCCTGGGGATGGGGGCATCCAGCCTTTAATACATTGCTATAAAAATCTCTTGCTTTCCAAACTGTGTTAAGACGATATCTTTGTCCTTGATAATTCACCACCAATCTGACTGGGGCCTCACATCTAAATTGAATCTGGCGACTTTTTAAATTCATCCACTAAAAATGCATAATCCTTTCTGGATCTCAACATTTTTGGGGGGATTTCCTTCAATACTACCACATCTTCTCCTGCTGCTTGTAACTTAGTTGTCTATGTTGCTTGCAGAATTTCATTCCTGGTTTTCTTGGTGACAAAATAAATTACAATATTTCTTAGTAGTTGTCTCTGTCTGGCAATCCATGAATTAACACGGTAAATTTTATCAATCTGCCAGGCACACTCCACCTTTGGTTCACCAGTTAATTGAGTGAAAGCTTCGGCAAAAATATCTCGCAGGTATTCCTGGTTAAGTTCTTTCAAACCTCTTATTCTTAAAGCAAATTCCATTGTTCTATATTGTATCATTGTTGCTTCTGCCTCTGATTTATCAATTTTGCTTTGTGCCTCCTCAAATTTATTCTCCAACTTAATGTGAGACTGATTAATTTCTTCCACCTTCTCATCCAGAGATGTTACATAACCAAGTAAGCCTTTAAATGCATCTACTATGTCTTCCCTAATCTGTTGATTAAGGGTTTGAATTAAGTCCTTAATTCCAGACATTTCGTCAGACATATCTTTAAAAGCATTTGAAATCTTTTCTTCCAAAACAACGGCTTGGTCCTTTAATGCATTTTGGAGATCTTCAAGTGTCAGAGTTTTTGTTTCTGCTGGAGGTAAAAAAGATTGTAATTTTTGTTTCTGGGCTGGGGAACTACCAGCACTCTTGGAAACGCTTAATTTTGCTTGTTTTGAAGCCATTTCAGAATATTCAAACAAACTTTTCAGCTGCCAGTTTATTAAGTCCAAAAAGTCCACCTATTCCCCCAGGTTTGTTAACCAATACTGTTTTCTTTGATCTTAAACTCTTGAGTCTTTTAACATCATTAACAGGCAGTTAACAAATGCTGTCCCTTTTAAGTTTCACTTTCGACACACCCTTTATTATTCAATCACCATCTTTGAGTCCTTTTGTCTTCACAGAGGGAAGTATGTTACATCGGAATTAAGGTTTGTACTTACAATTATATTTACTCTTCACTCCGCCTGCGTATCTTTCAAATATAAATTTAAACATTGGCAGCAAGGGTGGTCATGACATTTCGTTTCTGCAAAAGCAGAAGCGTCCCGGATGAGGAGCTATGTCGGGCTTCTGGGGAGCTCTCACCCTTCGTACCCCAGGATCACTCCTGGGGCGCCCGGGGAGCTCTGCCCTCGCCCGTCTGCTCACCCCCCTCTTTTCCCAAGGGGGGGGAGTTTTCAAACTGCTAGACAACTGATTTATGCTGTTCTAGCAGTTTATTACTCAATCACGGGGCTGGCGTTCCCTAGGGAGCGTCTTCCAATGCCGACGGTGCCACCGGGAGTTAGGAGGAGGCATGTCTTTTGAGCCAGATTTATGTCCATTTCCTGGCAAAATAAATGGGAAAATCCCATTCGGGAAGATTCCATTTAGGGTTAGGGTCAGCTCTCCAGGAATTCGCAGAGCAAAATGGACATTGCCATTGGATTCGGACAACATCGGTATGGTTAGGAGGGGGCGTGCCTTTTGAGCCGGCTTTATGTACATTTCTTGGTAAATTAAATGGGAAAATCCTATTCAGGAAAATTCCATTTAGGATTAGGGTTAGCTCTCTGTTGTGGCCTAGCATGATCCAGTTGAGCTGCTGATGCACTCGGATAGCGAGGGATTATTTGAGTCTGCCCCGGACGATGTGGAGGAACCTGTGCAGGGTTCAGATTCAGAGCAGGGACCAGAGGGGCTGGTTCGCCACCCGGAGATGCTTGAGGCATGGAGCAGTGGGTTAGGCAATTTGTCCCTGATGCTAGAGTGAGAAGGGCTGAGAAATATAAGCAGCAATTACATAGGCAGCTCATAGAAGTTAATTCAGCACAGGTTGTTGAGTATTGGCCCCTTCCAAGAGAGCACATAGGTGAGGCATTGGATGGGGACATTTGCAGGAAACAACCGTTCGATATTAGTAGTGAAGAAAGTCTATGTCTTAGAGTCGTGTTTGAATACCTGGTTTGTTTTTCTTGTATGTGAGTTATCTGGGCCCTCAGTCAAAATGTTTGTTATCTGTAATTAAACAGTGGCAAACAGCCAAGCCTGTGTTCTGGCTTGTTCACAGGCGTGGAGAGACGGGGGTTAGAACAGTTTGTTTCTTGCCACATTTACAAACAAGCCATCATGGAACAGCTCCTTGCTGATAATGCTCAACTGGCACAGCAGGTGGCCTTGCTGGCCGGCCATTTGGCTCAGCTATTTCCCCCCAGCCTCAGAGAAAATGTCCGGTTGCTATGCCTGATAAGTTTGACGGCAATGAAGCCATGTTTCCAGCTTTCTTGGGACAATGCCAGCTCTTTATCAGTCTGAGAGCGGAGGACTTTCCCACCGACTGGGCTAAAGTGGGGTTTATCATCAACTTACTCTCCGGCTCTACAGCTCGTTGGGCTACTCCTTTGTTGGCTCAGGATAGCCCTTTGATGGATGATTTCAGGGGTTTTTGTCATCATCTCAGACTTATGTACAAGGACCCCATTAAAGAGGAAACAGCTGCCAGATGTCTCAAGACGCTGAAGCAGGGCTGGGGTTCCTTGCAGAGTCCTATGTTAGTGAATTCTGGCTCCTTAGCTAAGATTCAGCCTGGAATGAGGCAGCCCTCATGGGCTGTCAGATTACATGCAGGATGAGCTGGTGCAGGTGGACAGGCCACCGACGTTCAATGCGCTGATCCACCTGTGCCTCCGGAGAGACACCCGGTTGTAGAGTTGGGGGAGTCACCACGCATCCCACGAGACCAGAGAGCTAGCTCCACGGTAGGAGCCCATGGATTTGAGTGCCGCCAGACCCCCCTTGTCACGAACTGAGATGGACAGATGGTGTGCAGGGGGGTTGTGATTTTATTGCAGAGACCTTGGGCACCTGGCAGCGGTTTGCCCCCAAAAGAATAAGTGGCTGCGAGGTCCAGGGCCTACCCCGCAGCTCCAGAACAACTTGTCGGGAAATGGGTGGAGCCTGATCTGAGGGAGACCTTAGGTCGGGCGCACACTGAGATTGACAGCCCTCTCCGGCACCTGATTTTGGCAGCACACATTCTCCTGTCTGGTAGTCCACTGGGGATTCTGGCCCATGCCCTGGTCAATTCAGGGGCTATCACGAACTTTATGGATGAGGCGTTTGCGACCAAGTATGTCATCCCTCTGTGTCTGGTGGACCCACTGATGCTGGTCAAAACCATTGATGGACGAGTGCTTCTGTCAGGGCCTATCAAGGCCGCCATGCAGCCCTTGGGCCTTGTCATCGGGGATCATGAGGAGGCCATCCAGTTTTACATTGCTTCGGACCTGCATTTCCCCATGGTCCTGGGCTTGGCATGGCTGCAGGTGCACGATCCCCAGATTTATTGGTCGCAGAACCTGGTCATGTTCCAATCCCTGCAATGTGTCGACCACACCCGTCACGTCTGTGCAGGCCAAGTGCTGAATTTGCCCAGGATGTCCTTGCCGATGGACTTAGTGGAGTTCGCGGATGTCTTCAGCGAGCAGGAGGCAGACCAATTGCCACCGCACTGGCCTTATGATTGCCCCATCGACATGGTGCCAGACGGGAAGCTCCCTGTTGGTCGCTTGTACTCCATGTCTGAGCCAGAGTTGGCTGCATTGCAGGACTTTTTGGACAAGAATCTCACCCTGGGTTTTATCCGGCCCTCGTCTTTGCCACTGTCTGCCCCGGTCTTGTTCGTCAAGAAGAAGACGGGGATCTGAGAGTCTGTTGTGACAATTGTCGTCTGAATCTGATCACGGTGCGCAACAGTTACCCTCTGCCCCTGATTCCTGAATTGTTGGAGCAGCTCCAGGAGGTGACGGTGTTCACAAAATTGGACTTCCATGGCACCTATAATCTGGCCCGCGTCCAGGCGGGGGACGAATGGAAGACGGCCTTCGGCACCTGGTACGGACATTTTGAGTACACGATCATGCCATTTGGATTGACCAATGCCCCAGCCATCTTCCAGCATTTCGTGAATGATGTCTTCCGGGACCTTTTGGACCAGTTTGTCGTTATGAATTCCTCCCATTCTTCTAATTCAATAGATACTTGACATGACTATTCAGAGTTTTGATGGCCATTGTAAATTTATATAAGGATCACTTCAGCCCTAGGAACTACTTGTTCCTTGCCTGCCTCAGCATTTTTAATTTCCTAATAAAGTGCTCAGAACTGTATCATTGATTCATTATTACATGGATTTTTATTGTCACATGGGATATCATTTTCTGCCTCAGAGAGTACAATAGCTTAGACTGGCCCATTGTAATAAACCTATAGGCCAGAAGAATGTGTTGGACCATACAACAGATTTCCACAAGTGGGGAAATTGACACACTGATATGATACAATATCTTTCAAGATTTGTCGAGTATCTTATTGCCTACATTGATAATTTAACAATGGACTCCTAAAGTGTGTACAGTAGTCACCCAAATCCTTCGCAGCAAAGAAAGTCTGGTCTTATCTTTCTACTTGGAATTCTTTTGAACATGAGAGATGAAGGAACATCTGCTTTTTGTAATCAAAGCAGTTTCAAACTTGAACAACAATCTAACAAAGGGAAAGCAACTAAGGTAGCTAATTGTCTGCAGAAATGAACACACTCAATTATCTCATGTTTTTTTAAACTAAGAAAAGTGAGACAGAAAGAGCCATTTGAAGAGCAGTGATTTAAGGTGACAGCCAAGTGAGCAAAAAAGAGAATGAGGGGGAAAAATGACTTGACTTAAGCCACTAGTTGCTGACATCTTTTCTTTCTTTTACCTATTTGCATTTCACAGCTTAATCTTCCACTGAGGATTCTTAACAGTGGCAGAGGCTATAGTGTTAGTGCAGATAACTATGTGCTGCCTTGGCTATTTATCAGTTTAATGATTATATACATGAGAAACATTGCTGTCTTCCTTTTAAAACTGATGAGCTCTTCAGCATTTTATTACCAGAAGAAATGTGCAAAAGCAAAACAAGAATATTTTGTGCAGTCAGTTATTAAAGGGGTTCACCACCGAATTTTAATTAGCAGCATTAAAAAAACTAAGTTGATTGTTCAGCTTAGGAATGTAGAGAAAGTAATATTCAGAACTGTCTTTCAAAATGCTTTCCTTAGAGTCAATAGGATATGGGCTTTATTTTAACAAGATCTTGATCAACTTTACTTTTTTAACAAATTTATGGAGTGTAAATTGGATGGTTAATATTAGAGAGAACTGTTTAGTTCCATAAAATCTTGAGTTTCAGTTTTAACTCGGGATGTTGATTTTTTATACTCTTTCATAATCCTCAGTAGAGGCAGTGACTTCTTTTCTAGGAATACTGAAATAAAATTCAACAGATTTTATTTTATTTTTTCCATTCAAACAGAAAAGGTAACTAAGACAGAGAAGTTTTTTTTAATTGACTTTTCACAAAGATGGCTGTTTCAGGTGTGATTCTTCATGCACATTAAAACCAAAATAACAACAAACCAATGATTCTACTTCCCATTCTCTTAGTATTACTACTATAATTACTATTGGCAGTAGTAAAAATAATGGTAATAATGATAAAGTCTTTTGAGGTGGTTGTGATTCCTTGGCATTGTAGAGAATGAAGAAACATGCATGTTTAGATGAGACAATGGACTTCCCAGGGAAGGCTACTTTGTCCCTATTGCTTCATGTCATCAGTGCATGTGCAGATAATTTGCTTCTTATGTTCAATCTAGCTAAAATTATTCATGGATAAAACAGCAGGCAAATAACATGAGGAGAACATAAAGACATTTTTCAGGATGTTCCAACAAAGTGTAAGAATTTCAGGAAAGTTCTAGTTAAAAAACTAACCAGACAGAATGTATTTGGAGCATGTAGCTTGATTTTAGTGTATGTTTTGTAAACCACTCTGTGGTTTACAACCTCTTGTTTCTGTCTGAGAAACAGTTTTTATATGCCTTATTCTGTAAATCATAAGCAAAAGGAAAGAGACCAATCATTTTATTGATTCTACTGCATGTGTTAAAACTTCCAGTTTTATCTATTTAAGAATAAGCGGCCAGAATCAAGACCACCACATACAGGTCATACTTCTGTGATGAGATAAAGATTTGGTTGATTGGCTGACTGAAATCAACCTGTTTAGCATGGAGGAGTTTTATTTCTTAACAGATTAAATTAGCGAAGCAGGCCTCCAATATAGTTTAGTGTATGTTTACTGTGGTTGTTAAGAAATTCTTCCACAATCAGCTGTGGCTCAGGACTTGACAGATAGTATGTATCAGCATCGTATCACAGTTGTTGGGGATACAGCAAACTGTTTCTTTTCTTAATATTCTTGGTATTGTGGGAAAACACTCACTGCTTCAGTTTAACTTTGGGGATGTGAACCTACTGTATTTTATCAGCATTAAGCTCTTTAAGAAAGGTCAACAATCACTATGGCCAAAAAAACAACAACCAACAACAACCCAGAAAATTGGAAAAGTGTGGAGGCAGCACTATAGGAAGAAAAATGGGGATGTGATGAAAATAAGGCATAATAGCAAGATGAATAGAAAGCTTCTATTTCTTTTACCATGCTGACCAAAATCGCAGGTCTACAGAAGACATACTACCTTTGTTTAGGGGTGACAGTGAAAAATATACTCTATTTTCCTGCGTGAACTAAGAAACTATTGCACATTGAAACCAAAATAACCACAAACCAATGACACTTGATTGTCCTTGCATTTTCTTCTTTCATTTAACAACTTGAAAACTGGTCTTCTAGGACTTCTGCATGATATGTGAATGCACAAACTCATGTCCCATCTCTGGCTGCCACCCACCTCTCAATCAATGAATGAAATAAAGCAAAGAATGGGCAACTAGTTTACATATGCTGTCTCTTAGACTAGGCTACTTCATTCACTATTTCTACAGTCTCCTGCTGTACTCCTGAGAAGATTTCCAGCTGTGTAAAATACATAAAAATAGGACACGAATTTGTGGCTATTTACATAAGTATTAATGCTAATGCATAACTCGGTTTCCCAATAGCCCTTACTAAAATTACTAATAGGAGAAAAAAAGAAAACAATTGGAAGCTAATGTCTGGAAATGCTTCATTGTTATGCAACTGATTTCAGGAATTCTGAATCTTTCCTTTTCCTCTTTACATTGTGTGCTAAATGAGTTCCAAGTCAAATTAACAAGCAATAATCATGTGACATGAAAATCAAGCACATAGATCCTCCTTCCCTCAAATTGTTTCCTGTCCAGGAAGGAATAACCAGGCTTAGTATGAGGAAAACCCATATGAGAAGACCCCTAATGAGCTTTCCAGGAAGTAGAAGCAAGTAGCAGCAGAAGATGACTTGGTACCACCATCTTAATTTCCCCGAGTGCTTGAAAGTAGAAAGAGAAATCTCTGTCCCTCCATATGCTTTTGAGTTAGGACTGCTAATAACAAGAGACACTGGGAGCTGTAGTACAGCACCTTCTAAAGAGCTATAAGTGCTCCATTTTTTAGATTCTAGAGCAACATGACACAACTGGCCTTGTGGAACATTAAAATGGCAGCTAGATGGTGTTGCTCAGAGCGGGGCAAAGAAAATAATAAAAAGCAAGACCACGACGTAAGCAGAAGATTGCGAAGAATGTCAGCTGTCCTAGAAGCAGACTTCATAGCAAAGTTTGAACATTGCAACAACCAAGATCTTCTATAAATAATAATGCTCTTATGTGTTCATAGAAGAAAGTATCCCCCTCCTGTATCATTGTGGTCATAGTCCAATCTATTTTTATATAAAGACAATACTGATACCATGATTGCCAGGTACCTTTCATTAAGTCTACAAGAAACAGGGCTTATGGAACTTTTGTAAGTTGTTCCACAACTTACATTAGAACAGAAGGAAGGGTTAGACCAGCCAATAACAACTGAGGAGATAAGGGAGGCTATTACTCAATTGAAGACTGGGAAGGCGCCTGGGACGGATGGTCTTACAGCTGTTTATTACAAGACCTTAATGGCAGAGATGGTGGAACCTCTTAAAAAACTTTTTATGGAAGTGATGGTCAATGGAAAGATACCCCCATCTTGGAAAACAGCTTTTATTTCTCTGATACCTAAAGAAGGTCAGGAGGGATCACAACCAAAGAATTATAGACCTATTTCTTTACTTAATGTAGACTATAAGATATTTGCAAAGGTATTGGCTTATAGATTAATGCCGATACTACAGCAAATTATTCATCCAGACCAGACTGGATTTATATCAGGTAGATTTATGAAAGTTAAGGCTTTATGGATTAAAATATGGTGGATAATGCAGAAGAAGATTCTTAAAAGAAAAATTAAATTTGCTCCCCAATTTTTTCTATTGGGCATAGTACCTGACTGCACTGTTGCTGAAACTAAATTAATATTGTATATGATTACAGAAGCTAGACTGCTGGTAGCACAATATTGGAAGAAAGCAGAATTATGCTCTATAGAAGAATGGATACTTAAGGTAGCAAATCTTGCCGAAATGGATAAAATTTCTGTATATCTAAAAGATCACTCTTACGATAAGTATATTATAGATTGGTATCCCTGGATTGATTTTGTAAAATTAAGGTACGGTTCAAAGGAAGTGTCTATGGGATTTGGTTGAGAAATGTTTCATAAATATGTAGTAATGGTTTTGGAAAGGAGGTTATGATGGTTTTTTTTCCTTTTTTGTCTTTTTTGTATTATCCTGTTCTTATTCTGATATATGCATATTATTATTGGGATATTTGTTTTTCAGATTTGCTGGTAACTGTGCTTCTGTCTCTATCTGGGAAGTCAGGGGTTGGGTTAGGGAGGGTTAGGGTGGGGAAACGGGGGTGGGGGTGGGTGGGGGGAGGGGGAGGGGAGGGAGAAAATGTTTTAAAAATTTTTTTTTGTTTTGTGTAAAACTTTTCAATTAAAAAAAAAAGAAACAGGGCTTATAATCTAAGCATTATAAAGGATAAATGATATTTACAATGATCAATTCTCTTTCCCGTTTTACTTATTTGGTAACTCCATGCATTGATTATATTGCCATGTAAAGATGATACCAGATTAGAACTTGTTATGGTGAGAGAAGGTGCCTGACCAAAAGAACAGATTGGTTAATTTATTCTTTTTTTTTCTAAATTTGGTCCTTATTTTTTATTTGGTAAAATTCATCATACATTATGTGCACCTCCACATCTGAATAGGAGAACAAAAGCTGATAGAGACATTTTAATGAAATATTTTTGCAGTAACCCACAGCATTTTACTATAATCAGAAATATGTCTATTAATTTTGCTTTTTTGATAATGTACTCATGCTTTTATTATAACAGAATTTCAATTATTTAAAAGTCTTGCATAAAAGTGTCAGTCACTTTTAGTGGGTAGTTTTTTGGATGTTCTGTGAGCATTTCAAGGTAGATCAGGCCAAAAACAACTGTCATACACACTAATATTACTTTTATTATAAAAACAGGATATTGAAAATCTGAATGTGCTTTCCACTTCCACTCCATGAATTCCATGAAAACTATGGACAGTCTTATTTGAGATGCTTTCCAGGTTATGCTTCTAGGCTGGACTTAAGATTTATTTTATCTGACCATTATCTTGGTTATCACTTTTCCACCTGTTCCTTAAGGTTGTTCCTTCCATCCATTACATCTTCCAATGAAGCAGTAAATCTGGGTATTCAAGTGACACTATTTCATCCAACATGCATATTGATCTTTGTACAAGAAAATACCTGGTTTATCACAAATCCTTTCTTGTGATGGAGATTGCAGCAATCATTCTATTGATAATAGGATGGTACAAATTTGGAACAAGACAATCTTATGAAGAAGGCTGGCAATAATGTCACAGCTCACTCAGCTATAAATACCCAAGATCTACTTCTCACCCAATAAGAATAAAACGATGTGTTAATTGCAATTGCAATGGTCATTCTCATAGAACTACTACAAAGCAACACCATAATATCATGAACTCATTTAATCCATTCTAGGAAATATCCAACCAGAAAACACATAGGAAAGACTCTGCAGCAATTCCTCCACCATCCCCTTCCAGAGATGCCTTTCATTTAGGCTAAAATTTAATGTAGGAAATATGGGACTCACAGGCACTGATTTATTCCTGAACATCTCCCTTGGTAACTACCAGGCTTCTTTTATTGCCTAACTTGTTAAAAAAGATTATTTTAATTTAAAAATGGCATGCTGCAAAGCAAGACGCTTTTAGCATCATAATAATTTGCGGCAATGCTTTTGGATACTTTGAAGTTCCCATTGGCATAGTAGAAAATATGCTGGAGAACTGCTTCACTTTCTGGAAAATTGATTTTTGTGATTGGGCATTCTTTCCTCAGCAGCCATTTTAAATAGACCATTCTTTTATAGCAACCATTTTATGAATGCTGCAGTGCACCCTTTAGCCAGCCTTGAAACCAGCTCTTCTTCATTTAAGCCCTTTGCTTTCCTGCCATCCAGTTCCCTACTCAAACTCAGTGTCAATCATGCCAGACCTAGCAATAAATTTGTATCCAGGAACTTAGCCTTGCATTTGATAGCTATCAAAACAGCAGCAGCTTCGGAGGCTCAATGTAGTTTAGAGAACTTGCTTTATTGCAGACAAGGAAGAAGGCAGATATTTGCAGAAGCCATCTTTTTCCTTGGAGCTTCAGGGTTGCCACATTTAGTGCCTGGGAAAATGGGAGTGGAAATTGCAAGGAGCCAGTGGAGGATCAGCCATAATAACATTCTTTTCTATGGGAGTCAAATACACTCAGCCTGCACCTAGATTGGAGTGATTGGGAGTTGTCTCCAGTTGGGACTTTGAAATGATTGGACCATGTGATGGGCTTGTGAGTGCAGGGCAGAGGTGGGTTGCTCCTGGTTTTCCCCGGTTCAGCCGAACTGGTAGTGGCGGCGGTGGGAGACTCTGCCCATCTGCCTGGACTTTGCATGTGAGCACGTGAGCACAAGTGAACCAGTAGTAAACCAGTTAGCAACCCACCACTGGTGCAGGAGATGTATCTTTGACTTTCTTTTGGGGAAAACCTGGAACTCTCAGATTCAGGTTTTCCCAGATGTGCCAATATAACATCTCTAATAAAATGGAACTTTGAGGAATCGCTAACCTCAACATCTTCTTTCATTGGGGGTATTACTTGGAACCCTGACAATAGGATTCCAGCCATGCTCACTTCTCTCTAATATTCTAACTCATCACTCTTAAGGCAGTATCCCTCATCAATCTCAGTTACATTATAAGATATATACAATCTATATGAATAGAAAGGCAGTGTCATTAATCCCCCAAGGTCTGCAGAGCTTTGAGTTAATTCTACTAGTTCAAGAGGATTTAGTCATAACTAAATGATAGTTGAAGGATAGAATTGCAATTCATTTGAACTCCTGGTGATTTCTTGCCAATAATATGAATATGCCATTGCCTTGTAAGTCCCAAAGGTTCTTGTTTTTTTTTTTTTTTTAATGGTGGGGAGCTGAAGAAGCTTCTTGGATGAAGCGAAATGTCTTCAAAGAAAAACAAGAAAGCCCAGTTGCCTCTTGAAAAATGCATCTTTGGGACAACCACAACCTGGATGACTGAGAATATCCATAAACATTGCCTGGGGGGGGGGGAGGATAGCAGAGGGTACATATTAATTTATCCAACAGCCCTGGACTTTACTGGTCATCCCTGTTTCAAATGCTAATCCAGTTTGATCCTGTTTAGCCTTTTTTGATATCTGCCAAGGTTGCCATAGGCTACTGCCTACTAAATGGATATAGGAAACCTGGCACATGTCAAAATCTTGTACTTGCTCTGCTTGTCACCATAGTTCTTCTCTGAATGATTTTCATTCTAAAGGTAAAGGGGGTTTTCTTAGTGTACTAGAGATGAAAAGATCTCATTCCAAAGCTGTGTAGCTGCAAAAAAAAAAAAAAAATGATTCCTACAGTGGCTTACAGCATTTGCGTTTTACAGCATTACCTTTTGTTTCATAAAAATAGCTTGATAAATTCAGACACCCTTCTCCCCTTTTGTTTTGTTTTTAAATTTTTCTCCTCCCCCCCCCAAAAAAAAAGCAGCTGGAAAGAATTCAGGAGAATTGAATGTCAAAATGTTCTTTTTCTTTCATCTTTTGTGTGTTGTTTTTTTAAAAAAAATTCTCCTACATTAACATTTTTAAGTTGCATAAAAAGAACCAAATAACAATGGGGAAAGATTGCATTTGCAAGTAAATGCACAGACACTGAAATTATTATACTTTGAGATCTATAATGCATATATTATAATAGAGAACCTTCATTCTTTGTTTGCAAAATGATACCATAAAGGTTAAAAAATCATAAGCATTTTGCTGTTTTGAGAATTCACACATCTATTTTTTTTAATGCAGTGTCACTGATTGGATTGCAAACCTAAACTACACAGTCCCAGACAAAATGTTCTCAACCTCATCTCCATTCACTGAACAATTCACCAACAGCTGGTGTTGACACGAGGCAGGAGAAGGAGTTAGAGTTAGAACACATATCAAGATAATTACATTCTAGAGTTGAACCCAACTCCTGGTGCTACATTGTCATGCCCATGCAGGGTTTTTTTTTTTTGGCAATGGTACTCAAGTGATTTGTCAATGCCTTGATTCAGGATGTATTTTCAGCTGCCAGTCTAGCCTTCAACCCTGGCATTCTCTGATAATCACCTATTAAAGTGCAACCAGGGGCATAGATTCCAGACAAGATTATCCAAGTGCAGCTACTTGCTGAGAAAGCAAAGAAATGTAACTAGAAAACAAGCTGTACTTTCTTTTAAAAATGTGCAAAAATGAGGTGGCGAGGACAGAACAGTTTCCATTTGAACGGTATTTGCAATGATCATACTTTTTTTTTTCCATGTTACCAACCAAATGAAGAAGGGAAAACCTCAGATCTAGCCTATTGTTGTTGTTGCTTTAAGTTGTGAGCAATTAAAAGATGTCTTAAAGAGAAAATTCAGGTTGGACACATTCTCCTTATGGAATCTGGTATTTGTGGTCTAGAATTTAATTCTTACAAAAATAATGTACTTTGAGAATGGTTGTTCATATACCCAGGACAATCCCCAGTAAAACATTCATTTTTTTTCTTTTTATGACCCTCTAATCCTTTGCTTTGGGGTTGAGTTGGGGCAACAGAATGGAGTTGAACATTTACTGGCCAGATGCTCTTCCTGATGCCTATGTGGAGTTCTCAGCAGATATTTTTTCTTTGTGTCCTGATAGAGAATCATCAGCCAAGGATTCAGAATTAGAACCATATTTGTTGAATAAAATCTATTACATTTGCTAAGAAATATGCATTATAAATTCTGCCCCCAATGCTTTAAATTAAATATGCACATCAACAATTTAATTTTAAGATATAGAACTTCCTAAAAAAATATATAAGATCTTTGGAGTGCCTTTAGTGAAATGTGTGAGATATCCAACTCAAACTTTATTAAGGGAAACATTTAATTATCAGGACAGGAGTGGAAATACAATAAACATCCTAAATCTCCTCTTCAATTTTTTAAAAAGATCATACAAGCAGTCATCATTTAGTGACTGCCTTATTCAGTGACCATTTGAAGTGACAACCAAAAGAGGAATGTTGTGACCAATGCTCGCATTTATGACCTTTGCAAGGTCTATAAAACAAAATGAAGCTGAACTAAGATCATATACACAAACTTGTGCTTTCACTTAGAAACTGCTTCACTTGCAGTTTCAATTGTGATTTTCAAATGAGGACTACCTATATTTATATCTCTAAAGTAATGCTAGGACTATTCAGCATTTTGGATTTGGTTTCCAGGAAATGCTTTGGAACATACAGGACTGCAAATGTGCAACCTGTTTAACACTTTAAGAAATCTCTAAACCATTTTTGCAATTACATATATAAATATATACACATACACATCCATATACACAAGCTGTAATCATTTGAGATTAAATTGCTGGAAATTAATTCCTCATGGGCACCATCTGGCATTATTTAAGAGGCAATATTGCTTTATAAATCAAAGTTGAGTTTATAATGAATTAGCTAATTTGTGTTTTAATACAAAAGTTCCTCTTTTTTTAAAAAAAATGTTAGCAGAGATGAAGAGCCAATGGAATAGATATTAAATGAGCAACTAGAACTTGTGGAAATGTGTATAACTGGATATAGTTTATTCCTAATAAAATTGGTTTATATATCAAAGTATGGGATTAAACGTTATGATGGGAACATGAAGTTCCCAAGTATGTGCTTCCTTCATATCTATATGTAGTACACAAACAAGCAGATCCTGGCCTGTTAATTTTAACTTATTTTAAATGTATTGTCTTTTAAATTCGGTTTGTTTTTTTGGATATGTATTTAATTTTTTTAAAACTTTTGGGATGTGTGTTTTTTTTAATGTTGTACGCCGCCCTGAGTCCTTTTGGAGAAGGGTGGCATATAAATCCAAACAAACAAACAAACAAGATCAGGAAAAATTAGCAGGGATTCATCTCAATACCATCTCCTAAATGTTTTTGCAAATGCCGTTAATCTGGCCCTAAAAGATAGTATAAACCTGTCTGAATAAATATCTATAGTAAGAACTACATACAACCTGCTCTGACTACTGCCTATATGGCATAACAATTCATCATAGTCAAATTATTTGGTGAAGTGGTTCGCACACGATTTTGTAAGTGTGTGTTTCATGATGTGACCTGTAATCAGCATCAGGTCTTGTTCCTTCTGACTGAATACAATAGTTCCATCTTTGCTTACAGAGTATATAGCCAATTTAATGTTGGTGTTGTCCATCCAGTGACATCTTTTAGGTTATGGAAGAAGATATACATTGAAATCTCTTGGCAAAACTCTATTATTCTGTCTCTTACTTCTTTTCATCCACTGAGATCAAATGTTCTTATTATTCATGATAGTTCCAATTTCTAGATTCCTATCATTAGTGTGATGATTTTTGTGGTGTTGTGTCTGTAAGTTGATGTATGTAATCATAATGATTATTTCCTTTGCACCTGCAATCTACCTGGATTACAGTATGATAATTTTACTTGATCTGTGTAAATCTGTTTTGCCTTGGATTCAAACTGATGTAATTTTAATCATGGGAGGGGGTTGCATTAGAGCACTGATTTGCACACCCCTTGTAAATAAATGATGGTTACTCCATTTCTTCTATGCTTTTCTTGTCTGCCGCAGAAAATCTGATGCTCTAATGAAGTGAAATAATCTCTTCTGGTCCATTGCATTGCAATGATTCTCAGAATATCAATGTTCAGTTTTGATATTTGAGCTTTGACAATATAAAGTTAGCCTTAGTTGATAGTTCCAAAATTATGTGTACCAAAGTTAATACACACTGTATCTTTCTAGCTTCAAACTTTCTTTTTGTTTCTGGCCAGATCAGCACCTTGACATTCTTTTGATTTGAATTCATACATATCATAAATGCCAATGCTGTTTTCTACATGCCTCTCCTCCTCCCCAGTAGCCTTATAATCTGGTAGACAAATTATTTGCCAGTATCAGGTTGACAATGTCCAAGTTATGAATAAATGTTGGTTTTGTTCATTTTGCAGAATACTGGAATGGATTGCCATTTTCTTTTGTGGGACATATTTACTCTGGTTTTTCATCTATGAACTATCTGACATAGATGACCCTTCTTGGAGCATATGGTCCCAAGAGAACCACTCATATGCTTGCAATACTTTCACATAGATATAAAACCCACAATTGGTGGTAGGCAAGGCCAGTGAGTAAACTGGGTTTCATGCTAACCTTTTATGTTTGAGAGCATATCCCTCCTCCCATGAATATTCTTGGTTCCATTCAGAAGAAGTTTGGGAAACTCAGTTTCCATTAAGGCCACATACTCAAGAAAGGATTATAAATTAGACACAGCTTTGATTTTGTCTCAAAATCAAAGCTGTCCCATCTCACCCCACAAAGTTTTTATAATGTTTTAAAAGCCAATTGATGGTAGCGGGGTGGGGGTGGTGTCGATTGGTTTATAGACCCTAGTACTATCATACATCATACATTTTCAGTATCATATAGTATTAGGGTCTATAACTGTTAGATGATCTTTCAGAAATTAAAACTGCTGTATTGTTCCCTTTTCCCACAAACAGAAGAACAGCAAAATTCTTGGATAAATTCGGGATTCGACTCACTGAATCAGATTAGTATCTGAAGATTCTTTTCTTGTCCTGGGAAAAGGAGATCTAGATGCAACATTTACTTTTCTTATTTTCCTCCAAGCTCAACTGCCTATTGAAAAACTACACAATGAAGAAGCTGTTCTGAGAATTATACAAATCATACATTATAGGGAAAATGAATAATAGTGAGATCATTTTCATGTTTCATTCCCAAATGTGGAGATTCCACTACATCCTTATGCCTTCCAAGAACAGAAGGACCTCTTGAATTCCTGAAATGAATTTCACTTTGGATCCAACCGAAACCATGTTCAAAAGTAAGATACATTTTTCTCTCCCCTTTTCCTCATCTCCTTGCTAACATTCAGTGGCTGGATTTCAAGGCAATAAGCAAAATCAAATGTGGCCACTATAAAGAGCTTATGTGCCCAGCAAAATATTCCTGTTGTGAACTTTCACAGCACTTGTATTGCAAAATTCATGTCAGCTCTGTGTGAAACTGGGAAGCCTCTATTTGTAAACAGTCCATGTCCTGCAGTTTTAATCCCCATATTTGTTTCAGGAAACGAAAGTGTGCGATGTGTTTGACTCTTCTCTAATTCTTTATTGCTAAATATCAGCACAAGAAACAGGAATTCAACAAATTCCTGAGAGACCTTATTCTTTTCTTGCCTCCCATGTTGCTGTAATCTCTGCATAATCTTTTTGCTTTTACAATCACAGCCACTACTGGTGCATAAGAAAGTCTCATTTCTCTGAACGAAAAGATTATGATTTTCAAATATGGGCTCAGGTGGGAGAAGAAGGCAAGCGGGGAAACTACTTTGGGGAAAGCGAGTCTAACAATATGCATATTTTGATCTGACATTTAAGGTTCACTACTTTTATTTCTCTTGAGCTGGTAAGGATTTGCAAGACCACAGATCAAGTAAAATGCTCATTTACAGGCAGCCAAACACCATTAAAGCTAAGCAATAGGTACTCTAAGAATTCCCTCACCTGCATGACTTTTGTTGCTGTTTTAATCTCAAATACAGATTACAACCAGGGTTATAGAACTACAGCATACATCCAAGAAACAAACATAAGATAGTTATGTTTAAACAATAAATCTCATTCATACAATGGATTGTGGTGGTGTACTCAACCTCTGGTGAAAGAAAAGCATTTGTGAAAATATCCCAAACCAATTATTGTTGGGATGGGTATTGGTTTATCATCGTTTGAAAGGGGTTATACCAGTTCTTTTCAAGCTTGATACGTGGGCCTCAACTCCCCCTGTTAAGGTTCCAGAATTCTGGGAGATGAATTCCACATATCTTAAAAGTTGCCAAGTTTGAAAAACACTGAAGTATACAATCCAATTCTATCGTTCTCCTTTTATTCTGAATCAGTGGAATATCTGAACTGCTGGTTGTAATGGAAAGTGAATGGGTGAATCTATGAGTAGGGATTAATTTTCACATGAGACCAATCTTACTTAGTTAGTTGGGCTTATATGTTATACCAATCCATAAAGATTGAGAGCAATTTACATATCAATTTAAGAGTAAGATTTTTAAAAAAGTATAATATGTAAGTCTTAACTTTGGCATTTGAGGAATATCCGCTGAACAAAATCCTGTAATGGGACTTGCTACCCAAGGAAAGTCTACTTCTGAAACATTCTTTAAAATCTGTGTTTTAATGGCTTTTCTAAAGCTTAACATGATGGCAATTTGTTTGGTCTTGATACATAATGCTATTCCAAAGAATGGGAGGGGGGCGCCTCCAACTGTGAATTCCATTATTATTTCTTTCATAATACTTGCTACAGAACTGCAGAAAAATATAAGGAAAATGTACTTACACCCAAACACACCTTTCCTGAATATAAAAAAGCCTAATGCATTTTTTTTCAATGCTTGCATTTTAAGGTTATTTTACCAAATGTATGCAAATTACAATTTATGTCCTTTTCTTTGGAGTTGAGAATTGTATTGCAAAATTTCTCAGAATTTGGGATCTGAAGAATCGTTTCATTCCAAACTGCTTAGCAATATAGGAAGGCCAGTTGTTTAGAAACATGGAGCAATTAAAATTCAAGAACATAGGGAATTAATTAGCAGAGTTTCTAAAGGTTCTTTTATTAAACACAGGCTTATGTGCAATTTTCTTCTACTAAACTAAGACTTGATTATTAGACTTAGAATAGACTAAGGAGAAATTTCTTAACAGTGATAACAATTAAGCAGTGGAACAGCTTGCCTTCAGAAATTGTGGGTGCTTCATCATTGGAAGTTTTTAAGAAGAGCCTGGGTAGCCATTTGTCTGGAAAGGCATTGGGTGTCCTGCTTGGTCAGGAGTTCGGATTAGAAGACCTCCAAGGTCCCTTCTAGCTCTATTATTCTGATTCTGATTAGACCTCAAAGTTTGATTACCCTTCCTCTTTTTATCCTGACCATTTATATTTTAAAGTATTCAAGGAACAGAATATTATTCACTCAATAAATTAGTAACTATGTAGGACACTTGAACTTTAGTAAAAGGATATTCTTCTTTTCCTAACAGCTTATGTTTTAATGGGAATAGAAACTCATTATATATGAAACTAAGAGGAAAAGTAGATTTTATGATTATCTAATCAAAAATATGATTTGGATTATTTGCATAAACTGATGTCCAGAATATAAATGAGAATATGTATGTATGTATGTATGTATGTATGTATGTATGTATGTATGTATGATTGTCTTGGCAACATTTCAGCGAGTGGAATGATTGGTTGTGTGGTTGTATCATGATTGGTAGATTGGTGCTGATTGGTGCTGGCTGTGTGTCTATTGTTGTTGTGTGTTGTAACATCCTGGGTGGTGGGTGGGGCTTGTTTGTTGACTAGGGCTGGTTTCCAGATGTTTGGTAGGCAGGAGGTATCATCACGTTTATTCATGTTGTGGGGGTGTTTCTCTATTTCAATAGCTTCCATTATTATTCTCTTGTTGAAGTGTTCTGTTTTGGAGAGTAACCTGATTCCTTCAAAATTAATTTCATGTCCTGTAGCTTTAAGGTGCTGGAAAAGGGAGGAAGCTTTTTTCTTTTTTTCTTACTGCATTCTTGTGTTCTGTGATGCGTGCATTTATTCTCCTGTTTGTTTGTCCTATGTATGTTTCAGGGCAGATTTTGCATGGTATTTCATAGACTCCTTGGTTTTCTAGCTGGATTTTGTCTTTGGGGTTTCTTAAGATGTTGGCTATTTTTTGGTCAGTGTTGAAGGCTGTCTTGATATTGTGTTTGTGGAGAATTTTGCTGATTTTATCTGTGGTGCCTTTGATGTATGGGAGGAGGGCGATGCCATTGTCCTGTTCCATGTCTCAATTCTTGGGGAGTGTCTCCCTTTGGATTAGGTTGGTAATTGTTTTTCTTTGGAATCTGTTGGAGATTAATACATTTGTGAGAGTATGTAATTCAGTTTTCATGTGGTCTTTGTCAGCTAGGCATTTGGTTCTGGAGATGAGGGTCTTGGCTACAGAGTTGATCTGTGCAGGGTGGTGATGGGATTGTGCGTTTAAGTAGCAGTTGGTGTGTATTTTTCTTCCGGTAGATGGTGTGTCCTAGGGAGCCATTGGGTTTTTTTGTAGATTAGGATGTCCAGAATGGGAAGTTGGTTGTTTGCTTCTATTTCCATGGTGAATTGTATTTTGGAGTGTAGGCTGTTAAGATATGTGAGGAGGTTGTCCAGTTTTTCTTTCCCATGTGGCCAAATCACGAAAGTGTCATCAACATATCTAAGCCAGAGTTTGGGTTTATGTTCAGATTTATCTAAGGCGTTAGTTTCAAAATGTTCCATGTATAAGTTTGTGATGATGGGTGACATGGGTGCTCCTTCTATCTGTTTGTATCTTTGCCCATTATGGATGAAGTGTGTGTTGGTTAGGTAGTGGTTGGTCAGGTCCAGGATGTGTTTAGGGGGGTTGTGTTTGTTCTGGATAGCTGGCAAGGGGTCTTTTATAGGCACTTGGGTGAAGAGGGATATGACATCGAAACTCACGAGTAGGTTGCTGGGTTGTAGGTTTTGTTTCTTTATTGTTTCTATGAAGTGGAATGAGTTTTGTACATGTGAGTTGATGGATTCTGCATAGGGCTGAAGTTGTTTGGTGAGGAATTTGGCAAGATTCTATAGAGGTGAGCCTATGGAGCTGACTATGGGTCTGAGTGGTATGCCTTCTTTGTTTATCTTGGGGAGGCCATAGAGTTTGGAGCATCTGGAAGATTTCTCTCTGGGGATGATTCTTTGCTGGATCTCTTCATTGATGGGAGAGGCTTTTATTTTGGATTTGGTGGTTTTTTCCAGGTAGGTGGTGGGGTCTGTGTTTAGAGGTTTGTAAGCAGGGTCTTGGAGTAGGTTGGATAGTTTGGCTTGGTAGTCAGACGTGTCACCACTGTGGCATTACCTTTGTCTGCTGGGAGAATGATTATGTTGTTGTCTTTATACCACTTTTTCTCCACTTGGGATCACAACAAGTTCCTTCAAGAGCCAAATTTATTAATTGATTGACTGACTGACTGATTTAATTTTATTTTTGATGCTGCTTGATTCCAACCAAATTGAGCAACTGGACTTTGTCTCAAGAAGACAAAGAGATTCCCCTTCCCCCCCCCCATTCTTGCATCATCTTCTCACACTTTCCCCCTCCCTATTGAATGTATTAAAGGCATTCTTGCAGTGTTTATTTATAAAGAAAATTTATTCCATTCCTGGATGACATTTATGCTGATTATCTTCACAATCTTTTCACTGCCTCTGCCTTTTATAGTGGTTGTATTTCTTTAAGGCTGTTGTTGTTTGTCCCATTTTAGAAGTGGTGGAATATGTTATTGGAATGACTGTCCAATCAAATGATATATACTGTATATTTCTCGAAAGAGAACAGGAGAACGCAAAGGCATAAAAGGTTTCCAATCAGTGCTTCACTTTTATAGGCAATGTAGATTTATGTTTTCATGATTTGTTGGTTCTATGGTATTGTATGATTTTTAGGCACATCCTGTCCTTGGCTTAATTCTCCATTGGAGAATTCAAGCAGCACGCACTGGCAGAAGAGAGAGCAAATAGAGTCAATGCCTGAGATAAACAGGGTTTCTTTTCATTTAATAGACTAGCCACAGAGACTAGATTCATACATTTATATAATTATAGCACCTGGACTTACACACCAAGCTAAGTAAAAGACAAATAGTGCTATGATTTAGTGTTACTTGAAAACCCACTGAATGATTTTAAGATAGCTTCACATCCACTCTTACAGAAGGGAGCATAGTTCAACAGCTGAACATAAACTTGATCTTGCAACATTTCTGTTCAAAGCTGGGACTTTTGCTTGAGGCACTGTTCAGAGTAGATAGGACTGATGGAGATCCGAGATACACAACATAATCCCCAAGACTAAATCTTTTTTTTTTCATCAAACCCTCAGAAAGTTCTTTGCAACTTCAAACTACCTATTGCAACCAACTGGTCAAATTGACTGTTAGAGAAAAGGGCATTTTAAAATAGTGGGCACAAAGTAACATTAACTATAACTATTCTTTAATTTTAAATCCAATGAAAATAATTTCAAAATGAAATAATACTGTGTTTTCCTCAAAATAAGACAGGGTCTTATTTTCTTTTGACTCTTGAAATAAGCACTTGGCCTTATTTTTGGGGAGGTCTTATTATTTTTGAGGTGCAGGAGGCAGAGATCTTGTTCACCTCATGGCTGCTGCTGTGTTGCAATGTTTTCACGGAGGATTTATTTTCAGGGGAGGACTTATTTTAGTGCATGCGCTCAAAAGCCCAAGTGGACTTATTATCTGGTGAGGTCTCATTTTCAGGAAAACAGGGTAATGAAATTATCATGGCCTATCCACCATTTTGTGAAGTGCAATGCCTAGCATATCAGTTACACATCCCTGATTTAAACCGATACATATTCTAAACCTTCCAGTGATCTAGTTTGGTACATTTTCATTCCATGTGCAAAGGAATTTTTCCCCCATGAGACAACTGCAGATTCATGTGGCTAGTATAAATGACATGAAACTTTCTAGAACAGTTTTAGAAAACTAGAAAGTTACAACTATTACTAGTTTGCGGAATTTACCTCATGAACCAATAGCTCCTACAAAGAAGAACTATACCTTGCTGTTAGGACAAGTTAGGACAAGTATTAGAACAACCAGTCATCTCAGGTGGTTGGTTGGGATCTGGAAACAATTCCACCCTCTTCCAGTCTGCCTCTTGAATTAAAGAATTCACTCTATCATGTGAGCTAATGATCCCCAGGTGACAAACAAAATTTTTAAAAGGTTAACCGAGAGCCAGAGAGATACATAGTGTGTGCTTGGAAGATAACAGAATAAGAATTACAAGATTCAGAAGGTGTTTTACAAGATTTTATCTCCCACTCCAGTGTTATTTCCAGTCCCTTGATAATCTTTATTGGTCCTTTCTGAACTTGTTAATGTTCTACTTGGAATGAAATCTGTTCAGTTTTGGATGGTAGATTGTTAGGATTTGATCAGGTAAAGTTATTCTCACATTTTATGATTCATCATATACCGGCATTTAAGAAAAATAACAATTATGTTTCTCTCTCTCTCTCTCTCTCTCTCTCTCTCTCTCTCTCTCTCTGTGTGTGTGTGTGTGTGTCTCTGTTTGTGTGTTTGTGGTGTCTGTGTGTCAGCAACTAAAATCTGGTATCTTTAAACAGACCAAACTCTACTTTATCTATTTCAATAAAGCCTGTCTTTTTTTTTCAGTATAATGTTGTCTTTCATAAAAAAGCATTTTGATTTTAAATTATCTCCTTTGATGTTCACATTTTGCAGAACAAGTTCATTTTCCTGTCTAAATTATTCAATATCCTATTTTTTCTTCTACATTCAGGTCACCAGCCTGGGGATTGCAGGTAGAGATAGGGTGCTTCTGTGCACTCATTCTCAATTCCCTGGGTGTTTAAAACTCATCATATATATTTATAATTGTGTTTGTAATTCCGATAAACTTTGAAATTCAGTCTCAAAGGTTATTTTTGAACAGGAAAATCCCAAGTGGCTTTTATAAGGTCAAAATATGGGATTCTTTTTGTACATTTTAATTTTGTTTGCCAGTCTTACACTTTCATCTTTGTATACCACAATTAACGCTGAAGTGAAGGGAAATGGGAGGGGAACTCCCCCCTCCACAAATTTAGAGTAGACGGCACAATTATTACATCTGTGAGGCTTGTCAGGATGAGAAGAACCCTTCAAAATAGTGCCATTTATTGCAAAGCAGAAGGGCTGATGATTACTTGTAGAAAACCCAAACAAACCCAAAGCTATTGTGATTTCTATTTTTATCTTTCTAAATGCTAAAGCTGAGAACTGATTTTCTTTCTTAAAAATTTGAGAGCACAAAATTGGATGTTTTCAAAGAAAAGACATAATGTCCAGAAAACTCTCAACAGCAACACCCTCCCCCCTCTCCCCGTAATTGAGATTGTACCACCACTACTTAAAAAAAAAAAACCCGACAATAATCATCATCAATTCACAACATCTTCTCAGACCATATAACTCTTGGAATTTAATGGAAACTCAGGGAAGCTGTAAACTGCTCAAGATATGTTTGCTTAATGAAAGACAGGCATTTCCACACGTTCCTAGGACACCTAAGAAAATTGGAACAATAGCATAATTTTCCAGCCTTGAGAATTCATCAGAAAATTTTATTTTTTTTGCAGTGGGTGGGTGGGTGGGTGGGGGTGGGATAAAAATCTAAAGTAAGTTCTCATCTTTCAAAATGAGTGAGAATTGATAGGAAACAATGCAGGAGAATCTCTGTGCCTGGCACTACTTTGGACTTAAAGGTATTATAAACTGGCCAGAGTCAGTCAGATGAAATGTGAAGTGTAGAAAACAAACAGACAGACAGACAAACAAACACACATTATAAGGACATTCCTCTTTCAAAGGCACACCTAACTCCATTTATTTTAAAGCAGCATGGTATGATACCTTGGCTATATTTGGCACCCTCCTATTTATTTCAGGGAATAGAACTTTAGATTTTTTACTCCAAAGTCAAACTAAATTTAAGGTGGCTAACTTTTCCCTGGAAGTGCTGATGGCCTGGAGAACCAACCAAAATAAAAGATGATCTGTAAACAAAGCCATGCCACTGGCTGATACCGAAATAGCAATATTATACAAAGGGAAGGTGCAATATTTGTTAAAATGGGGAGAGCTGCAGTAAGTTGCTTATCATGATGAAAGATATTACTATTTTTAAAGAAATGATGAATTTTATGGATGGCAAAATCTTCCCCAGTGTACAGATGCACATACTAGTGGGGGGGGGGGGAAGATAAAAATGTCTAAAACTTGGTTCCACATGCATCGGTTAATGGCACAGGTGTCTGCACTAAATGTAAAATGTTGTCCACTACAAGGGAAGAAAAAAAATATGATTGTTTTCTAGGTAATGATTATTTGATCATAAGAAAAAACCAACAAATCTATGTTTTTATTTCTCTTTCCTTTAGTCTTGGACAAATGAAGCAACTTTGCCAGCCTGGAGTGAATTTTGATTTTATATATTTGTTCCTCCACACACACACTTCTTAAATATGTTTGAACATGAATGCATCTCTTCTACAGCATCTGCAATAAACTTGTGTATACATGTTGCAAAGATGCTTAGGTAAACTGAAGATTTTTCCTTAGTTTAAACAAAGATCTATCAACCAAACACTTTATTTCTATCTACTGTGCCATACTGGCCCCTAGAGGTGGATTATCAAAGTGTCAATGCTAAAAAAGCCAAGTAGTTTTCTAGTGTTAGAATTATATAAACACGTTGGGTGTTTTCAAAATAGTATACAAATATTTATTCAATGTGATTTTAAATCTGGTAGATTCCCATCGCTATAGGCTGTCATTTCTCTCTTCAATATAAACACTGACTAAATATTGGTTTAGCCAATACAGATCAGAGTCTCTGGATTTATTTAATGCTTTCTCAAATTTTCTAGATTAGGAGTAGAGAATTTGTAATTCTAAAACAGCTGGAAGGACAGAGTGTTAAAGATGCTGAGATTGCCACTCAGCAACATATGGAAGATTAATTTTTTCTTCATCTATGGTTTAGACCAGTGGTGTCAAATTGGCGGCTTGCGGGCCGGATGCGTCACACTCAGGCCACGCCTACCCTGGCTCCACAAAGGCAAAAAAAGGTCATGACACGTCACATGATGCAATCAAACTTGACACCTGTGGTTTAGACAATAAAGTCCTTTTTCCCATGGTAAAACCATCAACTACGAACTTGTTGAAAAGGTGGCTGTGGTTACCCAAATCTTTTAGTATCTGCTTTCTGAATCTTGAATTTGTCTCCAACACCAGCAATATTTCATAAGCAGAATTCTATTCAGAATCTTCTGGCTGGCAAACAGGGGGGGGGGGTGATCTGTCTCCCGGCCCTCTGCCAACTTCCCAAAATATTCCATGTGATCTCAAGATTGTGCAACACAGTTCCACAAGGAGGATAGAAATCTGTGTCTCCACCATTCTGCTTCCAGTTATAATTCATCCATGAATAAGATGTCATCTATGAACAGTAAAAGCTCTTCCAAAGTTCTATGAGTAGTTCTATAGTTAGGGTCAATTGTTTCTCAAGTGCAGAATCTTTGGTCCCATCCTCACTAATACAGAAAGAAGTTTATTTATTTTATTTATTTATTTCGTCAGGCATGTATTAGATAACAGATATAAATATAAACATGATTATGAATGCATGGAATGGATACAAATAAAAGGGAGCATTAGGACAGGGATGGTAGGCACATTGGTATGCTTATGCATGCCCCTTACAGACCTCTTAGGAATGGGGTGAGGTTGAGAGTAGACAGTCTAAGGTTAAAGTTTCAGGGGTTTGGGAAAGAAACCACAGAGTCAGATAGTGCATTCTAGGCATTGACCACTCTGTTGCTGAAGTCATATTTTCTGCAATCAAGTTTGGAGTGGTTTACCTTAAGTTTCTATCTATTATGTGCTTGTGTATTGTTGTGGTTGAAGCTGAAGTAGTCATTGACAGGTAGGACACTGTAGCAGATAATTTTAGGTACTATGCTTAGGTCAGACCGAAGGCGGTGTAGTTCTAAATTCAAACCAAAAATTTGAAGATAGAAGATTCTCCTTTTATTTTTCCCAGGAGTATTCACTACTAACTCTACTGAGATACCAACTGTATATTATTCATGTCCAGAATATGATAGCATTCACTTGAACTGATGTGGTTACATCATCATACAAATTTTAGGAGATCCAAGACCTTTATTTAAAATATATATTTTAATTGAAAAAAATTAACAAGATTAAAACAATAGAAATACTAGAAAAGAAAGAAAATAAGGAAGTTTAGTGAATAAGTTAGAAAACAGAAATAGAAATGGCTTCTGATTTTTTGGGCACAGGTTTTAAATGCATTACTATGTTATCTTTTCTCTCACCAAAGTTACATCATAATTTCCTTCTTCCATCAATTACCCTTTATAATCAGCAAACTCATAAATCGTCAGATCATTTCTTTCTTTCTTTCTTTTCTGCAAAACCTTAAAGGATTCCCAGTCACTAATAAATGTAGTAATTGATCTTGCTCTATGCAAACAAGTTTTTTTTTCCATCTCTGCAAGTTCAATCATCTTTACCAAGCATTTCTCCATTGTGGTTATTTCACAGTCTTTCCATTTTGGTGTGCACAGTAGTCACTAGCAGGGAAAGTTGCAAGTGAGAAGCTAGCAGGGAAGGTTGCAAATGGTGACCATGTGATCACAGGATACTTCAACTATCATACGCACAAGCCAGTTGCAATGTATTTAGATTAAGAGCATGTGAGGGTAAGGATGTTAGAACATGCAGAAATTCGAGAACCAGTCATAAATACAATTTGTTTAGTACTGTCATAAATTCAAACAGTTGCTGAATAAGTGGTTGTTAACTGTATAGGTCTGCAGCTTGTTCCCCTAAAGCAGGGGTGTCAAACTCAAAGCCTGCTGGTTCGATGTGGCCCACGGGTGCTTAGGCCTGGCCCGTGGGGATGGTCTGGAAATAGGAAAGGACCAGCCTGTGGTGCCTCGGCTAGAAAAAAAAGGGTGGGACTCAGACCCGTCCAGTGTCCTGTTTTGGCCAGTAGGAAGCTACAAGAGGTTGTCCAAGCCAAAAACAGGGCACGGAAGGGTCGCGGTGATCCCCCTGTGCCTCATTTTGGCTGGCAGGCTGCTGCAGGAGGTGTCTGTCCCATCTGACATCTGTCCCATCCCACCGTCTCCCTTGGACAGCCTTCATGGCATAACTACAATGCTGATCCAGCATCCAAAGAAATCCAGTTTGACATCCCTACCCTAGAGCATCAGGGAAGAACTTTTTCTAACTGATAGTCCTGTGTGAAGTGTATTAAATTTGCTCAGTTGAAAGAAACGTGTTTCAATTTGCTAAAGTGAAAACTTCAACCTATTCACATAAATACATATTCTGAGTAGCCTCCAACCATGCATTCCTTGGAAGGCTTCAAGGTTGGGTAGGTTCATGAATGCCCATAGAATGCAATGGAGTCATTCAACCTGGATGAGCTTTTCACTCCCTAAGTGCTCACCAAATCACTTCTGTGTAGCACTTAGGCAAATATTAGGGATATCTCACTAGCGACAACTTTCAGGAGAATGGATAAAGGTACTAGAGGCTAGAAAAGTTGCAATATGTCACTTAATGCCAATGTGATGCCTCAAGTTTGACACCCCTGGTTTATGCCTTTAAATACAAAGCAAGGGGCGTGGTAGTTGAAATAAATGTCATAATGCAGCTATCAATATTTAATAAGATTTATTCCCATGCAAATGAAAGTAGATAAATAGGTATCACTTTGATGGAAAGATAACAGTGTTCTGTATGCTTTGGTGTATAGTCCTCCTGGACACATGGCCATGGAAATGTCTTTGGACAATGCTGGCTCTCTCAGTTAAGAAACAGAGATGAGCACTGCCCCTAGAATCAGACACAACTGGAACCATACCTTAAAATTTGTAAAGTAGGCAGATGCACACATAAATCCAATATGCTATAAATGCAGCTTCCTTATCACAAGATAAGGAGATTTAAGAAGCAAGAAAGGAAATGTTAATTTCTTACCCATCCTGAAAATGATTGTCAATATTAGCCTATTTACCTTCATACCAAATGCGTTTTCCCAGTTTTGGAGCAAGAAAGTCATGAATGCTACATCTCCTGGCATTATCACTAACTCTATAGCAGACAGTTTATGGCAGTGTCCTATGCTGCCTGGAATCTAAGATGTGATTGCACCCAAAGTATAGGTGCTATTGCTATGCTGTAAAACTTGTTAAATACTTTTAATGTCCATTTACTCTACCACTAAGTTTCTTCATGTTGGAAAACTACTAATTTCCAGCTCAGGTTGCACTCCTCTTTACTCCCTATGTCCAAATCATAACAAGCACAAGCATTGTTCAAGTCATCTGGCAAAAATAAAGTAGCTTGAAGTTTATACATTAAACATCAGCAAACAAGCTATGACATGGAGACTTCCAAAGGGAGTGTTGGAAGATTTTTAAGGATTTTTATTCCCCTTGAAGTTAGGAATACATTTGGAGAATCTAATCTTCTTTTAATTTCTTGAAAATGCACTCAAACATAAAATTAGTAAGGTGTGGAATTAACAGAAGGTACTCAAAGAAATTAATTATGTTCAAGTTCTTTTTAAGTACCATGAAATCAGGCTTATAAGAAAAAGTTTTAGTTCAGAAAAAGAAGATATTAAAAAAGTAATAATATAGAATACACAGGTGAAGGGAAGATCCCTTGTACTCCCATTAGTGCATGTAAAATTATTGTTTTTCAAGAAACGAGAAGGGATATAGATGAAATGTACCAAATGCACACAAATTACACCAGGATACACAAGCTCCCAAAAGAAATCCACGTACACTTTACTAGAAAATCAGTAAGAGATGAAGTATATAAGAAAGTGAGAGAAGAACAAATAACATATAAAGGAAGAAAAACAAATTCTGAGACAAATCCCAAAAATAGTGAGAGACCAGAGAAGGCAATATCAATTCCTTATACAACAATTAATAAGGTACAATGTAATGTTCAGATGATTAACACCAGAGGGAGTGATGATTACCTGGCAAGATAAAAGATATAAAATAGACACAGTCGAGAAAGCGCATGAGTTCTTTGAACATAACTTCACCATAGAGGAAGAACAAGAGAGTAGAGAGGAACCAGAGAGTAGAAGCCAAGAAGAACAGTCAGTTGAAAACAGGGAGGGAGAAAGAGAAGAAAGAAGAAGACAGGAAAGAGAACAAATAGAACAAGAAGGTAGTAGAATAGGAATAGAGACAAGAAACGCAAGGAAACTAAGGGCGGCACACAAATAACACAATGGAACAAGAAATTAAGTTACTCTCACTAGATATAAATGAATTAAACTCACCGGAAAAGAGAAGGCAAACTTTGACTAGATTACAAAAAATGAATATGGATATAGTACACCTTCAAGAGGTACATATCAAAAGTCAATATAACAAGCTGCTAGAATATCCAAAGTTAGGAAAATTATTTACAATGCTAGCACAACCAGGAATTGCAATATATATTAAAGAATGGATAAACGCAAAAAAAAATATGCAGATGAAGAGGGGGGGGATTTTAATGATAGAAATAGAAACAGAACAAAGAAAAAATCTCCTCACAGCAATTTACGCCCCAAATAAAAATAAAAAAGAATTTTACAAGAAGTTACACCAAAAAATAACAGAAATAGAATATGAGGATATACTGTATGTCTAATTGGCGACTTCAATGCTATAACAGATATCAACAATGACTACAAGAGTAACAAAACAAATAAGAATAAAAGAATGCTACCATTTACCTTTTTTGAAATGGTGCAGGAACTGAACCTGAAAGATGTATGGAGAGAAAGGAACATAGGAAACAAACAATTTACATATTATTCAAATCCCCAAAAATCATGGTCAAGGATAGATATGATTTGGTCAACTCAAGAACTGAGAAGTGATACAGAAGAGACTGAAATAATGATAAACACTTGGGCAGATCACAATCCAATGAAAATAACATGGAAAGGACCAAAAAGAAAAAGAAATGGACAATGAATCAAAGAATATTGAAAGATAAAGAATATATAAAAATGATAGAAAGGGAATTGAAACTTTTCTATAAAGTAAATAAGAAAGAAGAAACATTGTTACAAAACCTATGGGACACCACAAAAGCTTTTACAAGGGGGTTGACAATAGCATATTTGGCAAGGAAAAACAAGGAAAAGAGACAAAAATAAGAAACATTAGAAAAAGAACTTTAAAAATTGAAAATGGACCTGCAAAAAAATTTACAAGAAGCAAAAATAAAGGAGAAAAAAGAACTAATAAAACACAAATTAAATTTGATGACACAAGAAGCGATGACCCAAAAAATTAAATTTGCAAAATAAAACTATTTTGAAAATGAGACTAGTATAGATCTATTTCAAGCTATTTAGCTCTCATCAGCTAGCCATACCCTTATCGGGAATCGAACCAGGGCTTCGATTTGGGCATACCAGGGGTTGTAACACAAATACATATGCTCAACAATTAAGGAAGATAATTATGATAAGATGATTCAGAAAATTAAGAAAGATTTGGAAAATTGGAGGAAACTACAAATATCATTAAAGGGAAGAATTGCCATCGTTAAAATTAATATACTACCAAAAATTTTAATTTTATTTCAAGTGGTACCGATTAGCCTAGGGAAAAACTTTTTTATAGATTTAAACAAATTAATTGCACATTTTATTTGGTCAGAGCAAAAAACCACGAATTAAATTAAAATTGCTACAGGACAATAGAGAACGATGAGGATTTGCACTTCCCGATTGGGAGCTTTATTATCAAGCAGCGGCTCTCACCTGGATAAGGGACTGGATTAATCTAAAAAACAGAAGATTACTAACAATAGAAGATTATAATTTGGAACTGGGTTGGCACGCCTTCATCTGGGATGGGAAAGACAAAATCCATATATATATACATGGTACTATTCTATTTGATATATATATCAAATAGAATAGTACCAAACCATAGAAAAACAAATGTTAAAAACAAAACTAACCTCACTATAAAACCAAACATCTCACAGTTGTTTTTTTCACAAAACCAATGGTACAATATTAGGAATATAAACTCTTTTTTTTTTACTACTTCAGGTTTTTTAACATCTGGAGGTTTTTCAAGAAAATTGCAAACATGATGAGTATGACTTGTGTCTCCTCTGCAAATTCTTTTGTCTAGATTTTCTTAGTGAAGGTAAAATTCTGTGCTAATAGGATAGGACTTCTCAGCACAAAATAAGGCTTTGGGTGTCAATGTTGATTTACTCTTTTCTATTTATTTCTCAATATCTCTTGTAAAAATGCAGCTGCAGAATGCTCTCAGGGCTGAAGCCAATCAGGCTGCCCATCAGTCTAAATCAAACTAGTGCAGGAGAAAAGAGGACAGTAACACTTTGATATTAGTACTTCTCTGATTGTTAAGATGCTCCAATCAGATAGGAACATGTTGTGTTATCCCTCATTTCCCTTCATGCCTTTCCAAAACTCATGAAAGCTTCACTGCTCCATTTCTATCTATTTAGTTAGCATCTAAGTCTAGGTGAAGGACAGCCTCCTGATATATTAGTGTAAAGATCATGGTTTGATATCATTTTCAATGGTATCTGTTTTGGGGTAGCATCTTTTCTAAAGCTACTGCAACTATCTAGTGTATTAACAGACATTTGTCTTACTCTATCAGATAGATTAAAGACTCAATCTACCTGGTAATCCAATTACCCTGCATAAGAAAAGTAAATGTATCTTTGGTCAGTGCTGCAAAGTTTAAGAAATCCATCACCACGGAAAATGAAATCCAATTAATGGCAGGCCTCTGTGAATATCATTACTTCATTCATTTTTAATGCACGTGTTTACTACCTCTTTTAAGGGAGATTTGGCTGACTTAAAGAGATTTGCTGTATTGTACACAGCTTAATTTCTTCTCACACACAAGACATGGATCCAATTAAATTAGGATTGATCTGCAAGGAAAGGTTAATGAAGGATAAATATATGCTACATGAATAAACAATTACAGAGGGGACAGATTTGGGCAATGAGAAGTGCTAGTAAATGCTGTATGCATTTAAAAAAAACTATTCAAGAATATTTTTCACATCTAAGCCCATCGAGAGATCCAATTGTGTGTCTGATGTGGCTATATTTCAGGTCATTTTTCAAAATGAGGATGTGACGATAACTATATTAGGTGCCCGTTTAAGTGCTAGAAATAAGAATATAAAATTGCTTAGCCATTTTTCAGCCCCCAAGATCTCATTTCACAACATTTAAATTGAAAGATACTTTGATTAAATCAGAAGGCCAATTTAAACTCTAGAGGTCCCCTACAGAACTTACAAGTAAAGTTTCCCATTGTAAAATTTCAGTCAGTAGATACATCTAAACTTCAGTTACAACATTTAAAATATCTTGCATTTATCTGCCTGTTTTAACTCTCAGGTGAATAAAGAAAAAATATATATATAAACAATGTTCAATCCACTTTATAGCCCACTGATCAAAGAATATATTTTACATCGTCTGAGCTAGTTATAATTCGTTACAATTTGGAGCAAAAGTCTGAAGTTAATTGAGACTGACAATGCATGCCAGTAAAATCTTAAATGTAATTTATACATCCTATAGCTGTATTCTCACTTATGACTAATTTTGGCATAGCACAAATATGCCCTGGCAATACATATTTTGTTTCTGGTTGTGTCCCCTTAATGTTCTCTTTATCTTGTGGTAACGCATGAAGGAAACAGAGCTGAGGATTCCTTGAGTGCTGTAGTGTTAAAAATAGTAGTATTTCCCTTGATTCTGACACTGTCCAAGGGCAATGTCAAGGTGTAGAAAATCTGTTAGGCTTTGTCACCCATTACCTTGAAGGGAAATCAGGTGACTGCAATGACTTGAAACAGAAGTAATAAAAGCAGGATAGCAAGACTATCAAATTTCATGCCGTGATAGTATCATTCTGATTCAAGGATTGGTGGGGTTCACTTCACCTCAGCAATGGGGAAAAGTGGTAAGTCAGTATAAACATGTCACAAAACTTAGAATGGTCATTAATTGCTAATAATAAAGAAAAACAAAACAACAATGTAATTTGCAGTTAGTTTAGATGAACTAATTTAGTCTCATAGCTCCATATCTCAAAACTGGTCTCTTTCTTTTGGTTACTGTATTTACCATTTCTATCCTAAAGGTAGATTTGGATTGAAGAGCTATTTACCTCAGATCTTCATATTCCCTGCCTAAAAATATCAGTATAGTCATGGGAATTAATCTACTTTATTTCCAAAGCGAGAAAGAGGCGTACTCCTAATAAGAGGAAAAATACATCCCTTCTGCAATTGTGAATGTCTTTTTGAATATTCTTCATGCAAGCAGATGTTCTTTTTTCTATCCTCATTTTTTTCTAATAATTCCCTTTACTTTGATAACTGAACATGATTATCGCTTGGATTGGTGGTTTGATTTTCAGACGTTTGACCTATTTAACCATTTCACATAATCCTCACTGCAATTTCATTCTAAACTAAATTGAATTGCTCCTGCAATGTATGATGAAAGGGAGAAGGTTTCTCTCTGTCAGGAGACTTTGAGCATCTTTCCATTGTCCCACCCTGTTCTGTATTTGACTGAGGCCAGCGACCCTGCATGGAATGTACCATAAACAGAGAGCTGAGGTGATAAACATTGGGAGATCCTCTCAGAGGCTGGAAAGGGCTGGACTGAAAGACAGCATTGAAGTACTGATCATGGCAGCACAAGAACAGGCAGTAAGCACCAGCTCCGTAGAAGCTTCCATACTAGATAGTACCCGAAGTGCATACTATGTAGACAGACCTCAGAGACAATCCAACATAAAGTGGCATAGTGTAAGATGCATGTTGAAACCACATACACTGGACAGTGCAAATGAGCAACTGGTATTTTGTGCAGAAACATCTGTATAGTTTATGGGTAGACACTCCTAAGTCTAGATGGGAGATCCCACAGAAGCTTGTGAAAAATAAAAGGGCTAAGATCCTTAGGGATTTCCAGATCCAAACAGATAGGCAGGTACTAGCCAATCAAGCAGATATTGTGATAATAAACAAATATCAGAAGACAGTAGCGGTGATAGATAACAACCAAAAACCAGGAGACAGCTGTGGTGTCAAGTGACAATAAGATCAGGAAGAAGGAATATGAGAAGCTGGAGAACTACCAAGGTTTATAGGAGGAACTGGAGATGATGCAGAAAATAAAGGCTTAAATGGTCCCTATAGTGGTAGGAACAAAGCTGAAGCATCTAAATTGTCAAAAATGCAGGCATAACAACTGTTTTCAAATAAAAATCCCCTTTTAATATTTTCCTAGCATTTCCTAAGGGAGGTTTCATCCAGTTTCAATGCTTGACATGTAGAACGCTAGTTTGAAATCCATTTTTTCTTTACTTAGCCTATGAACAGGTAGTCCTCACCTTATGACCACAATTGAGCCCAAAATTAATGTTGTTAAGTGAAAAAATTGTTAAGTGACTTATACCACATTTTACTTTTTTTGCCACATGTATTACATGAATCACTGAAGTTGTTAAATCAATAACATGGTTGTTGAATGAATCTGGCTTCTCCATTGACTTTGCTTGCCAAAAGGTCACAAAAATTGATCACATGACCTCAGGACATCGCAACCGTCATAAATATGTACCAATTGCCAAGTGTGTGAGTTCTGACCATGTGTCCATAGAGATGATTTAATGATTCTTAGTGTGAAAAATGGTCATAAATCACTTTTTTTCAATGTCGTTGTAATTTTTAATGGCCACTAAATGAACTGTTGTAAGTCTAGAATTACCTGTATTTAATTTCTAAGTTTTATTATGGTTATCTTTCGCTGAACAGTCAGAGTGGATTTGGCATTAATGTCCATCTATTGAGGCCGTCCCAAGATCTATAATAAGCAGATACTATTGTTTAATAACATTAAAGGGGTTGTCGCAGGATGTAAGCTTTCTCAAGTAAAACTGTCTTTTTCAATTGACTGATGGTGATTTTTTTTAATGTTGATATTATTCAGGTGGTGCTCCAGTTGTTTTGAGATTGCATCTAACTATTGCATTGCTTTTGATACAGTTGTTCTACTTCTATTTACAAGTCTTTGTATTTTGTGATTTTTCTCTGGTTCTTTCTCTACTATTCTGCTGTCTCCAGGTATTACAAAATATTCAGATGTTTGTTTTTCTTTCTTATCAACAATTATTAAGTCTGGGGTGTTATGTGGCATGTGCTTGTCTGTTTGAATTCTAAAGTCCCAGAGCACTTTATTGTTTATTACTTTCTCTGTTTTATGATGCCACCAGATCTTGTTTGCAGACAAATGGCAGTACTTGCATTTGTTGCTCCATTGTTGCTGCTTTGTCATGCCGTTATTTTGTACTCAGTCTGTGCCATCTTCTTGCAACAGTTAACTATGCGTTCCACTATTGGATCACTATTTGTCTGAAACGGTATAGGGTTTCCTGCCTAGGCAGGGGGTTGGACTAGAAGACCTCCAAGGTCCCTTCCAACTCTACTATTGTATTGTATTATTGTATTGTATTTCTTCAGCTTATTTGCAGAGGCAGCCTTTGCTTTCTGTTGCTGTCTTTTCAATTCTGGCTTTGTATGCATCTGTTTTTAAGGCTTGGTCTTATGCAGCCATAAGTAGCCCCTTTGTCTCTTTCTTCAACTGTTCTGCTCTTGATCATTGCCAGATCTTGTTACCTGCTTTATCTATTGTGTGCTACTGCCCAGGTAATACTTTGCCTTGCCATGTCTCTTTTCTATTCACTGGGTCTTTCTTGTGGGCCAGCTTAGCTTCTCTAGTACTTAGTATGCCTTCATGGCATATTAAGTTCAGTACATCTTCTTCACTGTTATTACTATTATTATTCCACAAATGCCTCATTTCACTGTTTTTCCAGTCATTTTCATTGGAACTATTTGGGTGCTGGGGTAGAACTTTTGTACCCCAAGCAAGCGGAAAAATGATGAAACGGTGAAGTACTCAATGTATTTTTAAAAGCCCAGTAGAAAAATAAGCATTTTAGAGAAAGAAAAATAGTAATTTCACACAATATTTCTGCTCAGGGATGAACTGGGAATATGCCACATGTGAAGGTGGGAAAATGAACCACTAGAACATTCCTACCTGTGTATTGTAGCCCCACTGCAGAGAGTTTGCAGCATGAAATAAAACATAGCGTGCAGACACGTCTGTGATGCTTATCAGATTTCAGCTTGATCTGAAGAACAAGAGTTTGTTTTGCAAAATAAATTAGCATCATAGGATGTAAATCTGGACCAGGTCCTGATATTAAGAAAGGGAATGCCAGCTTGTCTTCTGTACTGCAATTTTCATCTCAGTAAAGCACCTGAAACTCACAATTTGTGTTGGAAACAAGCCCCATTGTAACTCAGGAAAATTTCCTGTGATTTGTATTCAATTGGAACAGTTAAGAGAGTTGTGAGTCGTGACCCAAAAAAACGGATTGTCCTCAATGAAGGTGATCCAACTGGAGATCTGATGGGAGGAAAGATACATTTTCAAGGTAGATCTGAGAAGCACGACCATTTTGTATAGTTGGGAATGATTGAAGCAGATCTGATACATACCACTACAAACATACATCAGGAATAATTGTAAGATGCAGAGCCAAAGTCTTCCCCTGGCCTTACACTGACTTCTGTTTTTATCATTCCCCCTTTAAAGATACACTTTTTAAACTGGAAAACACAGGGAGAAAGAGACGGAAAGAGAGAGGGGGCATGCAAGAGTCTGGATTAATGTGGTTCTTTTGTAAATCCTGAGATCAGCATTGAAAAATAGCCTAGCAGTTAAATAATAGCAGACCAAGAAAATATTACCCTAGTGGTTCAATAGCATTAGATGTGTACAAAACTATCTGTACATTAGAGTTGGTTTTTTTCCTCATACAAGTTAGAAATTGAAAGAGTTTATTTCCATGAATAATCTTACCCTAGTTGATAAAATATCACAGGTAAATTACACATTGTGCTTGTTGGATTACCACAGTTTCTATCATTCAGAAACAATTATTTCTGAAAGGTAAGATAAAGAAGGGAAGGGAAAGAGCCAAGAGTTGAGCTGGTTTGAAGGAGGATTTAATACCAAGTCAAATTCAATACTTTTTTCAGTTTGGTGAAGAATTTCAGACTGATACATTCTGAAATCCAGTTTCCCACCAAGAAATTACCTTTTATGACTGTAAAATATTTTTCTCCAAAGCAATTAATAAATCCTCATTAATAATCAGTAATTAAAGCATCATTCTCTTCTCATTTTTTTCAATGCCCAACTGAGTACAACTTAATGTAAAACACAAACTTGAAAACATCTAACAAAACTTAATTGAGTCGCTTTCCTCCACCAAAGATGCAGAATTAATATAGTTTGCTAGAAGAAGTACTAGATCAGAAAAGGAACTTTTTTTCCAGAATTCATCATAGAATAAAGAAGAATGGATTCAGAGGCTTGGTATAGTATTTAGATTGCCATATTTTTTTTGTTTTAAAGTATCATTTTTAGAGCTGGCATATGATCCTTATAAACTGGTATTTGATTCTAACATTAGTATTCAAATCCTGGCATTAAAGCAGCCACTCAAATAACATTTATAGTTTGTCCCTTAACACCAAGACAGCTGGAAGTTCAAACAGCTAGAAAGAATGAATTCATGTATTTATTTTGGCAGGTTAGAAAGTGTCCCTTTTTATAGTAAGTAGTCACACAATTTGGGATCAGAGGGAATCCTTTGCTAGTGAAAGCAAAATTGGAGTTCCTGCTGCTTTAACTAAGCAGTAGTGATAAATAAAATTTGCAACAAAATGTTTAATCAGTATATGATTTTGGCTTGCTTTCAACCGTCAGTCATGTCCTCCAGGGTGCTTAATTTCATTTATCTTATTGTTCCTTTTTTATGAGTTGGATCAGCTTTCATGGGGTTACTGAGGGAATTTTACATTTTAAATATATTTTCTGTACTTTGATTCTCCCAAGCATGTTGATACTAGAGGTGTAAATTACTTCAGAAAAAGAAGGAACCAGAAACCAAAATGAGCTAGTTATTTAGGTGCCATTTGAGGCAAGCTACTACTTCATGAAATGGTTCATAGAGAATTAGACTAGTCCAACATGTTACGTCCACATATTTGATCAGTGTCAAATATTGGCCTTTCAAAATGAATATACTATTCCTCCAGGTTTCTTATCCATGTCTGTTCTGGAGAAACGCTTTTACCAAAATTTCCTGAAAGTTAGCACCCACCCCTCTCCTAGAATAATGAAATATCCTAGGAAATAGTTAAAAGGCACAATAATATATTTCCATGGATAAGAAATGGAGAAACATGTTTTAGGCAGGAAACAGACTCACTCTTAATAGCCCCCACCTTTCTCAATGGGCCATTAAAATGCCTGAGTCAGTCTATTCTACATAACAAATATCTCCCCCATTCAGCTCCAGTGTGATGGGATTAAGGCATGATAGTATTAGCCTTTTACCCATCTCACCACAGAGCACCTGGGAAGAAGCAATGCTCAACCAAACTTCAACTCAAAGCAAGCCTAGAGAGTTGCTCTTGCATGGTCCCAAGGGAGTCTGATGCCCGATCAAAATACAAGATCAAGATAAAAAGCCAGAGAGGGCATAAAGCCAGGAACTTTCAGCATATCACTCTCTTTTCTGATAGGGTGATAGGTTGTGAAGCCCTACAATATGTAATCTAAAAAGGTTTGCATTTCATGCACTTTAGTCTCAGAACTAAACAATTCTGCTATGTGCCAATACAGACAAGCAGAACTTTTTTAAAGTCATTGAATCAATAAAATGAACAGCATAAAGCTATTCCCTAATCACAAGTACTATTAGCAATCATTTCTATGTGTGCCAATATGATTCAACATCAATTTGCCAGTTTCCCTCCTCTAGGTTGGTTGTAGTTTATCTATTATTTTTGTTGTTCTCTATTGACTTTTGTCTTTCAAGCAACCATATTTAGGGATAACAATTTATTTTGACATCACTTCAGGAAATGAAAATTTTGGGGTGATGTCAAAATATTTTTATTTTCAAAGAAGTGTGTGTGTGTGTGTGTGTGTGTGTGTGTATCCATCCAGTTTACAACTACAAATCCATTTAAGGAAAGAGAGAAAGAGGGGGGGGGGCTTTTCAAGAATCGGGAATTAAAAAAAGGAATTGGAAAGAAGTAGGAGGATAAAGGCTACAAAGAGGAAGAAGAAAAAAGAGCTCTGCACTGGATAAAGATGTGAGGAGAATGTGGGACAGTCAATAGGAAAATAGAAAACCTGATGGCAAACAGAAATGACAAAAGGGATGATAATGAGAGGAGAGAAAACATATATGAGGAGGAGACAACAGGAAGAAGAAAGAAGAACAAAAGGAGTTGTTAGAGAAAAGCAGGTGGATAAAGCTAAAGGAGTTACTTTTGAACATGAACACTTTAGACTGAATCGTAAAGAGTCATTTGAGTGTCTGCTTTGAAAGGCCAGTCTAAAAAAAGTGACTGAGATGGAGTTAGTCACAAGTGTCTTCATTTACAGGAAGAAAAGGAATATTCTGAAATGGGTGAAGGCAGTGGTGGGATTCAAATAATCTGGGAGTCCTCCTGGACACACGGCTTATTTTTGAAGAACACCTGACGGCCGTGACCAGGGTGGGCTTTTACCAGGTTCACCTGGTACGTCAGGTGCCGTCCACCAGACAGTGTCGAGGGGCGGCGCCTAGGAGTAGAGCCTTCTCTGTGGCGGGCCCAGCCCTGTGGAATGACCTCCCTCCGGATATTAGGACTACGTCTGACCTCCGTTCCTTCAGAGTTAAGCTCAAGACCCACCTATTCCAAGTAGCTGGCCTGGCTCAACCATGATCTAACTATATCGCTCCTGACGGGTTTTTTATTAATGTAATTCAATTGAATTTATTTTTTGGGGTTTTAAATAATGTGACTTTTTAATTGTTTTAATTGTTAATTGTTTAATTGTTTTTTAGCTATCACCCTACCTCCTCCTTGTATACGTCTTATATACGTCCTTGTTATATGTATGTCCTGTCCAGATTTGTATTGTATTGTATTGTACTTTGTATTTTATTTGTTTTGTTGTACGCCGCCCCGAGTCCTTCGGGAGAGGGTGCGGCTTAGAAATAAATAAATATTGATTGATTGATTGATTGATTGAGTTGCGCCCATTCCTGGATCGGGATGCCCTATGCACAGTCACTCATGCCCTCGTCCTTTCTCGCCTGGACTACTGCAATGCTCTCTACATGGGGCTGCCCTTGAAGAGCACCTGGAGACTTCAGCTGGTCCAGAATGCGGCCGCGCGAGTTATCATGGGGGTATCTAGGTGCTCCCACGTTACACCCCTTTTAGGCGGCCTGCACTGGTTGCCAATTGTTTTCCGGGTGCGATTCAAGGTATAATTATGACCTTTAAAGTGCTCCATGGTTTAGGCCCAGGGTACCTGTGAGACCACCAGTAGCCTCCTACCGTCCAGTGCGATCCCACAGAGTTGGCCTCCTAAGGGTGCCGTCGGCCAGACAGTGTTGGCTAGCGATGCCCAGGGGGAGAGCCTTCTCTGTGGGAGCGCCTTCCCTCTGGCATGAGCTGCCCCCGGAGCTTCGCATAATCCCCGACCTCCGGTCCTTCTGACACGCCCTAAAAAGTTGGCTTTTCCAGCAAGCCGGCCTGGCCTGTTAATTTTATCTAATTTTTAAAATGTTAGTGTTATATTAATTGGGTTTGTTTTTTGGATTGTTTCTAATTTTATTTTAACTTTTGTAATATGTGTTTTTTAATGCTGTACATTGCCCTGAGTCCTTTGGGAGAAGGGCGGCATATAAATGCAATAAAACAAACAAACAAACAATTATAAATGAGCTTATTGGGAACTGTTCTGAGAGTTTTCCGTTTCATCTCCTTGATGTTTGTAAAACAGTTATGATGTTATTAGTAATAAATCAGTTCTGTTCACATCATGGAGTTGGTTCATTTTATTTTTTTGTTCAGTTTCTCAGGGCCAGGTTAGAAAAGAATTATCCTTTGCTCCATATTCTCCTACCTCTAAATAAGAAGCGCACAGTGCCATCTTCATTTAAAGAAACCAAGAGGATTGCTGACATTCCAGTGGGGTCTTTGGAACAGACCAGCCAAGAGGACTCACACTAATGTGGAGGGAGTACAGAATTAACTTAGATAAAACACTTCTCAAACTATTGTTAACAAAATAACAACCAACATCAATTTTAACAGATTTTAAAACTTTTTTTAAAGACAAAATTTAGATTTCCATGAAATACTTTGATTTCTTTTAGCAAAATCTATCCATGTTTTCCTGATCATATCTGGTAAGAATCGGAAAAAATGAATCTTTGCAAGAGTAGCTTTTTTCCTGTGAAGTTTCCATAGTACGCATAGCTAAGCAAGCAATTGCAAGATACACTAGCAGATGTTATTCTGACATTTATTCACTGCATAAAACAGGATTACATGAACAAATTTATATTTAAATATAGATATGGTTGATGTGGCTATAAAGAATGATAATATTGTGTAGCTCTTTAGCTTGAAATCAAAGATGGTAAGATGATAGAAGCACAGTATACTAACTAGGTGGATCCATCTAAACAGAAAAATCAAATGACCATGGATAGGGCAAAAGACAGCGGGAACTAGAGTGATTTCTGATTTTCTGATGGCTTCCCCTTGACTTGCATTGGAAGGGAGTGCTGGAAATCACAAGTATATGGTCGCAACTGACTTTGTCACCTTGACAGTGCTGCAGCGGTAAGAAAATTTCAAAACAACTGTTCTGAAGTTCCCTGAAATTTAAATTTCACAGAAATTGTGGGTTCCAAATTTTTGACACATTCTCTAAGTTAGCCTGTTTGAAGTACACCTGGCTTCAAAAATTGTTGCCCTTGCATATACTGTGTTGACTAATGGAAGGTTACAAACAGAGAAACAGCAGGGATGTTTTAGTTCTACAGGTAAAATCTTGCATAACACAGATAATATGGATAGAAATATTTCCTTTTTGCACAGTGTCAGAACTTGTGATCATCTATGGATATTGAGTGCAAAGTGATGAAAGAAATACTTTTTCTTACAATGTATAATTGAACTTTGAAATGCTATGCCAACAATTACAGCAATGGCAACTTCCATGGATGGTTTTGAAAGGGATCCAGGCAAATTCTTGGAGGATAAATCTGTTAGTGGCTATAATTTTGATCTGAGACCAATTTGGTGTTAGGGTATCAGTCTAAAAACCAGCAGACTGGGAATTGTACTTCTATCTTAGGCATGGTGGCAACTGGATCACCTTGGACCTTTCCAAGAAAACTGAAGAGATTAGTCCAGACAGTCATCAGGAATCAAAAGCTGACCCAAAGGCACTTAGACACAAAGGCACACACACACACACACACACACACACACACACGCAAGCAAACACACACACAGCGTTAATGATTGTTACTTTTTCTGAATCATAAGTAACATGTCTTAAATACTGGTATCAGGGAAGGATGATGAATGGTTCTCTATTCCTGGTTTGTGAGTCTCACAAATGTGGCCATTTTGGCCATTGTGTAACACACGATATAATACTGGAGGATCCTATGGATTAATCAAGCACAGCTTTTCTTATATTATTACATCTCCATGTTTCTCAGAATCTGGTTGCGGAACAATATGTAATGCACATGTCCAATCATTGTGCCACGTTCTGCTCACCAATCTGAAAGCCTTGCATTTCAGTTACCTTTTTGCTTTTTCCTTAGCTTCAGGAAGCAAAATCAAGAATTTTGAGCACAGAGCCGAGAACAAACTCCTTCAATTTGCAGGAAATGGGATATCACTATGGCAAATTGAAGGCTAGCAGAAAACCCCAACTCAATTTGCTATGGCATTATATGAAGTGCTTGGTGTGAGGGAATGAAAAATATCAGCAACAAATATATTTCCCCAATGCTTGTCTTTTCATTTTCAAAGCGCAAGCTGGAATTGTACAATTGAAAGGTATACACACCCCAAAAAGCAGTCTTGGTTAAGCAATGGCACCATCGAAAGGCAATGGAACAGTTCTTTAAAAGGTAAAGGTTCCCCTCGCATATTTGTGCTAGTCATTCCTGACTCTAGGGGGTGGTCCTCATCTCTGTTTCAAAGCCAAAGAGCCAGCACTGTCCAAAGAAGTTCTCCATGGTCATGTGGCTGGCATGTCTAAACACCAAAGGCACACGGAATGCTGTTACCTTCCCACCAAAGGTGGTTCCTAATTTTCTACTTGTATTTTTACATGCTTTTGAACTGCTAGGTTGGCAGAAGCTGGGACAAGCAATGGGAGCTCACTCCGTTATATGGGGGTTGGGATTCGAACCGCCAAACTGCTGACCTTTCTGATTGACAAGCTCAGCATCTTAGCCAATGATCCACCTCGTCCCTACAGTTCCTTACTCAGAATCAAACCTGAGCAAGCTTTTGTGTTCACTGAGCTTTTTTTATTTAATCAGAATTAAGGAGATGCTAAACAAACAAAAAAAGGTAAAAGAATTGTAGTGAGACAGGAAGTAATTGTGCCAGGTGAAAATGTGTGCCATTTGTAACAATCAAAACTAAATATGGTATAGTCAAGAGTGCAAGCTTGTTATATTTTTATTCTGAAGCAAATCCCACTGTGATCAACAGAAGCTGCTCTCCGGGACTTATTTTTAATTAGGTGTGACCATATTTACTGGGAAATAAGATAGCAATTGGTTACAATCCTCTGTCTTAAGTAAGGGAACAATCACACTTTCTGTTTGAAGTAGAATACATCAATATATGTTGAGTTTTGATTTTCTTTGCATCGTTTAAAACCTGTCTCTTAAGTAGGAAAGTTGTTGCCTACCGAAGGGTATCATCTCCCATTGGATTCTGAAGTTATATATGATGTAAAAGAATCTAGCTCATAGTTAAATGGTTCAGAATAAAGGGAAGGAAGGGAGGAGGAGGAGGAAGAAGGAAGGAAGGAAGGAAGGAAGGAAGGAAGGAAGGAAGGAAGGAAGGAAGGAAGGAAGGAAGGAAGGAAAGAAAGAAAGCTAGCAAGCTAGCAAATTGGTGTTTATCATGTTATAGATTTACAGCTCTTCAATAAATTAAATACCATCTTTTATTGATTGCCATATTGTGCATATCACACAATATATTTCATACACAAGAATTTCTTAAATATTTTTATCTTCTTTAATAATTAAAATAGTAGATTTTTTTACAAAAAAATGTTAAGCTGCTCTATTGTTTTCAACTATCCTCTATCATATATGGTCACATAAAGATATTGAAATGCAGAATTTTACATTTTGGATATGCTCAGATTTTGCCATGGCTCAATGTTGAGATCCTGAAGAGCCTAAGTTAATATCTGATGCAAAATCAGATGTAGATCAATATGTTGAGTTCCAAGGCAGAAATAAAAAGGAGAAAACTAGTAATAAAGGAGTGTACGTGTGTATGTGTATGCAAAGATAAAGAAGAGTATAAAATCAAGGGAAGGATCCTATAGATGGATAATTGTAATGTCTATTTCACAAACAGTATTTTCCACAGCATACTATTGCCATTAAATGTGTTAAATGTGGTGGGCAGGTATTTGGCAAGGTAAGCATAATTTTCAAGAACAACATCCCCTATACCTGAACAGAAGTTTTCAATCAATGTGTGCTACCCGCTCTAACATATGCCAGTGAAACATGAACACTAATCTCACAATTGACACAAATGCTACAAGTGGTGCAATGTGACATAGAAAGATGCATGCTCCACTTCACAAGACAAGATAGAAATACCTATGCATGGATTAGAGAACAAACATAAGTGTATGATATCATCAAGAGAGTAAAAGAATTGAAATGGAAATGGGCTGGTCAGCAAGAAGAACTGATGGCAGGTGGACCATGGCAGTCATAGAATAGATCCCATTTGATAAAAAGTGCCCATGAAAGAGACATATGTAGAACAAGATGGATCAAGGACATCAACAAGTATAGTGGGCTCAATTGGCAAAAGAAAGCTCAGGACCGCATTGGTTGGAAACATGTGGAAGAGGCCTTCATCTGCAGTAGATAGAAAATGGCTAAAATGATGATGATGATGATGATGATGATGATGATGATGATGATGATCATGATCATGATGATGATCATGATGATGATCATGATGATCATGATAACTATTGCCATTCAACAATCCTTCACAAAGTACTGTAGTTTAAAGACAGCCTCTTATCAATTTAACTACTTCTTGAAATGTTGAGCTCAACATGATCCAAATCTTGGATCTCAAAGACCTTGAGATGCTGAGACCGACAAATCTGAAAGACCTTGAGATGTTGAGACCATCATGCTCCCTTTAGTTGATCAATGAGAGAATGCAAAGAATTGTATTCAATTAGTTCTTGATCATGAGCTGCCATCAGTCGTAAAGCAGCAAAAATCTTATCATTATTGAATCCACAACAAAGGTAAACTATAATAAATTATTTTGGGCTCCCCTCTAGATTTTCAGCACCTTCTGGGTAAATTGGCTTATTTGCAAAAAAAAAAAAAAAAAGCACCAAAACACAGTGAATAAAAAAAAAAAAAATTGCTTCAGCCACAGGATTGGATGTGATTCTAAATGGCTACAAAAATCCAGGTAAAGATGACTTCAATATCTGACCAAAAAGTTCATGTCATCTCTGTTTCTGCATTAGCTTGTAAATGTCCAGTGGCAAAAGTCCTTCACTTGTTTCTTTCAAATTGTGCAGTGATGAACACAATTTTTCTGGCTTGCACAATATTTGGAGGCAGTTTTTCTCCAAAAATATGTTGATTTTTAATGTTTTTTTTTTAAAAAAAACAATTTTACTCCATTCTTACAAGAGATTTAAGCATGTGCTCTATCTTTTGGTTTGGTAGATATTGTATAGGCACATTTGTTACAAATTTAAGCCAAAGAAATTTACCAGGTATCCTTATTACAGGTTGAAATAAGTTAACAGTGTACCCATCTCGCAAGAATCAAAGTGTTTTGACTTTAGAAGGATAGCAAGAAATTGTCAGTAAATTTATATAGAGTGGGGACTTATTATTTTTTTGCAAGTTTCAAGAACGAAATGGTCTTGTGTATCCAAATTTTAAATAGTTTTATAAGTAAAATAAGTTGCTTGTCATGGATGACAGTGTGGATAAAATTCCCAAAGAGCAGAATGTCAATACTAGAAGAAGCTGGCCTAGAGCTAGCTAATTGACTTTATGGATATTTATAGTACAGAAATACAAAGGAGGATAAAAATTTGAAAAGACATATTATGAGATAAAGTTTGATAGAAGCATAGAATTCTGTAAGGAAAATAAGCTCTTCTTCAAAAGTCTTCCATATCGGAGGCAACAGGGTGTATATGTGTGTTTGTGTGTGTATGTGAGTATGTACACACATATTGTGTGTTTGTATCAGATGGATGATAGATAAATAGATGATAGATAGCGAGATAGATAGATAGATAGATAGATAGATAGATAGATAGATAGATAGATAGATAATAGATAGATAGATAGATAGATAGATAGATAGATAGATAGATAGATAGATAATAGATAGATGGTAGATAGATAGATGATAGATAGATAGATAGATAGATAGATAGATAGATAGATAGATAGATAGATAGATAGATAGATAGATAGATAGGTAGATAGATTGATAATAGATAGATGGTAGATAGCTAGCTAGATGATAGATAGATAGATAGATAGATAGATAGATAGATAGATAGATAGATGATAGATAGATAGATAGATAGATAGATAGATAGATAGATAGATAGATAGAAAGATAGACAGACAGACAGACAGACAGACAGACAGACAGACGAAAGAGATAGAGAGATGGTAGCTGGGTAGGTAGGTAGGTAGGTAGGTAGGTAGGTAGGTAGGTAGGTAGGTGAACAGACAGACATATGCAGATATGGTCCACCCATACTCAATAGAATACAGAATACATTATCATCATAGCAAGAATTATTCAGTAAAAGTCAGAATATGCCATGGTTGATGTGTTTACAAATTGCTGATTGTGTAAATGATTTTAAGAACAAAGGACATTTGAAGAAAAATGACAAAATTTGAAATATTTGTAAAACCAGCTGTTAAAGTGCACATAAACTCATACTTACATATGGCACAAAGACAGATCCAATATAAAAAAATCTGATAAAATGCATGCACATTTTAAAAGAAACAGTCACAAACAGAATGGAGGAAAATTAAGTAACAAACCTGTAACAATTATTCCAAACTCCAGTTTGAAAGAAAATTCGATCAGTTTGTTACATATGGTCCATAACTCTGTCAATAGTCTCTAAGGTAGATAAACCATACAGCAATGTTGGAAATTCCATGGAAAAGAAACGTTTTTACCATATGCAGTACATGTACAAAAAAAAACCCTCAAAAGTAATGGAAAGATATACATAGCACAATGCAGAAAAAACTGAAATTTGAAATGAAATCACAACTATTTTACTAGGTGTATTCCCAGAATATATCAAGAAATATAATAATGTAATATAATATAATACATGCTCATGGCAGTGTGAATAATTTTTGCCCAACATTGCAAGAAAGTTAGAATTCTAATGGAGAGTTAAATTTGGACAATATGCAGCAATTGCAAAATGATCAGCATATATTCACGACATAAATTTACATAAGCTAAATTCAAGCAAGAACGATTCCCATATATATATATACTATATAACACAGCATGGCAAAAATAAACTCTTAAGAGTATGATTTCTAAGAAGGCCTAAATGTTCATCAATACTATAAACTTATAGTGTTAACTTAATTGATTTAATATCTGTCATGAACCATGGTGGTGCAGTGGTTAGAATGCAGTACTGCCGGCCACTTCTGCTGCCTGCCAGCTGCTTTCAAATTGGCAGATCGAATCTCACCAGGCTCAAGGTTGACTCAGCCTTCCATCCATCTGAGGTCTGTAAAATGAGGACCCAGATTGGTCAGGACAATATGATGTCTCTTTAAACTGCTTAGAGAGGGCTGTAAAAGCACTGTGAAGCAGTATATAAGTCTAAGTGCTATTGCTATATATTGGTGAATGATGATAAATCTGCCTGGAGTTTTGCAAACATGAACTTAACCAATTTAATAACCTCAAATACAAACAAGGACATCACTTGGCATAAAGAACTCCAGAGAAGTTTTTCAAATATTGTGACATTTTCAGGAGTCTTTTACAGAGGACCATTTTCAAGCTCTATAGAACACAGCATTCAGTAGTATAAATAGCCAAGAATGAGGAAATACATATCTTAAAATTAACTTTCTTCCCTGCAAAATGCTCAAAGCAGCAGAGACAATGTCCGTAGTGTGAGAATCAAGAAATATAACCTATTGATCTATTAGATTCAATACGTCCTATGGATAATAGAAGGCCCCAGAAGAAAGAGATATGAACCAAAGTTTTCAGCTAGGATGATTTCAAAATTTACCAGAAGTATTTGTAATCCTGCTGAACCGTTACTAACTGTGAAAATGTTTTTCTAAAATATGCACTTGTATGGATGCGTTTAAAACAGGAAGAATGAAACTGTTGGAAATGAGGAATTGAAAATAATGTTACACAGGTGTTTACCGAAAATGACAGCTAGTGAACTTGTGGACCATGTATGTGGTTAGAAGAACAGTATAAAGGATAGAGTTCAAGATCGGCTTGGGGCTCTTTGATTTATAGCAGTCCTTGTAGGACTTGCTATTTCTCATTGGCCCTCTGCATTAATATGTTAATGCAGTGTATTACTGCTAATATATCTTTTGCTTGTGTTGTTGCCTTTGTTTCCTATTGGAATTTTCCTTTCACAATAGTAAATATGTAGTAGCTTCTCCCATTTTCTTATATTTGACTGCTGCTTCATTTGGCTCTTCAATCCTTCAGCCTTCTCTCTACGTTTGAATTTCTGGATGATTTCCTTTTGGGTGAAGCTGCCAGTCTTTCCTTCTCCCCCTTGGCTAACCTGTCAAACAATATTCCTGAATTCTCTGCCTCCTTTGTTAGCTGCAGGGAGAAGAATCCCATCTGGGTCAGGTTCTGCAGGGGAAAAAGCTTCATGCTTTACCTCTTGCTTACTCATGAATATATATTTTCCCCCTTTGTCTCTTATACCCTTATCTGCTCCTGCCTAGGCTAACTTTCCTTTTCTATTTTCTAGCTGTGCCTCCAGGCTAAACTTCTCCTCCTCCTGATGCTCTTTTTTCCACTCTTGTGTATGTGTGCAGTCACTTTTCAAAAGCTTTTATATCTTCCCTAACTGAAAATGTCATTTATTGTCTGTTTAGTCTTAGGGACATCCCCCCACCCCCGCTCCTTCACCAAAGGATCCTCATATTGATTTCAACCAGAATTCAAGCAACTTCTTATGCTTCCTTTAACCTGTATTTCCATTTAGTATTTCTGATAATTAATGTTACCTAATATCCGGGTACTATTCCCTCTCCTTCTGACTTCTTCCAATTACAGACCTTTGCAACTGGAGCCCTAGCACCCAACATCCTTACTTTTTAATGTAGCCTCTTGCACCCATTCAACCCTTTCTTTATTCCACAACTCCATTTGAACCAAGAAGTGTATGCATTACACAAGAAGTTGGCCAAAGAGAACAGTGTTTATTGTGCTACTTCTTCAAACTACGTATGCCCCTTATAGCAATAGTAATTCACTTGTCTCCCTGCATGCTGGTCTCTATCTCACGACAAAAGCAGGGAGGTAAATAAAGAGGAAACAAGCAAACCAGATAAGCAAAGGGAACATTCCCATCAGTAATAGGACACAGTTTATTTTACTTGTGTCAATTGCTGTTACAGAAGCAGTGTTGCCTAAAATTTCTCATTTTGATTGATACAAATTTTTTAAACAAGTTTTGTTCCCTTTGAAAATATTAGTCTTGAAGGCTCTCAGTGATTTCTCTCCTGACAGAAGCTTTATCTAAAACGTCCTCTCTAACAGTCCATCACATCACTCTTACCCCACATATCCATTATTCACTTGGTTTGAATAATTTCACTCAGTTCTCCTTTATCTTTTTTTTTATGTTAAACTTCATCTTCAATTATGAAAACCTCTGGTTGATTTCCCCATGCTGTGGGACAATTCAAGAGCCTTGTCAGAGGTTAAGCTCTTGTCAGAGCAATAAGAAAGATCAGAAATATTCAAAACCACACGTACCTAAGGACAGTTGAGCAGGTGCGAAGCACTGCTTTATGCTGGAAGGGCTATTGTGCTGCAGAGAGCACAACAGCAATGAGAAAACAGGTTTTTAAAGCATTACCTTTTGCCCTGGGTGTCTATAGATAGTTCTGGGTGATGAGGAAGTGTGCTGCTCTTGGTAGAACCATTAGGAGTCCCACAAAGAAGAGAAACAAAGTGAGCGTGTGGAGTGAAGAAATGGAGGTTGAGGAACAGATTCACACAGGCCTTTGAGACTTTCTGCAGTGAATTCATTCTGAAGCACCAGGGATACTTTAGTTTTGTAACAGGGAATGGTTTGTACCTGGAAACTGATTTTATTCTTATAGTCATCTTGGAAGCAAAGGATATAAGCAGGGATATGCACATGAAAATCCATCACTTCAATCAGTTGGAACACATCTAAATAATGAAATGCACATAAGCTAACAGGGAATCCCAATGTTCTTAACAAGAGCATTACTTGCTCTTAAAGACACCCTACCAATGGCTGCCTTTCACAACCTAGTGTCTTCCTTATGTATTGAAATTTTACATTCTCAGAAATTGCAGCCACCTATTTTCAGCCTATGACTGAGAAATCACTTCAATCCATCTGGAGTGCACCAGTTTAGTGAAGGCTGACCTGCAGTAGGTTATTTCATATTATATTGATGTGCTCTTGCTTTGCTTAGGATTGGTTGTACTCAATAATATTTCTATGCAATGAGAAATGGAATAATTTTGGCCTGAATTCAGAGTCTGAGTAGTGACAATGTTTGAGGCTAGGAAGGAACTTCCCACTGGTTAGACTGCAAATGTGGATTTGCAAAAGTCAAAATAATATATGGATCAGAAGAATTAAACAATTTTGTTATCGCATCTGCTTTTACTCAGAGGAAAAAAAAAACCGATCCTCTCATGAATTTCCTATATCATCTTACTTACTTTTTTTTCAACTCAGCCATCTGTTTTCTAACCATGATCATCTGCCATTTGAGCAACTCCAAAAAAGAGTCATTTTCAGACATTACTGTTGTGGCTTCTTTATTCATTGAAACATGGAAGGTGTAAGCTTCACTGATTTTGACAAGTTCACTAAATGCTTGAAGAAACATTGATGACTGGAGGTATCTTCAGGCAAAGTAGGCCAGCACAAAACTATCAGATTACCCTTCCATATGCTCACTGAATGTTCATATTGTGGCAAAGATTTCAATCTTGTATGGTCCGACTAACAATTCCTTCACAAAAATATATGTCTGTCAGTCTGTCATCTGTTTTTCTTTCCTTCAAGAACTGATGGTAGTATACACAGAATTTCTACCCCCAATTTTATCCCCTCAATAAGTTGGTTAAGAGAGAATTTCTGTGGTTGAATTTTTTCCTGAGTTTAGTCCAGCAGTTTTAATACTATAATACATGGAAAACAATGTCAAACTGCTTCCATGTTGTTTGTCAAGAAAACTATGTGGATTGTCTATGAAGTCATCAGAAATCAATAAGGTGACATGGAAGATGGCCCCATATGAGCCATTCTACAATTGTCAGCTCCCTTCAAAATGTATGTGCTCTGAATACCGATGCCAAGACTAGTAATAGTACAAACCATCTACAGATGTGGGAAAGGTTGAGAAGTCTTGTTACTGTATTAGTCCAATGGCTTTCCTCCCCAAAATACGCTACTGGATATGTGGGATGAAATTCCCATTAACACATCTGAGCATAGCCTGGTTGGAGCACATTGATGTAGAACATTTGCAAAATTAGAGATGATATTGTTGCTAAAGTCTGAGAGACAAAAATAGGAGAAAAGAGATTAAAGTTGGGGATTCTTATCTGTGAAGCATTTTCTTATGGGCATTTTCCTTTTTTTAATGTTTTTTTATTTTTAATTTTCAAAACAAACACAACACATAAAGTCTTCCTAATTTACATACTGTAGAAAGTATATCAGTTGGTTACAAAAGGCTTCCGTGCATCTCTTCCATGGTCATCAACCATAATTCATATTAACTCAAGTATTTTAACTCAGATATTTATACATGTTACCATCATCATACCTCCATTTTCATTTGACTATAATTGTTTAAACGTCCTTCATCATAAAATATACCAAGATTTAATACATAACCACATACTGGCATTTCATTTACTATTTCTGAAATCCTCCAATAACACTAAATCCTTATGTCCTATTCTAGCTAAACATCCATAATATTTAATAACAAAGTTTTCTAATCCTTCTTTCCAAATCACTGTTTACAATTTACATCCAGTTTCCTTATGTTGTACCCATACCTCTATATACGTTGTTATCATTATCCCTCCTTTATTTAACTATATCCTGCATCATAACATCTTCCCCCTAATAATCAAGACTTACTGTATATAACTTAGTTCTTTTTTTATTAACGTTTATATATAATCCAAAAGGATTTCTAATCTTCCTTTCAGGGGTACCATTCAATATTCATATCCAATTATTACTTATCATAACACTACACATTGTATACATTATTATCATTATCAATTATTTATTTAACTATATCTATTGTCACTAAATTTCACTAAGTTTAACTAGTTTTAAATTATATTCTTCCATCTATCAACCTGTATCTTTCCAGTAGCAAAACAGTCTCATACTGTATCTTCTGCCATTTGTGGTTTCAGTCCTCTAATCAGATCCTTAATCAACTTTGTATGGACTCCTCTTAGCAACTCCTTGCTTATAAAATCTCTCATGTAATTTTGATGACCTTCTTCTGTTTCCTTAATCAGCTTATCTTTGATTGTCGGTAGTGTTATCAATGATGTTGCTAATAAATTTTCTCTCTTTAAATCCAAAAATTCTTTTGTTTTTCCTTCTTCTGTGTCTTGCCATCTGGGGTAGATTTCTCCTCCATTTAATTCTTCTTTCAGTATTCCACTGTTTCCATTTTCAGAGACAAACCAATCACCATAAATATCAGCAAATTTAATTTCTTTATAGTCATTTTCCTCTTCGATTTTTAGGATTCTAACCACCACTTTTTCCACTTGATAAAGATCTCCAACTTCATCATATTTTACTGTTAGATGCTCTAAGTCTTCCAACTTCTTCTCTATCCTCTCAAATGTGTTTGATAATTTCTGTATTTCTAAGAATATCTTTTGCAGACTTCAAGTTTCTTTCTGCTGTTGAAATTGTGCCATTATCTCCAGCTAACAAACACTGTTGCTCTAGCTTGGAAGGTTTTAACAAGATTAAGCATAGATTCACAATAAAGTTATATTTTCACTTTTCTCTGGTTAAAGATATACTTCAAAGGAACATCTGTATGCTTTTCTTCTTATCACTCTCTATAGGTCTAAGCAGTGAGACCTTGGAGTGCCAAGCCAAGAGAAAAGTAAGAGTGTTTCATTTCCAATACACAAACCTCCAGCCTCTGAGTAGCAGTTTTATTGTTGCAATTTTCTTTGTTTCTTTTTGTATCTTTTTTGTATTTCAAGTTTTAAAAAGTCTGATTCTTGAATGAGTTAGAAGAACACCCACAGTAATGAAAGAGGAGAATTTTAGTTCATAGGTTACAAAGAATAATAAAAGAAAAAAAATAGAAGAAGAAAACTTAATCCATTCATTTTAAAAGACTTGCATAAATTCCATCCATGAACATAGCATTTAAAAAGTAAAATAATCCACTGTCCAAAACCATTCCAAACTTAATTCTGCCGCTTATTTCTTCTGTTCTCCAATTTAAATTAATTTTAAGTTTTTTTATAGGCAGTCACTTTTAAAACAGTAAAAATTCCTCACCAGCTGGAAACACTTTCTCTTTCCATATCCTTCCATTTTGGAGCCGCCCCAACTTCATCAGCCTAATGGCTGGATTTTTTGTCGCTGGCTTGAGGAACTTCTCTTGGATCGATCAGGGATTTTGTGATGTCCCTGAGATCAGCAAGACATATTCTTCCTGTTCACCATCTCTGTGGGATGGTTTAGTTCCGATTAGACCACCCAGCAACAAAAGTATCAGCTGCAGTCTCGGAGCATCGAGACCACATGTCTGTATCGTCGCGATGTTGTCTTCTAATCCATCTTATGGGCATTTTCCTGATGCTGAGCCCACCCCAGGCCATATGACAACTGTTCTTTTCCAGTGTGCAAAATGATGATGTATTTCAACATGAGGGGAGTTAGTTCATGCTGCCTGGAGCCTTTATGATGTCCCCAGAAAGAATAACTCTTACAAGCGGGTGGAAGTGAAACTAGGGCAGGAGAGGTTCAAGTGTTGGCTGAGGCTCTTAATGTGGGCACCAAGGCTTCAAAGGAGGTATGCAGATCATAAGCAGGTTCTGACCCTAATTCAGCTTTGGGTGCACAAGCCTGGATCCTGACAATTTTATTCATAGAAGAGCATACACATTCATTTTCTATTTTAGAGGGCCATTGAAGAACAAATACCGAGAAGCCATTAGTTAAAGCTTAACACTACTGTTCAGTTCTGTATTGATTGGCAATTTATGAAGTAAAAGGCACTGGACAATCACTTAGGAATCTAGCGTATGTATTGAGATGGTTCTATCTTTAAATTCCTGAGTATATTTGCATCAGTGGTGAGTTATGACCGGTGTCTGCCAGGAGCAGCAGGTACTGTTCCGGTATGGTGCTCCGGAGGGCCCACCTGCCTGCCCGTGCTCCTTACCAGTATTTGAGGTTTTGAGGGCTTCTGCACACATGCACGGAGCGTACGACGCCTGCGTGACGCTCCGCTGAGCAGCTGGAGTGTCACAGAGGCATCGTGGAGGCGTCACAGGCGGTAAGTCCGCCTGTGCGTGCTGTGTCCATTCATGTGGTGGATGCCCGGACCCATTGCACTGTATCGGTTGCAACGGAACCCACCACTGGTTTGCATGTATGTATGCATGCATTTATTTATTTGTTGGTTTGTTAATAATCTACCTTTGTTACTTTCATGCAACAGTAACTCAAAGTGAAGAACATAACTAATACAAGTAGTCCTCAATTTATGACTACAATTGAGCCCAAAATTTCTGTTGCTAAGAGAGACATTTGTTAAGTGAGTTTTGCCTGTTTTACAACCTTTCTTGCCACAATTATTGAGTGAAACACTTTAGTTCTTAAGTTAATAACACGGCTGTTAAGTAAATTGGGCTTTCCCATTGATTTTGCAAGTCAAAAGGTGCTCGCATGACCCCAGGACACTGTGACCGTCATAAATATGAGTCAGTTGACATCATGTGACCATGAGGATTCAGCAATGGTTGTAAGTGTGAAAAATGGCCATTTCAGTACCATTGTAACTTTGAATAGTCACTAAATGAATTGTTGAAAGTCGAGGACTACCTGTACTCCTTCCTCCTCCTTTTTTTCCTACAGTAATGACTCAGTGAAGTAGGTTAGGCTGAGAGAGAACGACTGGCCCAACTGATATGGAGCCAGTAAGGAACCATAGTCATAGGCAAAGAAGACACTGGAAAGAGCAGTCAGTTACATCTGACATAGCACTAGACAGATTGGTTCTGAATTTCCCAAGCTGAACAAAACTCCCAGTCTTCATTCTCTATCTTGGAAGCATTAAGGAACCTGCATCCCTAAATCTCTTTCTATTAGGAACCTCCCTTAATTTTCAACACATCCAAAATTCAAAGGTTTAAAAAAGAAAGAACGGATAATTATAAAAAGTAGTAACCCAGATCTGCAGAAGAAAAGGTTCTGAGTGGATCAGTTGCATGGGGTTAATTTTGTGCAAAATGCATTGATAAAAAGCACTTAAACTTCACGAAGACAATTATTAGCCATTAGAGTGAAAAAATGCAAGTTAACTAGAAAATGGTGTGGCTGTCTTCGACAGGACTGGAGCAGGAAGGACTGGAGGCCGGTAGGAGCGGCGTTGGGGCTTGAAATGGCTGGAGTGTTTAGAACATGGATGCAGGCCTAGGCAAGACTTGAATGCCGAAGGCCGGTAGGAGAAGGGCAGCGTTTCAGGAGGCCGCCTGGAGGCCGGGGGGGGGGGGGGGAGGCTTGCTGGAACTGGCAGGCTTGTTGGGAACTGGCAGGAGGTTTATCATCAGACTTGGCAGGAGAGCTTCTTCCCCTGCCAGCCACCTCCTTGACTGTTCCGTTTATTCCCCCCCCCCCCCTGCTGACTTTTGGACTAACAGCTGCCCCTGCTTTTCATCCGTGCGCGCCTGGAGGTTTTTACCGCCCTATTTTCATCTGACTGACCATCTGCCCCTCCCCATTATCAAGCAAAATCCATCTACCCCTCGCCATCCACCACTGACCACCTACTAGCCCCCACTTAGCGACCGGCACTTGACCATCTTATTATCATCATTACCCCCCCCTCATCTTGGACTGGATGACTTTTTATACTGATACCCGGCTGTTACAATTTTACTGGACTATGGCATACGATCATACCATCTGCAGCACAGAGCCTAGGCCCTAATGAACTTTTTAACAGCATATGTATTCCAGGCTAGACCTTATCCTACTGCGGGAATCACCCCTCTCGCAGGTGTGGCCCTCCGCCCTTTCTAGGGCCCACCTTGATGACGGATTTCTTAATCCCGAGAGGTGGAGGAAGCGGAGACTTAGGGGTTTTTTAGTGAAATGTTTTTTAAATTCTTTTAGGGGTTTAGGGGTTGGGGGGGGTGGGCCAGATCAGGAGCGATGACGGAGCCAGGTCACCAGGCGAGGTCTTGAGCAGAAGGAGCAGAGAGGAGGAGGGGGGAGAGGATATCATTCCCATACAGGGCTTCGTGATTCCAACAGTCGTAGGGAGGGGCAGATGCGAGGACAGACTAACAACCCGTAGTCGGTTGGGAGACCGTGGGTGCTGGTTACACCCGGTCGCTTGTACCAACCCCCGCGTTCTAGGTGGTCAGGATCTGCAGGCCCAGGGCCTGAGGCTGTTGTTATGCAATGCGAGGTCCGTTGTCAATAAGGCCCCCCTCATTCACGATCTGATTTTGGAGGGGGAGCCGGACCTCGCGGGAATAACGGAAACCTGGTTGGGCCACGAGGGAGGGTTACCCCTCGTGGAAATGTGCCCACCAGGTTACCAAGCATTTCACCAGCCCCGGGCCCGGGGAAGGGGCGGTGGGGTAGCAGTGATCATCCGGGAGGATTTAGAGCCGAGGGAGTCCACTGTGCTACAGACGTCCGGATGTGAATCCCTGGTTGTGAAATGGGGCCCTAGGAGGCAGATGGGCTTGCTGATAGTATACCTGGCTCCCCGCCATACATCAGCGACCCTGCCTGAGCTCCTCGAGCTGATCTCATCGGTGGCGGTTGAGACCCCCAAACTTTTAGTGATGGGGGATTTTAACCTGCCGTCGGTGGGAGAAGCATCAGAGGGGGCTCGGGAGTTCATGGCTTCCATGATAGCCATGGACCTGACTCAAATGATTCAGGGCCCGACACACGAGGGAGGTCACACCTTGGACCTTGTCTTTGTCTCTCGCCAGTGGTTGAGTGATCTGGGAGGAGTGAATTTAACCATCACTCCTCTGTCATGGTCAGATCACTCACTCCTCCGTCTTGACTTCCCTGGTGCTACTCCTCGCCGCGGGGAGGCGGAACCGGAGAACACTAGATGGTTCCGCCCCAGGCGCTTGATGGAACCAGACAGGTTCCAGACGGAGCTTGGGCCACCTCCTGCAGCCCTGACCCGCCCCCGGGTAGAGGACCTGGTGACCGCGTGGAATAATGCGACTACCGGGGCCTTGAACCGGGTGGCGCCTTTGCGGCCTCTCCGGTGGCAACGATCCACCCTGGCCCCTTGGTTTACCGAGGAGCTAAGGGTGATGAAGCGCCGCAAGAGATGCCTAGAGAGTCGTTGGAGATCCTCCCGAACCGAACTTGACCGAGCACAGGTACGAGCCCATTTAAGGACGTACCTAGTGGCATTGAGAACGGCCAAACGTCAATATTGTGCCGCTCTCATTGCATCCGCAGAGAACCGCCCTGCCGCCCTGTTTCGGGTGTCCCGCTCCCTTCTGTTTCAGAGGCCACGGGAGGCCCCTTTACAGGGCAGGGCAGAGGAGTTTGGGAAATACCTGCAGGATAAAGTCGCTCAAATCCGGAAGGATTGGGTCCCCTTCAGTGGCCCAGTCGAGACGCCAGTGGCGAGTCTTGAGAAACCTTTTTGGGAGGAGTTTGACTTGGTTGTCATCGAGGATTTGGACAGATTGCGTGGGCGACTGCGACCTACCACATGTTTGTTGGACCCGTGTCCCTCCTGGCTTGTACTGGCATCCTGGGAGGTTACACGCGACTGGCTCCTGGACCTAGTGAACGCTTCGTTGGGTGAGGGGTCTCTCCCGGCCGCCTTGAAAGAGGCGGTGGTGAGACCCTTGCTCAAGAAGCCTTCCCTGGACCCTATGGAGCTGGTCAATTATCGTCCTGTCTCCAACCTTCCCTTTTTGGCGAAGGTTGTGGAGAGTGTGGTGGCTTCTCAGTTTCCACGACATCTGGAGGAGAATGATTATCTAGACCCGCGCCAGTCCGGCTTTCGCCCTGGGCACAGCACTGAGACGGCCTTGGTCGCGTTGGTAGACGATCTCTGGAGGGCCAGAGATAGGGGCTGTTCCTCTATCCTGGTCCTATTAGACCTCTCGGCGGCTTTTGATACCATCGATCATGGTATCCTGTTGCACCGACTGGAGGGGTTGGGGATCCGGGGCACCGTCTTGCGGTGGTTCGGCTCCTACCTCTCCGGCAGGACGCAACGTGTGTTGGCAGGAGAGCAGAGGTCGACCCTAAGCCCCCTCATCTGTGGGGTGCCACAGGGGTCGGTCCTCTCACCACTCCTGTTCAACACATACATGAAGCCGCTGGGTGAGATCATCCGTGGTTTTGGGGTGGGATACCACCTGTACGCTGATGATACTCAGCTGTACATTTCCACCCCGAACCACCCCAACGAGGCCGTCGAAGTGATATCCCGGTGTGTGGAAGCCGTACGGGTCTGGATGGATGACAACCGACTCAGGCTCAACCCTTCCAAGACGGAGTGGCTGTGGGTCCCGGCTCCCCGGTTCAACCAGATAATTCCATCTCTGGCCATTGGGGGCATTCAACTTGCCCCCGTGGAGCGGGCGCGCAATTTGGGCGTCCTCCTGGATGCCAAGCTGTCCATGGATGAACATGTGACAGCTGTGGCCAGGGGGGCGTTCCATCAGGTTCGCCTGGTGCGCCAATTGCGCCCCCTATTGGACCGGGACGCTCTACGCACAGTCACCCATGCGCTGGTGACGTCTCGCCTGGACTACTGTAACGCTCTCTACATGGGGCTTCCCTTGAAATGCACTCGGAGACTACAGTTGGTCCAGAATGCGGCCGCGCGGGTGATTATGGGGAGCACCAGGTACTCCCACGTGACACCACACCTGCGCGAGCTGCACTGGCTTCCTGTGGTCTATCGAGTGCGTTTCAAGGTTTTGATTACGATCTTTAAAGCGCTCCATGGCTCAGGACCTAGTTACCTCCGGGACCGTATTCTGCCCCATACATCCCTACGACCTATTCGCTCGCACAGAGAGGGACTTCTCCAGGTGCCGTCCACTAGACAATGTCATGGGGCGGCGCCTAGGAGCAGAGCCTTCTCTGTGGCGGGCCCAGCCCTGTGGAATGACCTCCCCCCGGATATTAGGACCACTACAGACCTCCGCTCCTTCCGTGTTAAGCTCAAGACCCACCTTTTTCAAATATCTGGCCTGGCCCAACCATAACTTCGTTACGCTCCTGAGGGGTTTTTAATTCAGCAATTTTATTTAGGGGATTTTAAACTGTGTTTTAACTGTGTTTTTAGCTGTGTTTATTGTCTTTCACTTGCAGGTCTACTCTCCTCCATGCACAAATGTAATTGTCCTTGTTTTTTCGTATGTATGTGTGTCCTATGTGTATTTTATCTTTTTGACTGTACGCCGCCCCGAGTCCTTCGGGAGAGGGTTGCGGCTAATCAAATAAAATTTGATTTGATTTGATACTCCTTTCAAAGATTTGTTTTCAACCTTGATGATGTCTATTAATTATTCTCAACACACATTTCAAACTCAAAGCCTAAAGGATCTAAATTAATTTTCTAGTATTCGGGGATTTGGACATCTTAATTTAGCATCAGTCAGGAAATCCCTATTCCCCTCTTCCAATAAATTTGTTTGTCTTTGCTTTTCACTTATGCCCTGGCTTTTTGTCAGTATCTCATTGATTTAGTCACATGTTTGACATCTTATAGAAGTGATAGACAACAGTAGCAGCAATGCTACAGCACTCAAGGAAAAGAGACAGGCAGTGCTGGGGAAATGAAACCCAATTCTACCTACTTGACCTAGGGCAGTTCTGAACTCTGAGATCTCAAGTTTAGAATATTTCTTTTTTTTTTTAATGTGAAATTGACCGATTTTGGCTTCCCATGATTTTATGTCCTTTTCACATAGAACAATGGAAAACAATATTTCTCTTAAGCCTCCTTCCTCCAATATGTTGTATTTTGCCCCTCCAATCCATGCCATCATAACACTATGGTGCCTGGACTGTGGGAGACGAGTGACGCAGAGTAATTAAGTTCTGTGATTAAGTGCATTCAAATAATTTATTTTACAAAGTGAATATTTATCATGAGAAAAAAGACTATTTGGTAGGGCAGCAGTTGTAACATGTTGTCATACAATAGGTAACAATGGCTAGGTGTTGCCCTCTAGGGTGAAGAAGTGGAAACGAGATGGTGTCAGACTGTTAGTTGTACTATCATCCTTAAGACGATGTGAATTTCTCCACTCTGCCAGGCCATGCTAAGTGCTTCCCTCTGCTAGGCCATGAAGAACCTTCCCTATCCTCAGCTGTATTACTGGACTACACTACCATGTAACTGATTATAAATCCAATGTAGCAGCTAGCTGTGATGTAACATATGCCAGCTCCTGTGGTAAGTCATTTGAAATCATATGGAAGCTTTCATTTGTTCCTTAAAAAAAGTTCCATTACGGATACCTGTGTGGGAAGCCCCCGCCCCCAGAAGAATGAAATATTTTGAGGAACATTAAAAAGGCAGAATATTATATTTCCATGAATGAGAAATGGAGAAACACATTTAGAAGCAGGAAGCAGCCGCAAGTCTTTCTCCATAGCTCACAGCAGATGTCAGCACTTAAGAGATAAAGAGCTTACTGAAAGAGGAAGAGGGGTATCTAGATAGCTCTATTCATAAGCAAAGCAAATGCTGCAGGCAGAAATCCATTAAGACATGATATTTTGAAACTACCTGCAGCAAAGTCTGAACGGTAGCAAAGGCAGAATGGTAGGATTAGAAGCAGTCCCTCACCCAAGATCCAACACAGAACCAAAGCCATTAGGCCACAATAGGAAGTGCCCAACTCCCTTTCAGAACACAAGCCCCCTTCATTGCAGGACCCAGAGCAATCCAAATTTCACCTGGGAACTCAGATAAACAATAAGCCAGAAGCTGACAAGACTAGCTCAGATAAGCACCTAGGATTTGCATTTCATCTTTTGCCTATAGAGTCAGCTATGACCCTGCATAACCCTTACATGACACCATAGGAATCTGATAACAGCCAATAGAATATTAAAGGACATGTTCTTGCACAGGAACTGGAAGCTCAAATACAAAGCCCAAAGAAGGTATAACCCCTCCCCCTGCCCTCAACTCCACTTTGTCAGCTGCACCAGAACCACAAACCCTACTGCTTCTGTTCATCATTAAACCATCTTTCCAATCAGTCTCCATGTTTCCAGTGTCTCTCAGCTTTGAAATAAACCAGATGGATATTTGTTCCAACACCTGTATGCCTATAACAATCTCTCTCCCTCCCTCTCCTTCTCCCTCTCCCTCTCCCCCCCCCCTCTCTCTCCTGATTCATTTAAAAAACATTTTTGAATTAATTTTAAAATGAAGGATTGCCACATTGCAAATTTATTTCTGAGAATCTTCTGGGTCTCAAAGACAAAAATCAGAAAATGCATGGCTCTGATGCATTGCTGCAACCCCATGATTTGCTTTGAAAAATGTGCTGCCTCTTTAAAAACAAAACAAAAATGTAAGCTGAAAATGGGGCATGGTAGCCTGCCCAGCTCGAATGTTTATGGAATACAAGATACACCTTTATCTATACTCTGTATGAGTGTGTGTCAATATTGCTAGTTTAACTACATGTTAGCTTATCCCGGTTGCATATATTGAATTGTGCAAAATATGTTTGGTCTAGATAAATAAATGATCTTTAACATAATCATAGAGTCAAACCAAATCATCAGCTCTACCAGGTTGGTTCAAAGTTTCACAATGATATTTTAAAATTACTTCAGACCGTAAAATCAATCCAATTTGATTCCGTAAAACAAAACATCAGTTTTCCAACTGGTCCAAATGACCATATCATATCAAATAAATGAAGTGATTAGAAAAAGAATGATTTAAATGTGATCAGAGCCAATCCACCCACTCAGTTTATATTTTATATCTGCCATGTCTTTTTATTTTGATGAACTTGGACACTTTCAGACTAGCTATGACAACCATGGCAGAGATTTTGTGAACAGACAGCCAATCAAGACAATTACTTTTGAAAGAATCTATAACATGCTTTCCAAATGCCAAATATATCAAGAAGATGCAAACCGATGTAAATATGATCCATTTTACTATCACCTCTTTGCAAAAGAGAAACTATTTCCCAAAGTTTTGTTTTAATTTTAAATTTCAAAGATATGATTCTATATTAAAACAGTTGGCTAGATTTTGAAGATGTGTGAAATCTATGGAATACAATGTTTTTTCCTTTTGTTTAACAATGGATATTTTCTACATGATGATAGTATTACCATAAAGACAGCTACTGCTTCTTTTCATGTGGTAATACTATGTTCCTCTTAGTGATTTTTCCATCACAAATTCTCAGTGAGAAAAACCCAAAAGCTGTATGAGCAGGATCTCAGTTGGAATTTGTAGCATCTATAATTCAGTGGTTAAAAAGATAGAGGATTAATATAGTGGCAAATAAACACACATAATTAATAACTGGAACTAGTCTGCTAAAGTAAGGGAGATGATTCAAAAACATTAAGTTTGATTAAATTGCAGGATGAAAGACGTATGAACTAGACCTATATTTTGGGTATCCAAAACCAACTTGGCACCTTCAATCCAACAGTTATAGCAATAGCACTTAGCAATAGCACTTAGACCTATATACTGCCTCACAGTGCTTTATAGCCCTCTCTAAGCATTTTACAGAGTCAGCCTATTGGGTCTTCATTTTACCCACCTCAGAAGAATGTAAGGCTGAGTCAATCTTGAGCCTGTTGAGATTTGAACTGCCCAATTGCATGCAGCCAGCAGGCAGCAGAAGGAGCCTGCAGTGCTGCGTTCTAATCACTGCACCACTGTGGCTCAAGTTGCCATCATTTTGCTTTCTCTCACCTGCCCAATTCACCAGTTTGGAATGTTTTGCTGGTAGACATCCTATTCCACAAAAGTTTATGTAACACCCTCCCCCCCTTCCCAAAGGTCACATTTTGGAGAGAAGGTATAATTCAGGATGAAAGGATCAAAGGTGTGGAGTTAATTGGTTACTCAGTAGCTGGCAAACCACACTGCAGGATAAATCAAAGTCCACATTTCTTCCTCTTAATCCTTTGCTTACAAGAAGGGACAATGGAATTTGCACGTAGACACATTGCATACAGCAGAAGATTAACTCGTAGAGAGTCACGTATCTATATCATGAATTGTTCACAAGGAGAGCACGTATCTGTAAACCAATCAGTATTTGCCAAGTGGATTTTCTTTCCAATGAGCTTTTGCTATTCTGAGAAGCTTGACAATAAAAGGGAACACTGGGGAAATACTCAGTGTGCCTTCCCATCAGGTGCCTTCCCGTCAGGTGCCTTTTCCCATCAACCTGATTCCTGTCTGGATCCTCATTTCTACATCACCAACAAAAGGGAGAAAGTTTGAAAAATGAGGAGAGTAGCCAAAAACATTTAAAAATAACTGAGGTTTTTATGCTATAATAACTGGCATTTTTTTGGTTGTAACAAGGTAGAGAAGCAGCAAGAAAAAAAAGCAAAAGGGCATCAAGGAACAAACCAGAGGGACAGCCTAGCAGAGATTTTCCATCTCTTGTGCATAACAGGGGAGGAGGGTAAAGCAAGGATCCCAGATGATTGGTTCTACGAGAAAAGAAAAGATGGCATACGTGAAGAGCTGCAGGAATTCGTGAAAAAGCTGTTTCTAAGGGTAATGGTGAGAAGAGGAGAGGAGAGAAGAACCTAGAGAAGAAACCATGTAGAAGCAGGGAAGTTAAACTAAGGAAGAACTCTGGGAAAGGAAGAGAGAGCAGGAGAACTTGGTTAGCGTTTCTATTTTGTTCAGTATTTAAATCTTGAGCAAAGCAATTGTCATGATGTGTTAATGTTGTAAGATGGTTGTTAGATGCCTGCTGTTGGTTGTAAGATGCCTGGTGGTGTTTTTGGGGATGGGAGGGAATTAGTTTGTATATTGCACTTTAAAAAAGCCTGTTCACAGTTTTTCTTACATATCTTTGCAAAGCCATTCTGTTTCTTTAATGAGAGAAAGTTACGGCTATAAAAAGTTCAAAACCAGGACATTTTTCTCCCCACAGATCTGGAGTGTGAGGTAGGAACTGTCTACTGAGAGCCTCCTGCTGGTGCAAAATTGTTTGAAATAAAATCCAAAAATGTTGGAAGGATCTCTGCTTGGAGAGAGCTCTGAGGAAGCCCACTCCTCCACCTAGGGACCAGTTACAGCAAGGGCTACAAGAGGAAAATAGCGCTCTTAAAAGATGCATGGGTAAGGAATACTGGAAAGTCATCAACTTGTTTTGACAGTTCACATAATGACACCACTAATCTTATGTCTTCTAATGTGCTCAAGGTTCTTCCTTTACTTTTATTCTCCAGCCCTCCCCCCCCAAAAAAAAAGTGTTCACCAATGACTTCTAAACTTACTGCATGTCCCATTGACTTCACCTCCCTTTGGTTCAGAATGCCTAGAAAGGGAAGCCTAAATGACAATGTTTTATTAAATTTGCATGCTGATGAAGCTGCTCAAATCAAGTTGGTTTGCCACTCCATAACATAGGATATAGCAAAACAAATTGATCAGAGAGAGGAGAAATAGATAAACAACTAAAATGTGTTCTGCATAGATCCTCTAACAATCTAAAAGCAGCTGAATCTCTGAAACCAGCAGAATAATAACAATAATAAAAAAATGAAAAGCATAATAATGGTGGCATTGTATCCCATGTCAAAGTCCATTGGAGGAGGTCCATTTCTATAGCTTCTGGAAGCTTCTTTGAAAGGTTTGGTGCCATAACTGAAAAACAATAATAATTGATCTCAGCCCCTTCACCTAGAAAATGAGAAGCACATTTTGCCTAGAGATCCAATTTCAGTGGGATGACACTGGTAAGCACCGTGGCAAATTTGGCTGTTATCTATATAATTAGAACCTTAGTACAGAGGTCACATTTCCTGCTCCAGTACTGTGTGCTCATTTTCATTTGACACAATACCTGAAGAAGACAGACTACATATATTGTTGCATTTGTGTATGTTACCATCTTTAAATGTTCCTCAGAATTTGTGGAAGATAAAAAATAGGAAGTGCATAATGTAAAACTGATTTCTCTGACATGCATCTTATGTACAATAGCAGAGTTGGAAGGGACCTTGGAGGTCTTCTAGTCCAACCCCCTGCCTAGGCAGGAAACCCTATACCATTTCAGACAAATGGCTATCCAACATCTTCTTAAAGACTTCCAGTATTGGGGCATTCACAACTTCTGGAGGCAAGCTGTTCCACTGATTAATTGTTCTAACTGTCAGGAAATTTCTCCTCAGTTCTAAGTTGCTTCTCTCCTTGATTAGTTTCCACCCATTGCTTCTTGTTCTACCCTCAGGTGCCTTGGAGAATAGTTTGACTCCCTCTTCTTTGTGGCAACCCCTGAGATATTGGAACACTGCTATCATGTCTCCCCTAGTCCTTCTTTTCATTAAACTATACATACCCAGTTCCTGCAACCATTCTTCGTATGTTTCAGCCTCCAGTCTCCTAATCATCTTTGTTGCTCTTCTCTGCACTCTTCCTAGAGTCTCCACATCTTTTCTACATTGTGGTGACCAAAAGTGAATGCAGTATTCCAAGTGTGGCATTATAAAGTGGTATTAACGCTTCACGTGATCTTGATCCTATCCCTCTGTTTATGTAGCCTAGAACTGTGTTGGCTTTTTTGGCAGCTGCTGCACACTGCTGAAATGTCATTTTGTCTTACCATCTTCTGTTTAAAAAGATGAAATGTAGTTTTTCCCCCAGAAGTCATGGGATGCCAATACAAGTTAGAGTACTGATGCCTGAAGGTAGGTTTTTTTTCATTTTATATCTTTGTTTATAATATTTATTTTGTTCTGCCTGGGACTTTCAGAAGTTTCTTTGGGGGGGGGGCAGCGGGAGGGAGGATGCTAATGAAGATAGAATTGATCTCCATTCCAGATGTGATCTGGATGAGACTTAATAATTCAATGAAGAGTCTTCCATGGTAAATATAACAGTCTTACCAAATAATTCTTCCAAGGTCATTAAGATTATTCATTTCTATTTTTCATAAAACTACAATAAACTCTCATTGCTCATTTGTTATTAAAATCTAATATATTTCTGGAATGGATGGACATCATTTTAAAAGATGGCAGAGGAATCATAAAGCTCTGTCATATATAGATTCTTTCAGAAGACCATTGTTGGGGGGCGGGAGAAAAGAAAAATTAAAAAGCAGTTCATCTTTCTGCCTTGCAAATGCTGCCAAGTTGGATAATGACAGTTTCTGAAATGGACAATGTGAAGGGAAAAAAAAAACACCATAGGCTCAAAAAAATTGTATCAAGTCATCATCATCATCATTACCATCACCATCATCAGTCTACCACTATTCTACTCTCTAGGATTGCCTGTTTCTGATGAAATACACCTTACATATACATTATATTTCTCTCTTCAATTTTCAATGATAGCAGCCAGCAAATTATCAGAAATAATGAGCTGAATTAAATTAAAAATCAGTCATTGTCCTCACTTCTAAACTCTGCAGCCATAATAACAACAAAGTGCACACATTCAAGTTTATATATAACTACAGAAAAACAATTGCTACCAACATGCCTTCCATCGAAGACCTGTATACTGCACGAGTCAAAAAGAGGGCTGTGAAAATATCTACAGACCCCTCATATCCTGGACATAAATTGTTTCAACTTCTACCCCCAAAACTATAGGGCACTGCACACCAGAACAACTAGACACAAGGACAGTTTTTCCTCAAATGCCATCACTCTTCTACACAACTAATTCCCACAACACTGTCAAATTATCTACTAAGACTATTACTATTATTCTTCTCTTCATTCCTAGTACCTATCTCTTTCCTAGTACCTATCTCTTTCCACTTATGACTATAACCATGTTGTTTGTATCTTAACATTTATATTGTTTTCTTTATTTCCTGGTATAATTTGATTGCTTATTAGTAACCTATGACTATCACTAGTTGTATCTTATGATTCTTGATGAATGTACTTTGTCTTTTATGTACACTCAGAGTATATGCACCAAAGACAAATTCCTTGTATGTCCAATCACACATGGCCAATAAAGAATTCTATTCTATTCTATTTTAATTATTGAAAAATTCTCAAAATTTCTTGTGAGCAAACCTAACCCTCAAAATGACAAATATTTTCTTCAGGCATGATAATGCTTGTGATATGACTTAAGAATAATTATTTCTGCTGAATAAACAGGACAAAATTGGAGGGTGTAAGATGAATCAGTCTTTGCTAATTGTGTAAACCTATGAAGAATTCCAGAAACATTTACTATGAATATCACTTAAACTTTCTTAGAGACCCTTTAGCCAAGCCATCAAGAAACACTTTCAGAATCATTAGTGGTTGTTTTGCAAAACACCAACAAGGGATATTAATAAATTAATTCAGTCTTCTCTAATATAGTTCCATTTTGATTTGTTGGATTATATGCCTCATATTTTTCATTAAACATAGCCATGGATTATTTTATTAAAAGTAAATGGAATAGAAAGAATAGAATAGAATAATTTTATTGTCACTTTGGATGTACATTAATCGGCATACGTTTATGTCCTGACTTTATTGTTTTTACAAATAACTCAAGGCGGCGAACATATCCAATACACCTCCCTCCTTCTATTTTTCCCACAAGAACCCTGTGAGGTGAGTCAGGCTGAGAGAAAATGATTGGCTCAAAGTCACCCAGCTGGCTTTCATGGCTAAGATAGTACTCAAGGTGTACCACTTTTTAGGCTGGTGCCTTAACCACTAAACCAAACTGGCTCCTTTCCTCTTGCCAGTTTGGAAAAGGACTTCCTCAAGCTTCATTCCATTACAAGATTTAAAAAAAACATTGATCTAGTGCCTGAATTTTATTAAAACCATATAAATTTCCCCCAGAACCTTCAAATGGCAACCTCTTGAAAAAGCACCAAAGCAATAAATATGCAAACCTCTTTTTACCTACAGGTAATGCTCTCATTTGCTTCAGTCGATAGGCATTGATTTACAGCTGATGTTTGTGTCTTTCAAAAGCACATCACCCTGCAGCAGCCGCTCAGCTTTAATGCTTAAATTTAGTCATTTTGCTCGGGGGGGGGGGGATAGCCTCTTTTTATATTCGTATGTGCTGAAGGCAAGAAAAGGCTGATAGAAACATGCAGCAGAGGTTGCTCTTCTTGCTCAATATTTAATACAACCTCTGGACCTCAGATAAAGGAGTCATCCATGCCAGCAAATACATACAAATTCATATGCCAAGAAACTGCTTTATAGAATAGAAGCATTGCTTGAATAAAGGGAGAAACACATGTCTTCAGGCCTGAAGTTATGGAAGTTGGAATTGGATAATAGCTGGAACATTTCTTGCCCTTAAACCTCGGTTTCTGCCTGATCGCCCCCCCCCCCCTGATAATACAAACTTTCCAGATTGCTGGGAAAGAAGTGGGGAATTTCTTGAGCATTGAAGTAATTGGTGTGCTTTCTCTTGGGATCAGCATCTGTTGTGTTGACTTTTTTCATTATCTTTTGCTGTTTTGGTCTGGGATTGAAGTCTTGTAAGAAAGGTTCAGTCTACTGCCTGCTTTAGATCAGGTTTCGTCAGCTTAATATTTAAGTGTGCCAGGATGTTGTACAGCAAAGCTGTATTGGGAAGTATTCCTTGGAATAGTATACGGGGCTCCCAGATATGTTACAATGACTGGTTGAAAGATTTTTTTTAACTATCAGTGTAGATATCAGTGATGAGATTATTGAGTTTTGGCTCCCATGACCTGTTCAATATCTGTTTAATCTGAGTCTGTGCAAGAATTTTACAGTTAGGATTAAAGCATCCATTGGTAGTAGCTGCAATGATACCAAAATGAAGAAATGCATTGTGTGACTTCTCAACACAGACCCTGCTCTTATGTACTTGAATGTGACACCTGAGAGGGCAGATGTCATCTCAGAGTTATGATGAGTTCTAAATGTGAAGGTCCACATTAAGATTATAACACTAAGCCAAGTTATCAGATCTTACTCTTAGGTCTTTTTTTCATATTAAACAGCTTTTAGAATTGTAGCTATGCTCTGAGGTAAACAGATAAGCCTTTTCATAGTCAGGATTCAGATTTTACTCAGACATTTCAAGAACATTTTCAAAAGCCCTGATGGTGCAGTGGTTTGAATGCAGTATTGCAGGATAACTCTGCCCACAGCCAAGAGTTCGAACCTGACTGGCTCAAGGTTGACTCAGCCTTCCTTCCTTCTTTCCTTCCTTCCTTCCTTCCTTGGTCAAAAATTAGGATCCTGATTTTTGAAGCAATATATTTACACTGTAAGCCACTCAGAGAGTACTGTGAAGCACTGTGGAGTAGTCATAAATCTAAGTGCTAAGCGCCATTGCTAATTTATTAAAGTTTTGTTTGTTTGTTTTTGCTTATAGTATTTAAGCCATATGTATATATTAGAATTGCAATGCTACTATAGCAACTTACCATCTGCAGATTAATCTCACCTGCAAGTTGACTAGCAGTGGGGCAGAGAAAAAAAAGACCACTGAAATTGATTTTGAATCTCTGGATAAATGCATCAATGTTAAGTCATTACAGCTGACAAAACATTTGAAATATAATTATTGAGAAACACATTTAAGATCATTTTGTTCCAGTCATTTCTCTTAATATAGATTTGCAATCTTTGGTCATATTTATGATTAGAATCTTAAGAAAGTACTAAGATTTATTTGAGGCTTTGAATGTATGCTTATGAAAGGCAATTCAGGTATGAGTTATGGATAGTGGTGATGATGAACTTAAAGAATTGTAACTCTGAATCCTGAGCAAAAGAGATTTATTTTCATAAAATGCATAAATGTATAAAAATGTATTAAAAATGCACTGACTTGCTATGGGCTCACATAAAGCATTCTAGCACCATTCTCAGAACAATCTCAGTTTCAAAAGGATTAGGGATAAAAGACTTTTAGTCAGAATCAAAATTCTGGCTAACGACTTTAACACTGTTTTACCTTTTTGCCTGTGTGCTCAACATATATCTCTCATGTTCTAACTCATAGGAAAGAAGATCATAATGTGGAGATGGGTTGCAAATCAGTAGCATTTATATAAATTATGATTTTTTTAATTAACTGAAATTAGTTGTATAGTAAAATCCAAGAAAAAGAAGTCCAAATGAAATGAAGCAATGCCACTAATCAAAATCCATTGCAGAAAAATACAATCACAGATGCATTGGAAGCAGCGGTGTCTACCTGCTGATGTTTTTGTTACTCACAAAAAAGAGTATATATACAAAAGTATATGTTTGAAAAAGTTATATACAGAGATTAATACAGAAGAGAAACAATTGTACACCATAATTCTTACAGGTTTTTATAGTTCTTTAAAAATAATTGATAGAGAACCTGATGAAATACACTAAACTTGAAAGCATACCATCCTGAAAAAGACAGAATTTAGATTGAACTGCAGATCTGGATGTCGACTCTGTGATGAAGCTTAATTTCAAATTACGAAAGTCTCAGGCACTGGAATTTTGGATATAATTTGGCTTGACTATGTTTCTTACAGATGATCCTTCATGATATATGGGGAACTTGTAAAAATATATAGATATAGATGATATATATATATATGTTGTATTTGTGCTGATAAATAAATAAAGGAAGACTAGTATAGATCTATTTCATATATGTGTGTGTGTGTTACAACCCCTGGTATGCCCAAATATGGGAAGGAGCTCACTACTCCCCCTTTCTGTCCTTCGGCTCATTACAGAAAACCATCCAGGCAGAAAACCATATTTTTATTTTTAATGTTGCCTTTTTATATTTGTGTTGTATTTGTGCTGATAAATAAATAAAGGGAGACTAGTATAGATCTATTTCAAGCTATTTAGCTCTCATCAGCTAGCCATACCCTTACTGGGATTCGAACCAGGGCTGTATTACATATTAGGCAGTTGTATTAGCCACTAAGCCACAGGCTCTCCTCCTTATCAGCTGAGCCAGGGAAAAAGATATGTATTTGTGTTACAACCCCTGGTATGCCCAAATATGTATGTATATATATATATATATATATATATATATATATATATATATATATATATATATATATATATATATATATATGTGTGTGTGTGTGTGTGTGTGTGTGTGTGTGTGTGTGTGTGTGTGTGTGTGTGTGTGTGTGTGTGTGTGTGTGTGTGTGTGTGTGTATCTGTGTTGTATTTGTGCTGATAAATAAATAAAGGGAGACTAGTATAGATCTATTTCAAGCTATTTAGCTATAGAAATAGAGAAACACCCCCACAACATGAATAAATGTGATGATACCTCCCGCCTACCAGACATCTGGAAACCAGCCCTAGTCAACAAACAAGCCCCACTCACCACCCAGGCTGTTACAACACAAAACAACAACGAAAACACAGCCAGCACCAATCAGCACCAATCTACCAATCATGAGACAATCACACAGCCAATCAATCCACTTAGTGAAACAAAGCCAGCACTCCACACACCTGCCCCAAGATTTATAGAAAGATGGCAGCTCTGTCCACGCTTTAAGCCGAAAACACCAGCCTGAAGATGGCGAGTGAGACCTCGCCAAAACGTTGCCAAGACAATCTCAATCTTACATGGTAAAAGACCCGAATACAACAAGACCAGCCTATACATACTAGTCTTGTTGTATTCGGGTCTTTTAAGTCCAAAGCCCAGCCTGAAGATGGCGAGTGAGACCTCGTTGAAACGTTGCCAAGACAATCTCAATCTTACACGAGAAAAGACCCAAATACAACAAGACCAGCATACCTACACCCGTGAAAATCTACGAAAACAAATACATACACACACAAACATTATTCCCAAAGACTTGATGTGCCCATAAATGTAATTCTGCATGCCCATTAAAAGACCCAGAAGTTGTAACTTTTTCCATTCAGAGCTTATTAAATCTTACCTAGCTTAGAAACTGAGGATAATTGTGGCAGAAAAAAAAAAGAACCATCCCTAAATAAATGGTGCAAGAAAATCCTTTAAGTCTTAGAAGATCTTTGTGGAATCCTATCTTGTTCCATTCAGAATGTTTCAAAGACTATATTGCTAATTGGGAGAGAGTAGATTTTCCCAAATGGTATGGTGTAACTCCTTTGAGGATGAGCAGACAAAGTCTAGGAGAGATATGAAAAAGATCTTAGTTACATTGTTGTAATAAATCCAGCTTCCCAAAGTGTCATAGTATTGTTTTCATTCATTCAACTCTCAAGACTCTTTCTTCCACTATGTATTCAAAATGGACTGTGTTTAATGTGTGTGTGTGTGTGTGTGTTTGTGTGTGTGTGTGTGTGTGTGTGTGTGTTTGTGTGTGTGTGTGTGTATCTTTTGGGAGCGGGCATCAGAATGTCATTTTTTTAAATGTGTGCCATCACAGGGAAAAAAAATGACAAGAAAGATTATCCCATCTTGTTTTCATTGTTCATTTATGTTTATTTTGGTGCTTGGATTTTTAGGGGAAGTGTGATAACAAAACAATTTAGGAAGCTAAAGGTTAGACCATTTCATGGAAGAAACAGAGATGAATGGCTATTACAGTGATGGTAAACCTTTTTCCTATGTTATTACACAATTGTGCACGTGCACATGTGCTATCTCACATGTACACGTCAATTCAATCCTCCCCACCCACTTGTGCATGTACGTGCAACCCTCTCCCATGCATGTACACATGACCCCACCCCAGGCGCCGGGGGCTTTTCTGAAGCCTGGGAAGAGCGAAAACAGCCTCCCC